>NC_060235.2:12859192-13177108 GCF_021155775.2 Neodiprion pinetum | reverse complement strand
CAGTCGAAGGAGAATAAAAGGTGGAATGTCTAGTGCAGTCAGTTACTTCTACTACACACAGTTACACAATTCAGCTAACTATATCAGTTCAAGGAATACTTCTTTCCCCACTTTTTTGGTCTTAAAAGAACCAAGTGGTATGTTCGATCCAATTGTGCAACGGACATTGTTTAGACCAGATAATGTGTACATAGAAGTACTGAAGTCCGGTAAACTTACTTCAGGTATGAACGGGTTATAAATTCCATGATTATTCACTTATGGAAATGAAAAAGTAGTGTGTACAGTAGTATTATATTATTATATTTACAGAACATTTTAAAACTTGATTGCAACAAGTTTTTTTTCCCCAACGTTGGTTCAAAAACTGTACTGTTGATTGATTCATGGAGTGGCCACTGCCCTGCAGCTGTAGGTGAGGCAACGCTTTCAAATAGAGACGTTACATTGAAAATTATCCCTAAAGGAACAACCGCAAAGATTCAACCCCTACGTTTTAGGGTGTGGAAAAATGTCGTCAGACATTTCTCTGACAGTGTTTTATTGATGAATTATGATATAAATTTGCATTCAAGAAATAATATTATAAAATTGAAATCCCTGACTCACAATTAATTATAATCTTCACGATATGTCAACTTTTTTAAATGTTCTTTTTACAGTGAATATTTTGTGCATGAAAGGTACTTTAAATCATGCGGGTGAATGGATAAATGAATGAATGATTTTTAATAATTTATGTTTACAATTTTATTTATACAATTATGCACCCCTAATTTATTTATTTATTTGGTAATAAAACAAATATGTCTTTTTTTTCATTTACACGTACTCATGATTTATAATAAACGACTGGGGGGCCTCGCCCCTGCGTGCTTCGCGCGTCAACCCCATCTCGGCGCTACGCGCCTCGGGCACTCGGCGCTGCGCGCCTCACTATTTCCTCACGCATTGTCTAGTAAACAGGCGAATTCCTTCATGTTGATTTGATGACAGGTCTGCACTTGCTGTCCACTTCAATTCCTTCTGTGCTTACTTTTCTTTTTTTCATCAATCTAAGCTTCCATTCGTTGGTTGAAAATTGGTGTTCCTTCTCTATTGATATCGATCTATCTCCTTGACTTGCTGAATTATTTTTGCTACCGCTCTGCCGGTTATTCTCCAAAATCACCTTCTTTATATTATTTTTTTCTCTATATTTGCGTTGCTGTTCATTCTGAAAAACACCTCTTTTTCTTGTGGTCAACATCGATCCTGTTCGTCCTCTTACCTGGTTATCCGAATATTTGATGGATATTATTCTATGGCTTATTTGGTTCTTCGCACTTACAATTTTATTTTCCTCTTTCTTTTGTGATACTTCCGACCATCCACTATCTTCATCGCCTTGTCTGCTGCTCGAAACTCCTCCTTTCTCCATTGTCATCGTAAATCCTGGCTGTCCTTTTGACTGTTTGGTGATATATTTAGATTTACTATTATTTGATTGTTACTTTTCATACTTATTACTCACTATCTGAATTTTATTTTGGTTCTGCAAGACATCAAAGTGTCCACTGTCTCCGTCGCCGGTGAAGAGTAGCGAGAATTGTGTTTCATTTTGTGATCCGATCCGGTGTGGATGAATTTGTTCTCCGCGATACACGATTAAACATATCTTAAAAATGTCCGCAGCTGCAGCTAATTCTGCTTCTCCCCCGTATATTCCATTTTTATTCATATGTGATTTGTAATCACCAGATGACCTAATCACAGCACCGTTTGACTCATTACCTGTAATAAAACCTGCAAATGTAGACCAATTATCCACTATATTTGAAACGATTTTTAGTCTCACCTCTGCGTGTCGATCTTGAGTGCGGTATACACAATACGCCAACGCGCGAAAAAGACAATTCCCGTCGGGAATCATCTTGATAATTTTCGTTCGCATGTTCATTTTTTGTGTGTCAGAAACAGATACCTATAAAGATATTTGTCAAAGACTGTCATAAACAGCCGATGACAGCTGTCAAAGGGTTTGCTAGATGCTTTTTGTTTTGTTTTCGGGATCTCACCCCACCGCCAACTACTATTGTTATTATAATCTTTTTTATACTATTGTTATTATAGTCTTTTTTACTATTGTTATTATAATCTTTTTCTATCTGTTCATTTGTTTGAAACTTTTTCATTAGAAACCGACGTATTCGTATTAATAAAATAAAATACGTCCCGATTTTCCTTATTCGTTGTATTCATTTCATAAATCTAACAATATCATATTTCTGTAATTTTGTGCCATCTACTATGTGATGATTTCAAAATTGCAAGGTCAGAATGAATAATATCATATGAAACTCGGCTGCACATAATGACTGCATCTATTGGACTGACCGCCCGAAATTTAAATCCAAGTTTAAGGCACGTTCCCAAACAGCAGTCGTGCTCAGCTTACAGAAAGATCCCCTCCCCCTTCCCCCACTCTAGTACCGTGCGTACAATAGGAAATAGGTGAGCAGTAATGCGCTCCCTGGTCCCCTCTGATATGCGTAAAACTAAGAAAATGATTCTACTGCGCTACGTCTCAAAAATGGCAACCGTGCATTCTCAAGAGTGACAGAGACGTCGTTTACGTTGGTTAGAGTTCTCTTTAAACAACCTCTAAAATGGCTCCGAGATTAAGAAACGGAAAATTAGTTAACAGAAAAATTGATGAGAAAATAAATCGGGCCTTGGCAAGTATGCCGGACACAAAGAAGAAGGAAAATCGCGCGACACGTGATGAATTAATTCAATCCGAAATTTCTGATGAGCATAGTATATTCTCTTTGAGAGAGTTGGCTAAAAATCTGAAATGTACTAACTGCTGAAGTCTTTTAGATATGGAAAAATTAGGTGATTTCCAAACAGAAGGGCTTCACTCAAAGTTTCGAATGAAATGTGATAACTCTACGGAATGTAGTTCAGTAAATACAGGAGTGATAAAAAACCAAGCGTCTGACATTAACGCATCTGTGATTCTGGGTAAGTGCTTGAAGTTTATTCAGATTAATGTGTAGACAACTTATTAAAACGAAATCATTAATTCTGTACTCAATTATATCGGGAGTTAATTGTTTTATTGTATGAAATCACTGAAGCCCGCCAAGCTTTATAGGTTATGTTATTTGTTATGTTCCAGGTGCGATACATGCAGGCGTCGGAAATACTAGTCTGAATAAAATTCTCGCATCCGCGAATTTACCTCGTATAAATGTTCATTTATATAGGAAGTATGAGAGCATTATTGGAAAAGCAATAGAAGCCGAAGCCAGGGATAGTTGTAAACGAGCTACGTCAGAAGAGGAAGAATTGGTCATCAACAATGTTAAAAAGTTGTGTAATACACGGTAAGCATTATCATTAGTTTATTGAAAACACATGTAACAACCAATTAATGAATTGAATTGTAAATAATATATACCGAACTTTTTTCTTTCAATATTTTTATATTTCTATTTCTTTTGTATTCCGTTACACATAATCAGGCTATTTATAATTATTATTTCGCAAAATTCTACGATATTGAATTGTACATGCTGTATAATTTGTCCGTAAAGTTTTTTTTCCTCTTACAGGCCTGTGGATATTGTTCGAGATATTTTCCCTCAGTTAGATATTATTAACGTATGTATCTTCAAATACTGTCGATTCGTCATTCGATCAAGCTTTAGGCGAAATAATTGATTTATTTATTATTTATTATTATAGTTTCATTTGATATGGGCTGGTCGAAACGTGGGAATGGGCGTAGCTACGACGGCTTGAATGGCTATAGCACAGTGATTGGTTTTTTGCCTGGAAAAATTTTAGATTACGCCAAAAGAAACAGAAAATGCAAGAAGTGTGATTTGGGATATAAAAAAGATCATGATTGTCGATTGAATTTCTACGGTAGTGCTAAGGCCATGGAATCCAGTGCAGGAGTTCAACTTATCAATCACAGCAGTATTTTGAAAGAAGTTGGGCTGCAAGTGAGCGTAATTATAGGAGATGAGGATAGTTCTATGATCGCTGCTGTACGAGCGTACGAACCGGGTAAAATATTCCATAAACTAGCCGATAAAAATCATCTCACGAAAAAATTTGCTGGTGAACTGTACAAAATGCGTGATACATTCAAAGAATTGAAGAGGAAAGATGTTATTCCTCATATAAAATAATGTTTCACGTACGCTGTATCACTAAATAGGGGTAAACCTCAGAATCTGTCAGATCATTTAAAACAAATACCTGATCATATCTTCGACAGACATGAAAATTGCGGTATTTTGTGCGATGCAAACAAAAAACATACCCTTCACTCATCTGATGAAACTTTGCATCACGAATTGGTGGAATTGTTTAAAAAATATGCATTAAACTCCCATAAATTGTCTATCGCAGCTTCGAGCCAAGGCAATGAGAGCTTCAATAATATAGTGGCAAATGAAGCACCCAAAAATAAATGTTTAAGTACAAGTGCTGCTTGTGATATTAGAGTAGCAGAAGCAGTTTGTGTTAAAAATGACGTTGAAAAAAGTATTTTAAATATAAAACAGGAACTAAATATTCCTAGTGGATCTCGTACTATCAAGTTTGTTAATCGAGGTTATTGGAAGCGAGAAAAAAGATGAAAACTGAGCCAATCAAAGGAAAAAAAATTAAGGCGCATTGAATTAAACAAAAAGAGAGAACTTTTAAGAAAAACTACTGAAAGAGTCGAAGGGATTACTTATCAAAGTAACTGCAGAATTAATGAATTGAAAATTAGCTGGGATAAACGCTCTGGTAATAATGTAACGTTCTTTGACGTTACGGAAAATAAATATGGATCCGCGAGTTTAATTATCAAGTCAAAAATCAAGAGCGTGAATAAAATGTTGTGAAAATGCTTTAATTGCGTAATATGTGTTTCTCGTTTAAAGTCTGAAACAAAACTGTTTTTACAATAATGTTGGTTGACGCAGCAACCTTATTCTTTTGAAAAACATAAGAGGTTTATAGACGTCTTTTATCTATGATGACTACTAGATCATTAAAGAGGGGGCAAAACGGGTGATTTCACCCTTTGTAACAATAATAATAATATATCGGAAGATGATGCAAACATTGTTTATTTTGATATCGAAACTACTGGATTTGCTGCAGACGCTCATATTTTGCAAATTGCTGCTGTGTGTGATGATCAAACTTTCAATGTTTATATACATACAACGGAAAATATTTCTGCGTCAGCAAGTGCAGTTACTCAACTTCGTCATAAACATACGGATTTATTTCATCGCGAAGAAAAAGTTGAGACTGTTAAAATTCTTTATGCATTGAAATCTTTTGAAAAATTTCAATTTGATTTACTTGACCGAAAACAAAAATGTTTGTTAGTTGCGCATAATGCCCCGTTCAATGCTCCTCGGCTTTTACAAGCTTTAGGAAATGCTAATGTACTTGGAATATTGGATTTGATTTCAGGCTTTACAGATACTTTGGCGTTATTCAGAAAAACATTCGTTGACAGAAAAGGTCCCAGTCATTTTAAACTAGAAACTTTAAGTAAAGATTTCTTTCAAACGTGTGATGATCAGCAGTCGTTTCACAATGCTGCTTATGACGTCTCAGTAGGTATTACAAACATTGATCAAAACGTTAAACTTAGAAAGTAATTTACTTTTTTCCTACAAAACCAGTGACTTTTATTTACAGGAAATATCTAAGTCAGATAAAACTAAGTGCAACTTGCGACTGTTGACTGAATTATTCAATATTATTTCCATGAATATGTGCGAGAAAGTAGCTGCAAGTGATATTTCGTGTGACAGCTTAATGAAAATATATAAAGATGGAGGCGAAAAAGCTATTGGGCAATTTTTTACAGCAGAATTAGATTGTAATGAGGTACAAATAACAAAAAAAAAAGATATTATTACAAAAGTAATAGGCTCCCTCAAAAATAAAACCTCTAGCTAAATTTAAAAGGTGCAAACTAAAATAAATAAATAAGAGAATGACGTTGAATACTACTACCAAATCTCACGTCCAAATAACTTCCAAAGTAAAACAAACCAAAGAATTTTTAAAACAAAATAACCACCTAGTAGTCACCGATGCCGACAAAGGCAACATTACAGTCGTCATGGATAAGATGGAGTTTGAACAAAAATGCCAAGATATTCTTAATGACTCTAGTACTTATACTCTTATCTCTCGTGATCCCACCATGAAAATACAAAAACAAGTCAATGATATGATAAGCCTATGGGAACAGAAAAAATTTATAGATTCCAATTCTGCTAAAAACCTCAAAACTTACAACTCTCTTCCTCCCAAAATATATTTTCTACCTAAAATTTATAAGGAAAATGTACCTCTCAGACCAATTGTTTGTAACATCAATTCTCCCCCCTACAAAATTTCAAGATTTTGCTCTTGTGTTCTATCTAACATAACAGGTACATCCAACTATCACATCAAGGACACTTGGTCTTTTGTAAACAAAATCAGGAAAACACCAATCCCTCCTGAACACCTGTTAGTATCCTTAGATGTCAAATCACTGTTTACCAACATTCCAACCAATTTAGCAATATCTATAATCAGTAAAAACTGGCCCAACTTGAAATCTCACACCAACATAAATAAAAAAAAATTCCTCGCAGCCACTAAACTTTGTTTAGATTCATGCTATTTCGCTTACAAAGATAAATTCTACCAACAAATTTTTGGCGTAGCAATGGGCTCACCAATTAGCCCAGTAGTAGCGAATTTAGTACTTAAACATTTTGAAAAAAAAATCATTTCACATCTTCCTTTTAGCCTCCCTTTTTACTATCGATACGTAGACGATATTATAACGTGTGTCAAGAAGGAAAACCTACAACTCCTTCTGACTAAGTTTAACAATTTTCACCCACGTATACAGTTCACCTTTGAGTTGGAAAAAGATGGTAAAATCAGTTTTCTTGACACTATGGTTATTAACCATAATGACACTATAATTTTAGATTGGCATCACAAACCAACCTGGTCTGGGAGATACATTCACTTTAATTCATATCGTCCCATTAAACATAAAAAATCTTTCGCCATATCCTTATTCGATCGCTGCCTTAGAATCTCAAACCCTCAATTTCTTGAAAAAAAATTTAAAACTTGTCGAAACAACTCTCATATCTAATGGCTACCCTTTAAAATTCATTAATGATATCAAAAAGTATAGAGTGGATAAAATGTACAACTCGATTGATTGGAACTTAGACTCCAACAATCAAACTAATGTTAAGGACAAATTTAAAAACTCCATCTCTATACCGTACATTGAAAATCTGTCTAGCCAAATCAAAAGAATTCTGAATGACGAGGGTATTGAAATTACTTTTAGAATATCTAATACTACCAAACTTTCTCTGTTTTCTCATCTTAAATCTGTAACTCCTAATTTAGAGAAAATTAACTGTGTATACAAAATACCATGTCGAGACTGTAGCAAGAGTTATATTGGACAAACGTCACAACATCTAAAAAATAGAATTTCTGGCCATCGCTCTAATATTAAATGCCATGTCACTGATAGATGCGCTATAGCAGAACACTCCTTAAGTCTGGGGCACAATTTCGATTTCAACAACTCTATAACCCTAGCTACAGAACCGAACTGGTATAAACGTATCATTAAGGAAATGATTCATATCTTTAAGAACAAAAGGAACTCTGTTAACAAACGTACTGATATTGAACATCTCAGCCACTTATACTCTAACATTCTCTAGTTTTCATAATCTAGTTTTCAAATTTTGGCGTCATTTGCTCCGATTGGTCATCTGCCTTTAATATCCATGACATTCGAACATAGATCAATATCACACGTGATCAACATAGATTTACGGATCGATTCCCGCTAACCTTCACTTCCGTCCGAAATGCTGAACTATTAGCAACACCTAAGCATGTACTGGTCGTCAATTTTTGTGAGTAATCTGTTCAAATTTAACTGATCTCTTTCTCAATTCTAATTCCACATTCTTATTAAGTACTCTTTCCACCATAATTCATTTCTTATTAACGTATTTTTTTCCTCTCTTCAACCATCCGTTAAAACTTTGACGCTTAACCTAAAACTGTCACTCAAACATGTTCGTGTAACTGTTTAATTTTTCACCTATTTTTACAACAACAAGTATTCGTTTGAACGTATCTCCATGCTTTCAATCCAGAATTGTGTTTTGAAGCATCCTTTTTGTTAATTATTATAGAAATTTTTCCTGAGGATGGTCGGCAGGGCCCGGCCGAAACGTCGATTATTATGTTCACGTTTTACAAATTATTAAACGTCTTCTCCTGACCGGAATTTCGACTAATTTCATCTTCAGTTGAATACTAATAAATATTTAATTTGTTATAATTATCGAGATTTCATTTACCATAACGCATACTTTTCCAACATCCGAAAGCTACACGCACTTCTTGAAATCAGCTATGCGGCGACAGTATTTCAAACTCCTCGCCTACTCTGACGCGCGACGTTGTCAAGTCGCGTATATGTTATGCGAAAAAAATTGGAAACGGTCACAAGTAGCTCAATTCAAACATATTTTACTAAGAAACGAATACCGCTTGCTGTACTTTTCTTTACAGGGAAATATTTGTCATATTTTCAGTTATTAATTCACAGTTTTTCACGACAATCGTAAGAAAAATACCAATGCTATATCGTAAAACATGCGTGTTCACATACGTCGGTGTAGGGCTCATATGTTGAAAGTTCAATTTTTAACAGCTAATATCTACAAATTTAGTGCCGCAAGAGGTATTGAAACTTTTTGTACGTATAAAGGACATCAATGAATATGAATATTTAAATTTTCAAGAAGATAGTAAGAAAATGTGTTTCCTTGGGAATGTCTTTAAGGGAGCTTTCCAGTGTTACAGCCCGAAAAATCGCTGTTTTTTGCGATTTTTTTTTTTAAAGAAAAAATAATCTCATCGGTTTGGTTTTTTTTTGTATATTAATTGGGTATTGAAGAATACAAAACAATTTTTTAAAGATCGATTTATTTATTAATTAATATCTATAAAAATGATGAAACAATTGTTGCAGAAAATGCACTTGGATGTGGTGTCCACGTTGGGGGTCACAATTTTGATCTGAAACAAAAAACCCAAAAAGATTATTGATCGGTATATAATTGGCTTTCGTGCTATGGAGGCTTTTTTCTTTTTTTTTTTTTTTTTTGCAAAAATGGCGCCGGTTTGAACAAAAAGTATCGATTTTAGCATTTTTTTTTGCCGTTTTTTTTACAAAAAAATAGGGAGATGTCAAAAAAAAAAAAAAGCTTCCATAGCACGATAAACAATGACGTTAAGTATATTGTGTAAAAAATTCAACTCGATAGCTTTAAAACTCTGCTCTCCAAGTTGGACACCGTTTTGAAAAATGCTGTTTCGAGAAAAACGCGTTCAAAGTTTGAAGTGAGGAAATTTTAGGTAAATCGTTTACTTACGGTCAATCAGCGATGCCAGGTCCATACAATATCCCTTCTGCTTCTTCGAAAAGATCGTGCTCAATGGATTGTTCAGTCCGACGAGCTGTCCTCGCCTCTTTGCTATCCAGGGACGCCCGGCGGTTTGCTTGGGTGATGCGCGCATTCTTGTACTTAGCGGCGAAATCTGCGGCACTCGGCCCTATCGTGCATCCCATCGTCTCCAAAATTTTTAAAATTGGGTCGTAACCTTCATTGAAGGTGCACACAGCACACTGCGTAGCGATTTCTACTATCTGCTTGCCGCAGAATACGTGCTTTGGGGCTAGTTGCCACACACAGTGATTGAAGCTCTCGTTATTGTTTTGAGTGTTCGCGCCCGTACACCGCTTTTTTTTTGAAAATCGAGTACGACAAAAAAATAAGTCGCGCGACTAATTTACGGCTAATTAACGGCAAATTATGCAATAGTCCTAATTCACATTTTCGACAATTGGAGAGCCAAGTTCATGTACGTGCGGGTAGGAACGAGACAACAGAAATAACAGTCGCACGGGCAGACGGCCGACGCGGCAGCTGTAGCGCTCCGTTGCCTTCTTCCAAAAAATGCTGTACAGTAACCGAAATAATCTGAATTTCGGCATGAAAATTTCAGGGAATATTCGGAAGAGTGTATACTATTCGATAAAGCAAAAAAAAAAAAATCGATTTTTTGAAAATTTCACACTGGAAAGCTCCCTTAAACCGCCGCGAGAGCGGTGGGGACCATTTTTAATTTTTTGAGCCCCAAATTTTTTTGCGCGCCAGTCGACCAAAAAAACTGATTTATTTTCATCGTATGTCCAGCATGATACGTCGCAACAGGCAGATGAAATCAGAACTTCGCCGCAATAAAATGTAATTGCTTTGGTGTTCTGCGTCACAAGATAACTTTTATTCCTTCAATGGTATATAAGCCATTCCACGTTACTTTTCCGATTTCTTTCAATCTTTTGGAAAAAAATGATAACCTAAGTCCTAAATATTTACATCATTAGCCATATTGAATTCCAAAATTGTAAGGTCAGAATCGATTACAGTAACCTCACAAATTCCTAACATATCAGGCTCCGGAAGATTTCACTATCCTGAAAGAAACTCTAGCAGAAATCGTTCCGCATTTTAAGGGGGTAGTTTTTGTTATAAATGCGACTGAAATTTATTGAAACGCAGAGGTGCCTATATCGTTGCTTAGAAAGAGCTATGTAATGTTGAATAAGATGAATTCAAGCAAAATAGTACAATTTTGATGGGAATTGGGCTGCACGTGTATAAGCGTAATTCACCCCATGAGTGACGTTATTTGGAAAAACGTGAAAACACGTATCGCCTACTTTGTTCTGTTGTTTTAAATACAATCAATTTTATCGAAATCCGGAGAATAAATTTTTAGTTGTTACGTCCGGCCTACAACCTCTCTGTTTTCCTACTCGCTAACTCTCCTACAGTACTAACATTAATATCATGGTCTCTGTTCTGTCCTCTCATCTCTACCCAGCCTCACGCTACTCACTATTGCTCTCACACATCTCATTTCATTCCCTTCTGTCTGCAGCCTTACACCTTTTCTGCAACTGTACGTTTTGTCTCTGGAGACACTCCTGTTCTAACTCTCAACTATGTCACATCTAGATCTCTCATAACGTGTGTCCACGAGGGAAGTGCGCACCTAATGCGCGTGCGTCAAGTCGTTCGAATTTTATTGGCCGACTGTTACCGCCTGACTGAACCGCGAACGCAATATCAATCTCGACTGTCAGAAAATGTCCCTAGGAGCCCACCGTTAGCTGTGGGCAACTGCTGTCGGTGTTGTTACGAAAAACAGATCGTCATTTCGGAACTGATCCGAAGTAAAATAAATCAGATACACGTTCATCGTGTCGATCAGGTCGTCGTATTCCTTCGACGGTCAATTTATTGCTGTAATCCGAAAATCGTTATTAACAAAATACTTTACCAAAACTTCGCGCTTCCCTTGCGAACTTGGAAGAGGTTATGTCCGCCACTCGCGAATTGATGCTACACGAGTGTAAACGAAAATTACGTGAACCAAATACTTAACGGTGAAGACTCATTCATGATTATCTGAAAAAGTCTAAATTGGAATTCGACGAGATACACCGGCTCACGGCATCGGTTTCATGAAGTAAGAAAGGTGGCGGGCCATCTCTGCAACAAGCGAATTCAGTGAAAAAAAAACAGCAAATCGTACTTTTCGCTTAGAACTCGATCTGAATTCCGTCAGGTAAGTGAAAATAGGTCTGCTTTGATACGCAAATATTTTATTCGAGGGATTTTAATAAATGGACGGTGCAGAGTTACAGTTTATTAATCGTTGTAGCGAAACGTAGCGACAGATTATTGTCTGATGTTGAATTCGACCAATATGATGTTATTGCCGTCTTTTTAGGTACATTGAACAGTGATTGTTTGCTTCTCCCGGAAGTCGAAGAGCTGTGTCTCGATAGTGCTTTACCTCCGAGTTCTCCATCCGACATTTGTCAAGTTTTTCCTGCTTACAGGTTAAGAAGACACCCCGGAAAAACAGCAATAAAGTTATCTTGTTCTAAGGGAGTTTAAAAGAACAAAGTTGCAATAAAAAGAGCACTGGTTCTGGTTCTTTGAAGATGCTGAATTCAGGTATCCGAGAACAAAGGATTTCCTATTATTATTAGAAGATGATTCGTGCAATGCCTTCATACCATTATTCCTGTAAAAAAATAGTACTGTAACTTGTATTTATGGTACTGAGAAATATTAACATTGCATGAAATACAGTGATAATTCATAAATAAATGGCGCCGTTGAAATATTATTTAAATGTAGTATTTCTGAAGTCAGTCGAGTCTGTTCTATGGTTACTAAATTCTACTGTCAGTATTAGCGGAAAATTCCAAACGAATTTCTCGTAAACTTTACAATTAGAAATAATTTAAAAAATCAAACTTCCTGTTTTCAATTGTCTGACTAATTTTTAGGGTCCGACGAAGCTTGCAATGGTTCCAAATAGGCTTTTAGTAATTCTGGTCAGACCCTATTGTACATGGATCAGTTCCATCATTGCCTACGTAGAGGAGATTAACGGTTCCCCATCTTAAGGTACTTTTAAAGACGCGTGAAAACTCCGATGCGGCCACCTTCCAGCGCGGTAATGCAGAGCAAAGTACCAAGGTGCCTCCGCACACCGCTAGGTCAATAGTAGAAACCTGCATAGAAGGCGCCCGCTGCATTGTGAAAATTCGTGAATCTTTCACAACAATGCTCATCAGCATCGCAATGTATGCAATCGATTGCATAAAATCATGATCCGAATACGGAAATTATTTACGTACATAAATGTACGTTAATTCTGCATTCGGTGAATGTCAAGTTGACGAGAAACAAAACTTTGATTTCATTAGTAAAATATCAACTTTTTTGTAGAAGAAACGTTCCTCACACAACTGACGAAACTTCCGTCCCTCACTCTTGGACAGAACGGTGATTACTGATGAAAAACTTATTTCACACTCTATTACTTATGACGAGGCATAGAATCTATGCATCAATACAAAAACTGAAAAGTATGTAACGGAATTTTCTCATCACAGTTTGTTCCGACAAAGATTCAAATGTAACTGAAGAGCCTCTCGCAAATAACAAAATTATCCATTATCATTTTTTGTTTCTTATCTTTTTGCCTTACAGGACACAGATAAAACGAGACTTTCTTGATGTTTCAAATGATTGGTACTGAATTTAGGACATTCGGTATGAACCAATTACATGGCTATATAACCGTAAACCGAATACTAGAAACATATAAATATAAAGAAAACCGGTATAAAGAAATTGTATAACTAAAATTGGTACGACGGAAATCTATGCCGATAATAATTCAATCAAATGTATATCAAGAAAATTACTGAAATAACATGTCAAATTATAACTTATCGTAAACGTTTCTTTCTGCATGTTTTTCATATTCCGGTTTCCCTTTCCTCTGTTGAACTCGCTAATTCTTGGCTTGGCCAATAGAACTCCCATCGTCCGTCATGTTCTGGAGCGGTTTCTTTGTCGCTGATCCTTCAAAATTTGGTCGCTGATAGTTTCTTTGTAATCACAAGTTCAATCAATAAGCGTGAACTTTATTTTGTTAAATTGTTGTTCATTTGAGGATTTTTGTTATTGAAGAGCGCGCTCGAATAACTCTTGATCGTTCAATCGTCGTCCAAGGAATCCCTGGAGGTCTGGGGCATCTATCATCCCAATAACCGCCCAGGTCAAGGCTTCCCCTACAAGCTTACCTATTAATGAGTCAAGTTGTCTTTGTTTTTGGCGGGCGTATTCAAACTGTCACAAGTAGTACGGATTACCCATACAACTGACCAAACTTTCGTCTCTCTCTCTTAGACAGAACGGTGATTACTGGTGAAAAACTCATTTCACACTCTATTACTCAAGACAAGGCATAGAATCTATAAATCAATACTGAGATTGAAAAGTGGTATGGATCCCCCACACAACCGACGAGTAACTTTCGTCTCTCGCTCTTGGGTAGAGCGGTGCTTACTAGTGGAAAAGTTATTTCACCCTCTAATCTATCATCTACGACTAAGCATAAAACCAATGAATCAATACTGAGATTGAAAAGTGGTATGGATCTCCCACAGAACTGACGAGTAATTTTCGTCCTTTGCTCTTGGGCAGAGCGGTGCTTACTGGTGAAAAACTTATTTCATACACTATTACTTATGACAAGGCATAGAATGTATAAATCAGTACAAAAATTGAAATGTAGTATGGATTTCCCATAAACGTTTCAAGATGTTCGGCATATTACCGATTTCCACGTGAAGTTCAATATTAAAGTACAACTCGAATTCGAGTGATGTCCAGTAATTTAGAACTAATTTCTAAAGTGAATAGTCCCTCGCTGCTGACGTTCGATCTTGCGTTTGGTTCGTCCATATTTGAAAAACTAGCCGCCCATGCACATGTCACCAACAGTTCTTTTTTTTTTTTTTTGTGACCGGAAATGTGATAACAGCCGCGTTGACCGTCATAACCGCCAAAAATGATCACCCGCGATTTATCGGAAAACCTAACCCCGTTAATCGATCGCTGCACCTGTAATCCGAGATTGAGCGATAATTTAAACAATAAACAAAAACAATTAAAAAGGTTTTGTCATTGTACAAAAATTGTATCATGGTTGAAAAGTGAAATCAAAACAAAAACATTAATTTTTTCAAAGATCTTATGAACCTATATAACTTATAATTTTTTTCCTAAAAGCTGTTACCGATCCCCAAAACATTAAAAATTTAGATCAATCGGTTTAGTCAGTTTTGAGAAAGAACAATTTTTCTGTTTTTTAGACTTTGGCTTTTTCTCGAAAACCAATTGAGTTAGAGATCTGAAACTTTCTGGATCTCATTATTTTTTTAGTACCTAAACATCCCCCAAGTATTATCAAGTTATCTTTCGGGGGCAAATTCAGTATGCTTACACCTCTATGGCCCTTAAGGAAACGGGAAACCTTGACCCAAATTTAAAGAAAATGTCCTATCCGTCACGGCAACTCAGTGAAGAGGTCAAACTAGATGTTGGCTTGAAAGCGGTTGAAGATAGAAAAAATGTGTTCTTGAGATAGCGCAAGAAATGGAGATCTGCAAGTCCTCGATAAAGAAAGTTCCTTGATCAACTAAGTACCGCCCTTATAAATTTGAAGAACACCAACAGCTTCTGCCATTAGATATTGAAGCGCGTTTGAATTCCAGTAATGGGATGATAGAACGACTGAACGCAGATGAGGGACTGTTCCGTAGGATCTGTTAGTAAGATGAGTGCACGGTTGTGCTCGTTAGTGCGCCAAATCGGCAGAACCTTCGATTCTGGTCTAGGGATAATCCTCATCTGCTTGCAGACTCAGCAACCCAATATTAGCAGAAGCCGCATGTATGGCTTGGCGGGATTGGAGACCAAAGGATTGGACTCGTCTTTATCCACGGCAATTTAAATGCAAAAAAGTACTTGCGCGTGCTGCAAAAACAGATTGTTCCAGCCCTGAGAGCTATCGAAAGGGATGTAAATAGGAATCATTAATTTGAAACGATTTATTTCCTATTTGTATTTAGTGTAACACGGCTATTTATTTTCATCAAAATAGTACTTGTGACTTTCATTATTGATTGATTGAATAAGTATTTAGTATTTATTGTACTTCATGCCGATCTAGGGTACCTGTTCTTTTTCCAATAAGATGGAGCACCAGCGCATTTCAATCTCGCTGTCCGGCAATACCTTGATCAACAGTTTCCTGGTCGTTGGATCGATAGAGGTGGTCCGATTTCATGGCCTCCACGCTCACTCGACCTGGCACCGCTGGACTACGGACTATGGCCTTATTTGAAGAACAACTTGTACATTGGAGACAGGATTGAAAACCTCCCCACGCTGCGCGCTAGAGTACTCGAGATCATTAATAATATGAGTCGAGTGATGATATCGAACATCATCGGCGGTTTGGCAAACCGCCTGCATGAATGCGTTGCAGCTGGCTGTGTGCATTTCGAACACAACCATCGTCATCACCAGCCACCTGCCCCGTAGATCTTAGGTCGTGATTGCCTCAAATGGAAATGCTCTTTTAAGGGGCTATTAAAGAAGCACCGTACACCTCGAAAACGCGGACAGGCAAAACTCTTACACCGCTGAAAAGATCACAACAAAACTTGGGAAACTAATAGCTTATTTTGGCAGAAATTCCTTCAAAATTTTGAAAAAAAAATTGACAGATCGGTTACCATTCACACAAATTGAGAATATTTTCACAGTTGCACTGAATGGATCGAACTATTCGGTATGATGCCACTCGGCGCTGATGTAACACACATTTTGAGCCCAGTCCCGTAGGATTTGATGGTGGAATGAAAAAATGGGAGCTGATTTGGTTAGCGATTACGAAAAAACCGCCATCTCATTGTTGCTGTGTCGCGTTCTGTAGCTCATACCGATTGCCTGTAGTTTTATAAAACTTGGAAAATACCCGAACTAAACGAGAATCGTAATTGATATGAAAAGGAGTCATTTGCCTTGCGTTGCTCTTATTCATTCCATGAAAACGGGAAAAGAAATAATACGAATAATTACTCGCAGGTCTCAAGACGCCATAACCTCGCCACATCGACAACCTGAAATATAAATGTTCATAGGAGCGACCGATTCATTTTTGGGATATAAATTCCGACTAGCTTATATTTCTACTCATTTTATTTGTGAATTTAAACTTTTCTGAAATGGATTCGAACAATCGACAAGGAATCGTAGTCCATTCAGCCCCTTTCGACTGTTAGCTAGCAGAAAGGATGTATAACCTGACTTGGCTGATAGCTAGCGAAACATAAATATCGCGTCGCGGGCGGCATAACCTGACCTCTCCGACTCAACCACAGATTTGAATACGAGTGGAACGAATAAAATCTTCTTCGACATGAAATATCGCCAAGCTCGTTAATCATACTCGTCTCATTCATTGTTTCTGATTTTTCAAAAAAAGAAAAAATTGATTTGCATCATGGGTGGCAGATGAAGAAAGTAAGAGCTGGTTTGGGGCACTCAAGATATAAGTAATGTTTGTGGGCCAACGAGAAAGGGGAACTGAGTGAGTCCCAGTTACCTTTGTTTAACACGCGTTATTAAACAAGGGTAACATTCATACACTACTTCTTTTATCTTCATCCATTTCTATATGACACTTTCGGCTGATTCTTACCATAAAGATATTAAGATAGAGGCGGTGAGGCAGCGGTCAAAACGTCCAGGAAAGAGAAAGAGATGACAAGTCCCACAGCCGGGTCTGTCCCTGTTGCGCTATTGTCGTTAAAGAGAGATAGGAACGGCTGTCTGATCTTTCTTCCTTCTCTATTCAGCGGACGTTTCCACTTACAGAAGGGCCTACCTATGCCTCGCCGCCAATATCTTCGTATCTTTATGATTCTTACATCTCTACGGGGCACCACTTACGGCACTCTATCTAGTCCCGATTGGTCAGACAAATTTTGTGCCAAACTGAACACTATCGTGACTTTGCATTTTTCTGAAAGGATTATTTCCAGATATTGTATATGGTCTAAGATTTCAGTGCAGAATTCACCTGTTTATTCTTTCCTAGGCTATGAATCATTCGGAAATTGCCGCAAATTATACATCAATTTCGAAATCTGCATGAAATGTTGCCAATGCTATACGTATGTACAAATATACGTGTGGTTCTTATTTTCAATTCAGTGATACATTTTTATACTTTGAGTATTTTATATTAATTTGACCTCCCTGTTATGATCCAAACCGCTCTGCTCTTATCTCGTAGTTATTTTTATACTATATATATCCAGATATTTATAATACAGAACCTGATGTTCTTTCAGATTCTGCAACAAACGCAATACCATTCAGTTTATGAAAAACCAAGTTGACCTTCACTGCAACTCAGCCCGCTTACTTTGCTTAGTTTCGGAGATATTAGCCTGGGACGATTTGAATCACCCTGCTTACCCACCCGACAATTGTCGCGACTGCTACCACACCTCACCTTTGATGTTTGGTCAAATATGAAATGTTATACCTAATCATATTTTATTACGATCGTCTCATTTCACGTCAGTAAATTTTTGATTTTTTCATCCCGAACTAAATATATTTTTTACTCGTCATGAGAAGCCAATTGGTTTGACTGTTGTCATGTTTAGCTTCACGACTATGGCAGCACCGCAACTACGAAGTTCCAGCGGCATGAGTTCGTGGCTGGCGGCGCACGTGTTCATTGAACTCTGCTGCGTTGAGTGTCTTGTGTAGTGTGTTATGCAAGTATTTTTTGAGTGTTTCGCGATTGTCGTTGATCATTTTAACTTTTCAAATTCACTCTTTTATTTTCAGTATATCTAGTTGTAAATTGCATGCGTAGATTTACGGTCAAGTACGATAAATAACTTTCGGGAGAGTTATTCATAAACGATAGAATCAGTAATTTACAATAGTTACGGACCCGAAGAATTATACAATGAATTCTCAAACATAACTTCCGAGAGAATACAAAATTACGAGAGAATACAAAATCATGAGAGAGTGAGAAATTCGGAGAATTCGCAAAATAAAGAAATACACTAAATACACCTCAGTACAAAAGAATCAAGAATACTACGCAGAACTAAAATTAACACGGAAATGCAATACTGCAGAAAGATACAGAGAAAAGAATAATAAGCAAAAATAATATAGGATGCCAATAGCAACAGAAAAAGGTGCGGTATTATTTAGAGGCTGATTCTACGTTCGGTTATACTCCAAAGAACTCGATATACGATACAATAGGCAGGAAATGAATAAAAATACAATAAGTAGAACAGACGGAGGTCGGAGTTCGGCTCGCCGATCTCGCCGCTGTCGTGAGGTGATTCTTCTTCCCTTTGATTGGTTGGTTGACCCCCGCCGCAAATAGGCCATCCCCCTGTGGCGAATATCGGTTACGGCGTGGTCATGCGTTGTCGAAGATTACCGCTAGATGTGGCATAATGTGCTGCTCGTGATTTCGTCGCTGACACCAACTCGTACGATTTATTAGTTGCTTGAGTTTACTCTCCGGGTTGCGTATCATTGGGGACTCTTTTGACGGAGGCATATCAGGGTGCCTCTCGGTCAAAGTTACCGAGTGGAGAGTGACGCCTCATTGTTCACATCCACCGGTTTCGTTGTATAGGCAGTGGCCGGCTACCCATAATATCGAGGAGATCATACAGGCACACTGTGGCTCATCGCAACTCTAAACCGTGGACCATGACTCACATGATTAGTCCTTGCTGATAGGAAGGCTGTGTCGATCCTCAGAACGAGGGCTTTATCAATCTGGACGTAGTGGTTTGGGGTCGGTCCGGCACCGGGTCGGTCCGGCACCAGGCCGGTAAGTTGGAAGATTGCAAGCTACCGTCTGCCCTGTATGCCATCCTTACGGCATCCGATAAGGCGGGCGGCTGGTTTCTCCTTGAGGAGTAGTGCCCTCAGCTGTCGGGAGGACTTTTATCTCCCTGTTCACCGGCAGTCGAGGCGATACGAGAGGTTCGGGTGAACGCCACCCGAGGTGTTTAGAAGTGCACCAAGGTAGCCAGTGTGGTCTTATTGGACCGTCGGTAGGCGAAGTCATCGAGAGCTGGAAACGGTAGATATCGGTAGCTGGTGATCTCTCGGTGACCGAGATCGTTGTCGTCCAAGTACCTTATCAGCGTGCGCCGGAGCGCGAAATACAGAATTTACAAAGAAAGAATTAGTTAAGAGTATATATTGCCTATTTTGTATCGAGTTCGGTTGGAGTATCCCGCTGAGGACACGTTTCCTAGAGATTTCCTTAGGATGTGTGCCCTTGTGACGGGTGGCTCTAAAACGCCACATTACAATACACAACCTGACATTATTATACCTTCTATATAATTAGGTTTGCACGAGAAAGTCACTGAGCTGAGAATGCACTGTGAAACAAACATCAGTCCAGGGCACAAAGTGCGTAACAAGTCGTAAGTCGTAACATCGATGGCGAACAAAGGGCAAGATTCAATAAAATCCGCAGAATGTCACGAGTGTGCGGTATGAGCTCGTATTTATATACGAAGCAATACGTTTTGACATAAAATATATGTAAAGTATCTTTAATTAAGTATCTTGGTTGACAGGTGGATGCAAGTATACTATTGCCTCTCTCACGTGGGTTTATCAACGAAGCGTAGATCTGGCATCTACAGAAATGAACTGATACTGGCAAAAAGCAATGGACAAGGGTTGGAATATGCAAGAAACTGAGCTTTCATTAAACAACGCAGTTCGAAAACAATCCATCAGCTGCGTGGCACATAATGCAAAGTATGTTCGCCATTCTGTACAACAAATAAGTTGCAGTACAAGCATTTGCTGGCCTTAGTATTTCCTTTTTGAGCTTTGTTACCCCAGAAAGTTGATTGTATTGTAATTTGAGCTAGCTAGTACCAGGTCTATGCTGGTTCGGTTTCTGTTCAATCGCTTATCATTAGAGAAGTTGGATATTTTTGTGCTACACAATGCAAGTTATAGGGTCCACAGACAATCACTCGAACACTATTCTTCGAGACATAACTTTGAGTGAAAGCATGTATGAAATGTATAGTACTCTGTTTTACGTGATCTATTTTTTTATTCATCCTGATTATTAACACATTCTTTCTACATTTTAGACACAGAAAGCTTTGACTAAAGCAGAATTGGTGTGACATGTGCATGGGCGGCTAGTTTTTCAAATATGGACGAACCAAACGCAAGATCGAACGTCAGCAGCGAGGGACTATTCACTTGAGAAATTAGTTCTAAATCACTGGATATCACTCGAATTCGAGTTGTACTTTAATATTGAACTTCACGTGGAAATCGGTAATATGCCGAACATCTTGAAACGTTTATGGGAAATCCATACTACATTTCAATTTTTGTACTGATTTATACATTCTATGCCTTGTCATAAGTAATAGTGTATGAAATAAGTTTTTCACCAGTAAGCACCGCTCTGCCCAAAAGCAAAGGACGAAAATTACTCGTCAGTTCTGTGGGAGATCCATACCACTTTTCAATCTCAGTATTGATTCATTGATTTTATGCTTAGTCGTAGATAATAGATTAAAGGGTGAAATAACTTTTCCACTAGTAAGCACCGCTCTACCCAAGAGCGAGAGACGAAAGTTACTCGTCGGTTGTGTGGAGGATCCATACCACTTTTCAATCTCAGTATTGATTTATAGATTCTATGCCTTGTCTTGAGTAATAAAGTGTGAAATGAGTTTTTCACCAGTAATCACCGTTCTGTCTAAGAGAGAGAGACGAAAGTTTGGTCAGTTGTGTTACGTCCGTGAGTAGAGTTACTCCTGAGCGGTGAGAGTAAACTGGTTGGCTTTGCTTTTAAGTTCCAGGACAACCGGAAATCAGGATGAGGATCGAATAACGTAGGGTTTGTTTGAGATATTACTAATATATTTATTTCGAGGAAGTTCAGATGACGGTAAAAACGAAGTGTGCTGTATGAAGCTATGTGAGAAGTCTAGATGTGACGTTGTTGAGAGTTAGAATAGAAGTGTCCCTCGAGACGTGAAACGTACGGGTGCAGAAAAGGTGTGACAATGCTAGGAGTAGGGAATGGAATTTGATGAGTAAGCGCGATAGTGAATAGCGTGAGACTACGTAGAGATAAGAGGACAGGACAGAGACCATGAGATTAATGTAAGAACTGTGGGAGAGTTAGCGAGTAGGAAAAATAGAGAGAAGTGGTATGCTGGACGTAACATCCCCCCCCGTCAGAGGGAGCATAGCGGTAGGTATGGTCCCGAATATGGGAAGCAAGAAGGTGGAAATGTGAAACATGATTTTAAAGTATGTGCTTAAAATTAGTTTTACAATTTATCTTATTATAGGTAGTGTATGGTTTATATGCTGGATTACGTATGAGCGTAAGGCATATAGTTATAATACTATGGTTACATAATGTTGTTTAAAGCTAGGCGCCTAGGGTTAATGCGCATGGAAGCGGGTTAGTACACTTAAGACTAAACAACAATGATTTCTTTGATTAGCTGGGTACTAAGTAATACTATATTTTTTTTTTTTTTTGATATATCGAGATACAGAGTTTGACCTATTCGTACAAAGATATCGGTTATGAGTGTAGATATATTTTGGGCTAATTGTAAACTAAGGGTATAAAATCGTCATCACAATCATTTTAGTGCAGTAGTGTACACAAGTATTTATTTTACTTATGTCTGTTTGACAGCGCAACAGCAGATCTTGATAGCAATATAGTAGTCGCCTATTTGTAATAAGGTTTTCGTAAGGTTTTAAGTACTGGTGGGTTTAAAGGAAGCGGAGGTGGTGTGTGAGGAACTGCATGATGGGTTTCTACTTCGTTGGGAATGGGTAGGACAGGAGAAGTAGGTGGGTGAATAATATTTAGCTCGATTGGATTGTCATACCCTGTTTGTATGGCTCTAAATGTCTGGTTCGTTTTTTTTGTTTTGCAATGTGTGCACAGAGTAATGACCTTGCCGAGGCATGAGTGACGGTAGAATAAGTATAGGGTTGCGAGAGATAGCAAACCAACACCGCTGTGAGTAAGAGTGTCTTTGATGTGCAACATATAGCGCTGTGTGCGGTGGTGTGTGCTGATATCAGTAGCTTGTTTTGCGATATCCTGCAGCGATAGTCCGGTATTGGCCAAGGCATGTACATCTATGTGCGAGGTTTTGTGGAGTGGGGGGATTGCAATTAAGGATAAGTCGGTGGAAATATTAAAATCAAGACTGAGGGATACTTGACTTAGATCCAAGGTAACTTTGGGGACGTAGGAGAGGGTCTCGGTAGATTGTGAGCGTTTCGAAGTTTTGAGAGTGACCTCAGAAGTACTAGCCGTACACAGGTCGTCTAGGGTGATAATGCCTGAACCGGAAAGTGTGACACGAGAGGTCTGGTCATTTGGGCAGAGAGTATGAAGAGTCTCAGGAGTGGAAGCTGAGAAAATCCAAGAATTAGATGTTGATAATTCCGTCCAGTAGGTTCCATCGAATGCGGTCAATCTGATATCACATTGTTTTGAAATTTTTCTGGACGGGTTCAGAAAAAGGTCTACCTCGCAGAGTTTGTGAGTCGACGGTCGGAAAAGCGGTTGTGTCAACTTACATATGAATTTTCCTAAGGATAAAATGCATTTACTAAATTTGGATTCCGAGATTTGAAAGTACGACGCTCGGTTAAGTGCTATAGCTATGTAGTCGCTGCCAGGTTGAATGTAAGCGAATTTGTTATTTGCAGAGTCGTATGTCTGTCTAACGGGGACGGGAAGCAGTCGGTACAGGTCAAAAGCCTCGGAGTTGAGCAACGGAATAGATATCACATAAAGCAGTCTGGGTTCGTAATACGCTATGTCTATTTTAGAGATTCGAATCAGTTCTTCAGCGTAATTTGGATCCATTGGAATAGGAAACTCTATTTGTGGTCTGAGTGACTGGATATGTTTAAGACTGGAAATAATTTGTTCTGGTGATAGAATTTTAGGGTGGACGATACCTTTTTGAGCGAAGAGGATAGCGTTTACTAAGCTGGACAGGTCAAGTTCGTATCCGTTCAGGTGTCGGTCCAGGTCAATTAGTCGGTTAAGTAAAGTCGTTCTAAAGGTATTGTTGGCGATTAAGGCTTTTGAAATAGCTGCATCAGTCGAGAGGGCCGTGAGTAATTTATGTTGTTCGCGGTCGTGGCTTATCATGCTGTTAATTTCTTTCCCGTAGACGCCCAACGTTGACTGTACGATATTTGTCTGTTTGTTAAGCAGGGATGCTAAGTGTCTACTGTCGTTGTACAAGTTGTCAATTTGTTCGTTAAAATATTCTCCGTCTTTTACGTCTAGGGTGCCGAATAAGGATTTTGATACGCTACCAATGAAATTAATCGCGCCTCGTGTTCCGCGATGGTGGGCTAATTTAGCAAGTTCGGAGTGAGTGGATTCGCCTGTGCGATGGCCAACTAAATATTCTATTCGGTTTTGGTATAGTTTCATGGTTTTTATTCTATCAGCCAACATTTGAATATGGTCGCCGGTGTAACAGTAGTTTTTGGCGACAGAGCATTTACCTTCTATTATGGTTAAGAAATCTGATGCTTGGTCAAGTCGGTCGAATAAATATTGGAGGTCTATGTAGTTCAGCAAAGTCCATTCTTTGTTATATGTACGTAGGTCGTGCAATTGTTCGAAGAAGATTCCCGGGTTCTGATTCAGTTGCTTAATCGCGACGTTAGTCGAATCTTCTGTCTTGTTGTCGAGAGCACTGCACCTGCAACGATATGCAAGAGTATGAGACGTAATGTAACGCGATCGCAGGCAATTTGGTAGCATGCTATCGTCGGTTGTACTGTAGTAGCTATTGAAGGGGTTAATGTGGGATTTTACTATGTATGTGCGATTTTCAGTTTATTGAGATGAACTATTTTACTTTTGTTTAGCGTGAGGTATATTTCGGCGTTAACGTCATCTATTATTCGTTTGATTACATACGGGCCTTTATAATGATCTTGGAATTTTGACCTTGTTTCGTTCAATAGGTAGACAGTTTGTCCTACTTCAAATCGTTGTGGGTTAATCGTTTTGTCGTAGTGTTCTTTACTTTTCTGTTTAGCTTGTTTCAGGTTCAACGCGGCGCGTTTACGGATGTCTGTGAGATTCGCTATTAGATCGAGGAGGAATGTATCGTATGTATGCGTGGATGTGTTGCTTAGTATCGCATCTGTCGGTAGTTTAGCTTCCGAGCCGAAGATCAGCTGGTGAGGTGAATAATGTGTACTGTCGTGTTTTGCTGTATTATAGCAGAAAATGGCGAAACGTATGAATTCATCCCAATCTTTACCTTCGTTGGTGTAATGTTTGATGTATTCGGTAATTACGAGGTGACTTCTTTCTAATGAGCCGTTTGATTGCGGTCTATAGGCGGTTGTTCGTAGTTGTTTAATTTTGAAGAGTTTACAAAGTTGTTTGATGACTGTGCTCATAAAATTCTGTCCTTGGTCTGTAAGTATTGCTCGAGGAGCACCGTAACGTGTAATGTATTCTTTTGCGAATGCTGCGCCTATAGTTTTGGCGGTGGCATCAGGTAAAGGGATGGCGTCCAGGAATTTTGTCAAATTGCATTGTATCGTCAAGAGATATTTGTTGTTCGATTTAGTAAGGGGTAGAGGTCCAACAATATCTAATGCCACTTTGTCAAAGGCCTCTGCGGGCGTGTCAGTGATTGCCATGGGTAATTTTGTTTTGATCCTGACTAGTTTTTTCCTCTGGCAACTGCCGCAAGATCTGATGATATTTTGAATTTGCTTTTTCATATTTGGCCAAAAATATTTTTCTCTTATTTTATTGAAAATTTTTGTAACACCTTGGTGTCCTCCGATCAGTGACTCGTGGTACTCTTTGATCATGTCTTCGCCTAATCGTTCGTCTGGTATAATTGTAGTATTTCTACAAAGTGTTACTCGAATGTCTGAATCCGCAAAAATGTGATAAATGAGTTTTTTAAAGATAGATCGTAGAATATCATCAACTCCTGGTCCTGACATGGGGAATGATATGGACCGAATGTCTAGTCCGGACAAGATAATCCTCAAGTTAACTAACGTGTAGAAAATGTCGTCAAGTCTGCCCGGGTCTGATTGACGTGGTTTCACTACGAGGGTAAATATGTATTTGTTGTTTTTCAACCGAGTTTTAATTACATCGGATATTTCTGGATTCTGGTTTTGAAAGGATTCCATGCTTATTAGATTTCCGTCTATCAACTGTTTTTCTAGTCCTTCTGTCCAACCACAATTAGCTGATACGAAATGAGCGTAATTGTCGCACAACATGAGAAGTCCGTCATTAGTTTCGGTTACGTTGGGTGTTGGTAATATGTCATTTTGATTTTGTATGAAGTAATCTAAGCAACAAAAGTTGTCATTGTCAATATGGGGGCGGTCCGGTTTTCGCTCTTCGGGATTGTCGCGACGTTGTGAGCCTAAAGGTGGTAGCGTTGCCGTAGGTACAACGGAGGCATCGCTATCCGTGTCTTCAACAGCTGACTCCGGATCATGTGTCACGGGGTCACTCTCCGAGATATCAGTTGGGTAGCGCGAGGGAGTAGAAACCGGAGCATATCTTGGAGCTGACCTAGTGCTGGTCCGACGCATTGGCCGACGAGTTAAAGGGGGAGCAGGGATTCTGGGTGTTGATGCGTCTGCTTCAGATTCAGAAGATGTCGAGTCATAAGTCGGGTTTTGATAATTACAAATGGTGATCGTTATGTCGGAGTCTTTAAATATGTGATGGATCATCCGATTAACAAGGTTCCAGTCTAACTTATCTAAGCCGCAGCCTAGTCTTGGAATCGAGAGCGATTTGACTTTGTCTTGTTCTAAGCAATTCTTTAGATTTATTAGGGCGTTGAACAGTGTTTCTTCAGTTGGTTTCTGGTAGTGGTATTTTTTTGTTACTAGATTGTAAATGAGGCGGTTACCATGTGGCAGTGTCAATACGTTCGTTACTTCAGGGTCTAGTTGTTGTAGTTGATCTCGGGTGATTATTTTCCTATTGATTAGTTGTCCCGCGACTCCTCGTGATGTCTTGCAGTCTGCCGAGATGCAGTGGGCTAGGTTATCTTGTCTGTCGAGGAGATTGGCGCGTATCTCTTGAATAAATTTGCTATGCGTTAATGGTAGGTGGTTGAGATCTGTTACGAATTCCGTGAATCGAGGGGCGTAATTTCGTCCTTTACTGGTAGTGGCTTCGGGTGTCGGCTTATTCAGTGTGTCGGACTGTTCTTCACGTATTTTACCACTACGACCCTGGGGCTTACCGGAGTTTTGGTTTGATTCAGATGAGGTGAGTGGTTGAATTCTTTCCGTAGTTTGCTTGATCGTTTTATCGACTACGATCGGTGCCTCCGTTGCGCTGCTATTGTCAGTCATACTGGCACTTGAGTCAGAGGTAACAGTAGAAGTCGAAGTGTTTTGTAATTCTTTGTTTCGTCTTCGTGGCGAAGGGCTGGTGGATTCATGTGCAGATCCATGCGCTTGTATTGGGTGCTGGTCTACATGTTTCATTCGCTTGTGAGCGCCGGTAGATGAAGATAGCGTATCCGGTTCGCGAGCACGTGTTAGGTGTTGGTGAGCTATTTTGGTGCGTTTGTGAGCGCTGGTAGACGAAGATAGCGTATCTGGTTCGCGAGCACGCGTTGGGTATTGGTGAGCTACTTTGGCGCGCTTGTGGGCGTCAGTAGATGAGCATTCTGTATCGGGTCGTGGCCGTTTTGAGGTAATAGGTAGAATTCGGAAAGAGTCGACAGGTGGATTTCTGGAAAGCGCGTCTGCGTTAGAGTTCGCTATTCCTTTTTTATGTTTTGTGACGTACGAATATTCTTCCAACTTCAGTCTCCAGTGCATTAAACGAGAAGTCGGGTCCCGTACGTTTTTGATCCACTTTAGTGGTTCGTGGTCTGTTACCAGAGTGAAGGTTCTACCGTGAAGATAAGGACGAAAATGTTTGACGGCATAAACGACTGCTAAGAATTCTTTTTCGGACACCTAGTAATTGATTTCGGCCTTTTGTAACACCCTCGATGCATACGCGATTGGTAAATCCTCGCCATCTTTGTCTTGACTAAGTATTGCTCCTATTGCATACTTTGAAGCGTCGGTTGTTAGGACGAAGGGTTTTTCGAAGTCTGGATACTGCAGTATCGGTTCTCGACACAGACTATCGCGTAGTGTTTCGAACGCAAATTGATGTTCTGCTGTCCATAGGAAAGGGCTATTCTTCTTTAGCAAATTATTAATAGGTCTAGCAATTTTTGAAAGGTTAGGAATGAATCTTCGCTGGTAGCCTATCAAGCCTAAAAATTGTTTGATCTGTTTAGGATTCTTGGAAACTGGGTAGTTTTTTATTGCTGATACCTTCTCCGGATTAGGTTTCAATCCATTTTGAGTGATGACGTGACCTAGGTATGCTACTTCTTTACGCAGAAATTCACATTTATCTGGCTGCAGGGTTAGTCCTGCATCAGACAATCTCTTCATGAGTTTCCGAAATTTGGTTTCGTGCTCCTCCAAGGATCGGGAGTAAATGACTATATCATCCAAATAGACAAACATATCTGTACCCTGTAATCCCGATAGAACCTGATCTATTAGACGTTGAAAGGTAGATGGGGCATTTTTTAAGCCAAATGGCATTCTAGTATATTCGAAATGGCCGTGAGGAGTCGAAAAAGCGGTCTTTGCGCTGTGATCGAGATCCATTGGAATTTGGTGGAACCCGGAAGCCAGGTCGAACGTTGAGAAATATTTTGCGGAACCTAGCTGATCTAGGATATCGACGATATTTGGTAGCGGATAAGCGTCGCCAATGGTTTTTTCGTTCAGTTTCCGGAAGTCAATGACCATTCGCCACTTCTTTTCGCCGCTAGCATCTGATTTCTTGGGGATGATCCAGACCGGAGAATTATAAGGAGATGAAGAATGTGTGATAATGTTCTGATCAAGGAGTTTGGTCACTTATTTTTGTATTTCGTCTTTGTGTACTCTTGGGTGTCTGTATTGTTTGGTATGAATTGGTGCGTCATTGATAGTAGGGATCGTATGGCTGACTAAGTTTGTATGTCCCAGGGTGTCACCCGGGAGGAAAAATAAATAGTTGAATTCGATAGCAAGATTAACTATTAATTGTTTTTCTTCGTCGCTCAAATGATCCAATCGTAACTTTTCTTTCAAAATCTCAAGGCGTCTCGAATCGTAATTTGGGGATGTGGGAAGAACGCGATTCTCGATCCTTTTTTTTTCCGTGTAAGACCTGTGCTAGTAAGACCTGTCCGCTGCTTGCAGTACTTGTATGCGTTGGGTGTGTTTTTGCACTGAGCGTGGCGGTGCTCGCGAGTTCATCGACTTCTTCTAGTGTTACGACTGGTCTTCTTATTTCCACAGCTGATTCGTTGGAATTTATTGCATAAACGTAAGCAAACCCTTGTTGGTTGGTAACCAGGGCTTGTCCCAGGAATATGTTAGCGCCTACTTCCAACTGTTCTATGAATCCCGTTTTTACAGAGGGATTCGAAATTTTTAATGCAATCACCTGAGCCGTTCGTGGTGGTATCAATATGTAGTCTTCGTTTAGGAGTTTGAATGGTTTGCTAGTATTGTTCGGTATTATTTTTTCTGTATCGAAAGATATCGTTGCATTTTCGTTCCGTAAAAATATCGATCCTAAGATTCCGTCTTCTTGTATCGGAAACAGATCGTCGACTATATGGAATATATGAAGGTTGTCACCGATTCGAATGCTAGTTGTTCCTACTACTTTTATTGGCTCATGTATAGCACTGGTAACGTGGATCTGACCTTCGAGTAATTTACACGGAACATGCGGATGTATTGCTCCGAGTTTAATTATGTTTACATCAACACCGGTGTCAACTATAAATGTACTGGGTTGTCGTATGAGTTCACCGGTGGTTATTCGAACCTTCGGTGTTTGTGTGACAGATGTTATGAGGATACGCGGTGGTGTTTTTGTGTTGGTTCTATGCCTGTTAAAGGGAATAACGCCGGTTTCGCGAGAGATAAGGTAGTTATTTTTGAAACAGATAGTCGCCTTTTCCGAACGTAAAAAGTCTGCACTCAGTATACCGTCTTCGATGATAGGGAAGGAGTTATCGACAAGATGGAATTCGTGGCGTGTATTAGCTAACTCGATGTAGAGACTTCCCATTGTTCCGATGGATTCTTCCGTTATCCCTGAAATCTGCCTAATGTCCGTCTTTGTGACGTGGACTCTTGGGTCGATTTTATCGATTTTTAACAAATTAATATTAGCGCCAGTATCTATTATTAGTGTCACGTACCCATTCGAAGACTGCGGGCATTGTGTTCGAATCTGTGGAGAGCCAGATTCTAATTGTACGGAGCTGACGTTTGGTTTGGACGCTGCTCCGGTTTAAGGGAGGTCGATGAGTCCGCGCGGCCGTCCCTGAACTCGTTTAAATGGCTCGCGTTGCCTGAATATTCGCGATGTTGCTTTGCTTCGTATGAAACTTCCGGGTGGACGCCTGTATCGCAATTCTCGTTCGAGTAGTCTTGTGTTACGTAATTAACCCTAAAGTTCGATCGTGAAGGATTTGGTGTGTTATACTGTTGTGAGCGTTGACTGTCATTTCGCGTCTGGTCTAAAGGTTGGTTTATCGGGTCTCTTGCTCGATATTGGGTATTGGGATTGTTCTGTTGTTGACGATTAGTGTTATTTTGGAAAACTCTTGAATTTTGTCGGAATTTTGGATTCTGGGGATATTGGGACCGATTTGAGCGGCACTTATCGTTTGAGTGGCCTTTGCGACCACACTGCGTGCAAGTTGTGTTGTTGCGCTGCCTCGTTCTGCACTCTTCTATACTATGACCTGCCTTCTTGCAGTATCTACACACTACTAATAGGGAAGGTTGTTCAGGACAATATTTATCGATGTGATTGGTTAATTTACATATACTACATTTTATATGGTTTTGTGTTTCGTAGTTAGTATCACGGTATGAGGCTAGTTTAAGTCTATCTGATAATAGTTTTCCAGTCTTGGTGGCCGTGTCTATAGCCATTTGTAGGGTTTGTGGATTCTCGTGAGCTACTCTTATTTCTAAATTGTCTAGTAATCCTTTGATAAATCTTAGTCTTGCGGTCTCTTTGATATTTTTCTTTAGCACTTGAGCATCACTGATAGATTCTTAGGCATCTATTGATTCGCACGCTTGTCTTAACAGATGTTTTATTCTAGCACCGTAATCTAGAACACTCTCGTTTCGCCTCTGTGCCGATTGTGCGAGGTCTAGCTGGATATCTGGGAGGTGTTGTTTAGACGCGTAGGCCTGTTTTAGGCAGTATAGCAAATCTCGAAGAGAATCCGGATTATCTGACTCTAAATATTTACTCGCGTAGCCCTCGATTTTCGTGCGAATGAGTGTGGAGAATAAATTCAGTTCTCTGGCTAAGACAGCTTGTTTTGGGCATTCTACTTTAGTTATGAATTCGGATACGGGCATATTGGTGCCATTAAACGTGGGAATCAGAGCTAATGCATCTTTAAGAGGCAGGTGCGAAAAAGTGCTTCCGTTAGCCATGTTGTAAATTTTAATCTAGGATTTGTCGACTTACAAAGTGAAGATGAAGAGGAGGAACGGAATAAAATGTTGCATTCTTCCGTGAGGATGTTGGTCCAGCGATTTCGTGTCTGTAGCCGGTGATGACGTCGGTGTGCGTTGTGTCGTACTAGAAGTCGTGAAGAATGAAGATGTCGTCGTAGTAGCAGCAGGAGATAGTCTTTCAGCAATATCGATTTGGAGATACGGATTTGTCTGTGACGTTCGTGTGAATCAGAGATCGTTGATTGCGTTAACGTAGAATATGGCTTTCAGAGTGTCTTCAACACTATCACACAGTGGTATTACTTTTGTATTGACATCACTGAGCTTGCACACTTCAGAACCGGTCTATCAGATGGCACTTCATGCGTAGCACACACGTAAAATTGTATCACTGGATTTCCGGAAAGCGAAGGCCACCGCTGCCACCAATGTTACGTCCGTGAGTAGAGTTACTCCTGAGCGGTAAGAGTAAACTGGTTGGCTTTGCTTTTAAGTTCCAGGACAACCGGAAATCAGGATGAGGATCGAATAACGTAGGGTTTGTTTGAGATATTACTAATATATTTATTTCGAGGAAGTTCAGATGACGGTAAAAACGAAGTGTGCTGTATGAAGCTATGTGAGAAGTCTAGATGTGACGTTGTTGAGAGTTAGAATAGAAGTGTCCCTCGAGACGTGAAACGTACGGGTGCAGAAAAGGTGTGACAATGCTAGGAGTAGGGAATGGAATTTGATGAGTAAGCGCGATAGTGAATAGCGTGAGACTACGTAGAGATAAGAGGACAGGACAGAGACCATGAAATTAATGTAAGAACTGTGGGAGAGTTAGCGAGTAGGAAAAATAGAGAGAAGTGGTATGCTGGACGTAACAGTTGTATGGGTAATCCGTACTACTTGTGACAGTTTGAATACGCCCGCCAAAAACAAAGACAACTTGACTCATTAATAGGTAAGCTTGTAGGAGAAGCCTTGACCTGGGCGGTTATTGGGATGATAGATGCCCCAGACCTCCAGGGATTCCTTGGACGACGATTGAACGATCAAGAGTTATTCGAGCGCGCTCTTCAATAACAAAAATCCTCAAATGAACAACAATTTAACAAAATAAAGTTCACGCTTATTGATTGAACTTGTGATTACAAAGAAACTATCAGCGACCAAATTTTGAAGGATCAGCGACAAAGAAACCGCTCCAGAACATGACGGACGATGGGAGTTCTATTGGCCAAGCCAAGAATTAGCGAGTTCAACAGAGGAAAGGGAAACCGGAATATGAAAAACATGCAGAAAGAAACGTTTACGATAAGTTATAATTTGACATGTTATTTCAGTAATTTTCTTGATATACATTTGATTGAATTATTATCGGCATAGATTTCCGTCGTACCAATTTTAGTTATACAATTTCTTTATACCGGTTTTCTTTATATTTATATGTTTCTAGTATTCGGTTTACGGTTATATAGCCATGTAATTGGTTCATACCGAATGTCCTAAATTCAGTACCAATCATTTGAAACATCAAGAAAGTCTCGTTTTATCTGTGTCCTGTAAGGCAAAAAGATAAGAAACAAAAAATGATAATGGATAATTTTGTTATTTGCGAGAGGCTCTTCAGTTACATTTGAATCTTTGTCGGAACAAACTGTGATGAGAAAATTCCGTTACATACTTTTCAGTTTTTGTATTGATGCATAGATTCTATGCCTCGTCATAAGTAATAGAGTGTGAAATAAGTTTTTCATCAGTAATCACCGTTCTGTCCAAGAGTGAGGGACGGAAGTTTCGTCAGTTGTGTGAGGAACGTTTCTTCTACAAAAAAGTTGATATTTTACTAATGAAATCAAAGTTTTGTTTCTCGTCAACTTGACATTCACCGAATGCAGAATTAACGTACATTTATGTACGTAAATAATTTCCGTATTCGGATCATGATTTTATGCAATCGATTGCATACATTGCGATGCTGATGAGCATTGTTGTGAAAGATTCACGAATTTTCACAATGCAGCGGGCGCCTTCTATGCAGGTTTCTACTATTGACCTAGCGGTGTGCGGAGGCACCTTGGTACTTTGCTCTGCATTACCGCGCTGGAAGGTGGCCGCATCGGAGTTTTCACGCGTCTTTAAAAGTACCTTAAGATGGGGAACCGTTAATCTCCTCTACGTAGGCAATGATGGAACTGATCCATGTACAATAGGGTCTGACCAGAATTACTAAAAGCCTATTTGGAACCATTGCAAGCTTCGTCGGACCCTAAAAATTAGTCAGACAATTGAAAACAGGAAGTTTGATTTTTTAAATTATTTCTAATTGTAAAGTTTACGAGAAATTCGTTTGGAATTTTCCGCTAATACTGACAGTAGAATTTAGTAACCATAGAACAGACTCGACTGACTTCAGAAATACTACATTTAAATAATATTTCAACGGCGCCATTTATTTATGAATTATCACTGTATTTCATGCAATGTTAATATTTCTCAGTACCATAAATACAAGTTACAGTACTATTTTTTTACAGGAATAATGGTATGAAGGCATTGCACGAATCATCTTCTAATAATAATAGGAAATCCTTTGTTCTCGGATACCTGAATTCAGCATCTTCAAAGAACCAGAACCAGTGCTCTTTTTATTGCAACTTTGTTCTTTTAAACTCCCTTAGAACAAGATAACTTTATTGCTGTTTTTCCGGGGTGTCTTCTTAACCTGTAAGCAGGAAAAACTTGACAAATGTCGGATGGAGAACTCGGAGGTAAAGCACTATCGAGACACAGCTCTTCGACTTCCGGGAGAAGCAAACAATCACTGTTCAATGTACCTAAAAAGACGGCAATAACATCATATTGGTCGAATTCAACATCAGACAATAATCTGTCGCTACGTTTCGCTACAACGATTAATAAACTGTAACTCTGCACCGTCCATTTATTAAAATCCCTCGAATAAAATATTTGCGTATCAAAGCAGACCTATTTTCACTTACCTGACGGAATTCAGATCGAGTTCTAAGCGAAAAGTACGATTTGCTGTTTTTTTTTCACTGAATTCGCTTGTTGCAGAGATGGCCCGCCACCTTTCTTACTTCATGAAACCGATGCCGTGAGCCGGTGTATCTCGTCGAATTCCAATTTAGACTTTTTCAGATAATCATGAATGAGTCTTCACCGTTAAGTATTTGGTTCACGTAATTTTCGTTTACACTCGTGTAGCATCAATTCGCGAGTGGCGGACATAACCTCTTCCAAGTTCGCAAGGGAAGCGCGAAGTTTTGGTAAAGTATTTTGTTAATAACGATTTTCGGATTACAGCAATAAATTGACCGTCGAAGGAATACGACGACCTGATCGACACGATGAACGTGTATCTGATTTATTTTACTTCGGATCAGTTCCGAAATGACGATCTGTTTTTCGTAACAACACCGACAGCAGTTGCCCACAGCTAACGGTGGGCTCCTAGGGACATTTTCTGACAGTCGAGATTGATATTGCGTTCGCGGTTCAGTCAGGCGGTAACAGTCGGCCAATAAAATTCGAACGACTTGACGCACGCGCATTAGGTGCGCACTTCCCTCGTGGACACACCGTATATCTTTCGCACAGCCCACTCCATTCCTACCGCTATCTCAATTCCTACGTAGTAAACACGTAACTGATATATCAAACTACCAAAGTTTATTCAACACTCATCTCAACTTCAGGTTGTCCTGTTACGTAAAAGTGAAGCCGAACCTGTTTATTCCTACTGCTCGGAAGTAAATTCCTTTCACGGGCGTAAGATAGTTATTTAATTTTTTCAAATTTAAACCCCTATCAATTTTGACTATTCAACCCTATCGTAATCGGGAAAAATGAATTCTTCGTTGTTCACCAGAAGAATTATTTTCCATTTGGTTGCATTCAAATATCTGAATTGGAAGTATGCGAAATTCCGAAACTACCACTGGGGATGCCTAACTTTGGGAGTTGATTTCACCCCTTTAAACCGTTTATCCTCCAACAAAAACTAAATACGTGTCACTCAGATTTCGATGAAAAACAACATATCCTCAAATGGACGAAATAGGGCGGGGACACATCAAGCAGTTTCCTTGTTTGTTCCGTTACAGGTCGTCGGTCTTTTTGATTTCCTAAACATATTATCATGTGACTTATCTGTGCAATAAATGATTTGTTTCTTTCTTCAACTTTACACGGCCATTGCTTTCTTCAAATACCTTAATGAATTTCCCGTTTCTCAAAGAAGAAAATTCAATTCACAATTAGGTAAAGTCAGTGGTAGGGGGCGGCAGCTTCAGGTATTGCCCTTCCGCCCCTGAAAACTTTCCAAATTTGGCGCTGGTTGATGTTGCTTCGCGTAGCAAATTTACTAATATCTCGGCAACTATTCGTCATAAAGAAACAGTTCAAAAAACCGATTTCGCTTAGAATTGTATAATTCTTTTAACCAAAGAAACCATTTTTCTCAATCAACTCAAAATAATGTTACCTTTAAATCATTATATTCTCAACTAGTCCAGTCATTTGGTAGTTTAAGCAAGAAAGTTTAGAAAAAGTTTGAAAATTGGTAGTCTTACAGATTTCTAGACATTCTTTCCGAATTTCACTTGGCTCCTCATATCGGCATGGGCAACAGCACTATTTTGGTGAAACCGGTACCAAAAATGGTATTCTCACAGAAATAATTATTTTCAAACTCATTCCATTGAAAATTTGTAACAGGATATATCTGATTTTTTCTTCAGACAAATAGTTTTGACGTACGAGCAGCGTGGATTCAACCGTGACACGTACACCAAATGACTAGAGCTATATCGCTGTACTCATGAACGTGTCTATATTCTCGATGTTCGTATATGAGAAAGATATAATACGGTGTAAACATAAGGCAGAAGAACTCCGAAGTCGATCTGTCTCATTTTAGAGCCGACTTCAGTTGACGCTTCTGAATGCTTCATCTATGTTTCAACCGGTTCACAGTAGTAATAAAAAATGCATCGACAAAGCCATATTTGTAATACAACAGACTTTTTAGAATCGACATTAGTGAACTAATCCAAAATATTTTGGTATCAGCTTAACACAATTATTCAAAACTGCAGAGAGTAAGAATTCAACTGCTGAAAGTCATCACAGAAAACAATATTTTGAGCACGGGTTGCAGGTCGAGACCTTGTGGAGGGACCAGATATTCGCAATACATGAACTTGGAATGGAGAACCAATTGACGCCCAAATGGAGACACAGTAATGCCGGTAGTTCCAGTGCCGCTGAAATTTACTTCACCCAACTCACATCTAATTTGGTACGGCAGCTTTATGAAAAATTCAAGCTGGATTTCGAACTCTTTGACGACTCACCCATGGATTATTACGAATACGCTACAGGCGATGCACCCTAACCTGGCTGTGTGCAACACAAAGAATACATTTGCGTCCTACTTTTCCCGTGAGTGGAAGCCAACTTCTCAATGCATCTTCAATGATATTTACAATATTTGACATTTGGATATAATAACTAATCTTAAGTAATGATTTTAGAAAAGATCAGAGTAATTTAAATACGTCGTAGGCGCACGAAGTCGATATAATACGAGAGTACTGGAATACAATGACGGCGCACCGACAGGGTCAGCTCCGATTCCTGCTTTGCCGACAGTCAGTATGTTACCCCGCGATTGTGAGCCTTCAATAAGGTAGTGTTACCAACAAGAGCGTTATCATGGATGGCGCCACCTGTATTTTTGCTCGATTTTGCCGACAGACGGTTCGATAATGAGATTTTTGTGACATCAGATAAGCAACAATTTTTGAATTTTTGCTGTCGGATGAGACATTTTACCGACGGAAGTTTTAAAATATAAGTACATTATATACTGTACACTAAGTGTAGAAAATCATACAATACATATAATATATTCATGATAGACACGTGAACATTCGCATGTATGCATCCCTACTCCAACTATAGATTTGTAAGTGTAGAATGTGTAATAAGCAAAGAGAGCCAGCGAGTTATTTAAGCAACAGAACGAAAAGAACCGTCAAACGAAGCGCCTCGCGTACTATAGATTTTGCCTCGAGTTTTATGAATAAATACATTATTGTTAAGTCTAACAACTGATTTATTGACCTATCAAGTGAGATTTTCCCTCGTTTCTTTTCAGGACATGTTACTGATAAAAGCATTAACATGGCACCACCAGTCGCTGTTTTAACGATAAGATCTGTTGTGTGTCCAATATTTACAGCACGATGGTGTTAGTGAGTAACACCTGGCTGGAAGAGCCTTACCGATAGTCTAATCTATGTCATCAAGATTCGCGGCAGCGAATCGCCGCCAAGTGCCCGCAAGTCAACGAGCGCTAGCCGAGAATCTTTACCCGGACCAACTAAAGCCCAATATCAGGGTGTCATATCTCCGGAACATGTGAATGATTTCTAACAAAACTCACAGGTCCTAAAGATCTTATCCATCTGACCTTGCACTATAAATTTTATTGAAACCTGCCCACCAGTTTTGGAGGTATTAACAGTCAAAGTTGATGTGAAATAAAAAATCTTCTTTTTCTTCTTCTTCTTCTTCTTCACCGCCCCTAGGCTTGGGTCCTCAATAAGTGACGAACGACTAAACAGATTGAGTTCAAATTTGAACGAGGAGTCACTGCTATTGAAATCTCGCCCCCTATTGACTTAGAAGTAAATCTGAACATGCACTCGTACGCGAAAAATTGTTGAAATATTGGGCACGGAACGCTGCTTGAGACACCATTATGTATCGAACCGCTATGCATATTGAACTTTGAATTTGAAAAAATAGTGAAAGCCATTAAAATCTTGAAGTCTATTGATTTTTTTGTGAATCAGAACACGTAATCAGACGTTATTACCGTCCTTCAGAAGACTTATTAGGAGTGAACCATCGTGGCCGCCATCTTTGTAGCCGACAGCCGAGTTGATTGGTGAACAACGTAGGATCTTCCGCGATCAGAAGCGTACACATATGCAAAATCATTTACGGTGCCTTCGGGGTCTCAAATTTCTGAAATAAAAATTATTTGACGAGAACATGTGCAGATCATTAATTCTTGGGTATCAAAGACTGATTCAATTGTAACGATGTATAGTCTTTTTGCTTTTATTTCTGTATTGTGTTCCGGAACAGAAAACTACTTCATTTCTAATCAACCCATGTAACAGCTTGTTCAATTCAAAAGAATAAATCAATAACAAACTTGTTTATGATACATAGTAATAATTACTTATAGTCCGGTCAATCTACACATTGCAAGATACAATAATTACCATCTAGCTGAATCTGAGTAAACTTGTTCAAAACACAATTAAAAACGACTCTTCAAAATTCCCCATTGTTACGACCAATGTAAAAAAATTGACTCAAGGTCAAAGGTCAAAAAAATGGGTTTTTCGCGATTTTCTCCAAAACAGTGAGTTTTATCGTAAAATTACCTCAGACAAAAGTTGTAGATCGTAAAATTATCTATAAAAAAGGTATCAATAATTTTTTTCCTAAAAGATACCGCTTCTGAGATAAAACGATTTAAAAAGTTGTAAGCGTCATTGTATGCATAAGCGCGCCACGTATACCGGGACAATCTCTTGAAACTATACATATAACGCGCATGCGCCAAATAATTTAATCTCATTGGTCGGTGAAATCGCGCCGCGGTGATGTTTTCATCTGCTGAGCAAGGCGCCAACGTACACAAAATGAAACAAAAGCTGTAATTCTCTCGCGCGTAAAGCCGTGGATTGAGGTTATGCTGCTGTTTATTTTTACGTAGCGTGAATTGTCTAAGGAGAATAGTATCGTTCAGCAATACCGTGGTTGATTTCGGAAGATATTCAACCGACGCGATAAAGAATTCAACGGAAAAGCAAATATCAAATGATACAGAAATTGGGTGTTATTTATTGAAAGAAGAAATCTGAAATTCAACGTGAAATGTCATTAACAAGTGGGAGTCTGGACCAACAGAAGTAGGTAAGTAAAAACAATGTTTATTGTGAACAGATTCTTTATTTACATAAAATTAAAAATAAATGAATGGTTGAGACCCAGTAGATATTTCCAGAGTAGATTCGTTACGGTGCAGTGCTCCAGAAGTCAGTAACTAGTGCTGATAAACATGAAATAAATAAAAGAAATGAGTAACAAGGAATAAAGAAATTATTCATCTTAATCACGAAGCTTAGGAGGACAAAGAGTAGCAATTAACAGAAAACGTACCCGACGCAATACTCACAAAAACCCTCGCCGTCATCATTGATTAGTTGACAAAGTTTTTGCAGCTCCATTGTACAACAATCAATGTTCCGTTAACAAAGAGGGTTCACCAGATATCCAAGAATAAAAAGAGAAAAAGAACAACAGTTAATATTACAGTGTAAATCATGCTATTAATGAAAAATTAGGAAACAAAACAATAACTTACAAGACAATCGTCCGATAACACTGGGAGACCAATCTCCACTCTTCTGATCACCCCTCGTCTGGCCATTGGTTGCCTTTCAAAAAGTGCTGCCTTTTTTTTTGCCTTCAAAAATACCGAAAGATCCTGTTTGATAATAATAGCTTCTAATATTTTCAGGTACGAAATAATTCATTGTCAAAGCGGGACTAAATTTGTCAGGCATGGAAGCATGTAAGTAAATTTCCAATTACGTGATCTTTGACAATGACAATATTTTAACATGGATTCAATGATAAAATTCGTTTTTTTTTCAGCAGGCTCGAAGTTTAAACTTTAATTAACACGAGGACAATTATGCCTTACCTGATGGTCAAAACGTTTAGGTGGCAAGGATCCTGGTTTCTCGAGCGGTGCAATCATTAGAACCATCAAACCTGGTTGTTTCTTCAGACATCAGGTGCCAGAGTGAATTTTATCAGGCCATCGCCACCTTCTTAACATCAGTTGAGGCAAAATTGAAGAGCGGGATATACTACAGATCATAATGGCTGAATATCCCATCATTTTACTTTGATCGAGCCAATAGCGATAAGTTTGTTACTTAACCGTTGCTGCCAATTCATTCTACCGAGGAATCATTCTGTGCACCATTGTAATTTAAGCATTATTATTGACCAGCATTGTTTTTCAAACTTTATACCATTTGATTAGATATCTTATTTTGAAGCTTACTTTTACTCTCTTTGGCATTGAATTCAGATGAATAGTTTTTCAAGTCCTCAATTAGATTGTAGGGTTGAATTTTGCTAGGCAAACTGAATCAATACAAATCTAGAACTGTTAATTAAGTTCAGTTAAAAATGTCTTTAAATTCAATCTGAGTTCACGGTGTCATCTGGCTAGCTAGTTGCACGATAACTTAAAACCAAATTCAATTTCACACTCTTTATAGGGTCCTCCGCTAAGACTGAAAGCTTGTGAATCTCCATGTACCGCAATTATTTCTGCATTTCATGTTAGCATTATCTGGAGCAAAAAAAATCCCATTTTGAGATTGAAAATGGAACCTGAAACACAGAGTTATTCAATAGCTCGAATTGAAAACCAAGAATTTTATAATGGTTTCTGCAACAAAGGGACTCTTTCCAAATATCCTTGTTAGAAGGTGATGTTCGGAGGACTATGAACGAGATATTGTATCGGATAACATTATTTGGAAAAAAATCTTCGTAAACTTCGTTAAAAACTAGATATTCATTTATTTTGATGGAACAAGGGACACTATCTTTACATTACTTTAAAATTCACATTACTCTAAAACATGATTGTCCTTGAAGCTAATTGTGACATTGAGGCGCATTTTGAGAAACTTGATTTTCAACTTGTGTCACAGGATGTGATTTACATTCCTGAGTTCTACGCTTTCGATTAGATTTTCTTTGTTTTGAACTGCACTAACATGAAATACAGAAATCATTTTAATAAATCTAATATTACTTGAATTTTCAATTTGAGTATTAGGTTCCCTTCATTTATTTAATCAAACATCATTGAAAATTTGCGAAATAAATTCTGATAATCATTCGGAAATTTTAAATAGTAGTAGCAATAATTTGTTAATCGGAAAAAATACATTGACTATCGACTATTCGTAAATTTTGTTGAACTATTTTCAAGAAAAAAAAGATTCACAGTTCCGTTACAGATAGTGAGATATTTAAATTTCTTGAACGCTCGGTTTAATGTCTCATTTTCGAAAGTGATAAAATTCAATATTACCGCCTGAAATCACAAAAGAGTGAGAAAGTTGCTTAGTTGCTTGAAAGTGGCGATGATCTTTGTACGTCTGACAAATTGAATGGGCAGATAACAGTGAATATCAGAGATGTAATTATTTTAGCCGTATCACCTGTTGATAGATAAAAATTCCATTGTTATTTCTAATGTACGAAATAATAAAAATGATTAAATAAAGTGTTCGCACCTACCTGCTGCCTTTCTTCCAAGCACCCAAAATTTAAACAGCTTTCTCATTTTAGTCGAATAAAGCCAATTTTCAAAGAGCATTAGCATCAACTTTCCGAGTCACTACCTCGACTGTTTAAGATTCTAACCTCAAAAATTCGTATGAACTACAACGCCGCCAGAAACAGAGTTTGACAGCTGAAACTCGGAGTGGTCAACCTGCCCGAGCAGCCGATAAAACTCGCGCATGCGCATTATATGTATAGTTTCAAGAGATTGTCCCGGTATACCTCTGTAGCTGTAATATAAGTGAGAATATGTTTTTATGGGTGGTTCTAACTTATTTTTAAAATATAAAATATACATAAGTATCACTATGAGAATATCAGGTAACAAGTAACCCAGTCCCTTAATTCATACGCTAGTGTAACCTTGAACAAACATCTGTCCCTCTGTTTAATAGTGTGCGTGGCGAGGGTCGTATACCTGATTCATGTTCGAATGCACCATAGATGAAATTCCGTTAGTCTTGAGCGCCGCTCTGTAGTGAAAAGACGTGGTTATTTTAACCTATTTCGGGCTGTTTTAATTTTTAATATAAAAATGTCAGAGTATTGTTTTATTTGTACTCAACTTTTAAGTGAAGATGAAACTGTTACTGTTGAACGTGGTATGAAGACATTGATAAATGCAAGTATCGAACGAGGTGCAAAATAAACATAATTTTTTAAAACAAAAATCTGATCCACTCATACGTGATCTAGTACGAGGAGGGCTTACTGTAGATGTACTGGCTTCATGTTTGTCACATTTTCTTTTTTTAGCTGATACAATAGACGACTTTCGAGTGTAATTTTTACGACAGCTTTAGTGTATTGTCACAGATTTCTGATTTTCAAGATAGCCTGAAAATTCATCACCTCGTTCGATACTTGTATTTATCAATGTCTTCATACCACGTTCAACAGTAACAGTTTCATCTTCACTTAAAAGTTCAGTACAAATAAAACAATACTCTGACATTTTTATATTAAAAATTAAAACAGCCCGAAATAGGTTAAAATAAACACGTGTTTTTACTACAGAGCGGCGCTCAAGACTAACGGAATTTCATCTATGGTGCATTCGAACATGAAGCAGGTATACGACCCTAGCCACGCACACTATTAAACAGAGGGACAGATGTTTGTTCAAGGTTACACTAGCGTATGAATTAAGGGACTGGGTTACTTGTTACCTGATATTCTCATAGTGATACTTATGTATATTTTATATTTTAAAAATAAGTTAGAACCACCCATAAAAACATATTCTCACTTATATTACAGCTACAGAGGTATATACGTGGCGCGCTTATGCATACAATGACGCTTACAACTTTTTAAATCGTTTTATCTCAGAAGCGGTATCTTTTAAGAAAAAAATTATTGATATTTTTTTTATAGATAATTTTACGATCTACAACTTTTGTCTGAGGTAATTTTACGATAAAACTTACCGTTTTGGAGAAAATCGCGAAAAACCCATTTTTTTGACCTTTGACCTTGAGTCAATTTTTTTACATTGGTCGTAACAATGGAGAATTTTGAAGAGTCGTTTTTAATTGTGTTTTGAACAAGTTTACTCAGATTCAGCTGGATGGTAATTCTTGTACCTTTGATCTTGTTTTTCAACCTAATTTGACCGGACTATTACACTGAGATATGTTATTATTTGACATGGTAACGTAGCCTTACATTGGTCTTTAAAAAGAATAGGATTACCAAATAAATCCATCAATATTTTGAAATAGAACAGAAGTACGCAATTATGTTAGTATCGAAGTATACAGGATAATTAATTGTAAATTTTTTATTCCACTTACTATTACTTACAAAAATTTGCAAGAAATGTTTACAAAAATAGTTCAACACAAATATCATATATCGTCAGAGTGGTCCTTAGAAAGCTTGTCTGAAAAAGATTTGAAGATTGGCTACAAAAAAAAAAATTAGAAAATTCTTCGAATATTGGAGATGAACAGAAACACTCGATGACGATGATCGATCGCTAACTTCAAGTAAAGAATAATGAGTGCGAATTGGGAATAATGACTGATTGATTTGCGGTTAAATTATAAATGATTCATCTTTTTTTATCTTCAATATTCCAAGAATTTTTTTGCCATGGTTTGAATTGTTTCAGGAGTGTCAACGTACACAGCCATGATTTTTTCCTAATTTCCCCGCTACAATGGAAATACTAATCAATCATCCATGATTACCTTCTTTCGCCTATCAGCAAGTTGTAAAAATAAAGTTTCTGTTTGTCAATAGAAAAAATTCAATTAAACCGTCCTGAGGGTGACCCGAAATTAGGGTCAAAACGTTCATGCAAACCATATCGTTGTTTCGATGACCTACATATTCAAGATCCTTCTTACATAAAATTTTCAGATCAAGACTACTTCTACATTATACAGAAAACCTTCAGCATGCCAACTAAGTTGTGAAGTCGCTTTGAAAATCCTGTTGTACAATCCTAGCTCAATCACAACCGACATAATTTTTTCTGTCGCATTTCGGAATACTACTTCGCAAATATCGATTTGATCAATAATATTCATAAAATTAAAGTTTCTGATTAGATTTATAAACTATGACTGCAGTAACCTTAACCAGTGTTTCTTCCACTAGGTAACATATTTCACGATTCAAACTTTGTTTTCGTAATATTGGAGTTAAAATATGTAACATTCCATCTCAAGTCGAAAGCAGAATAAGGAATAATGTACCCGCCACTCGCGTCGGTTGTAACGATTGTTACCGGCTGGATCGTATTAGTCAATAAGAAGGGAGCCTAGTATACGTAAACGTTGAAGAGAGGCGCTTATGTTGCGAAAAAGATAAGATGGCGATACCGCGTCAAGAGAGTGCACGTTGTATTGTAACTCTTCGTAAAAATGTATAAATAAACAGTATTAAAAAACGGCTCAAGTGGTTTTACTTCTGTTCAACCGGACTAAACAAATGGTCCTTCGAGGTGGATACATGAAATCAAGTAGAGTTAAATGAACGTTTCAAAAAAGCAGAAAATTTATTAGCGGAATTCGACGCAGTTCAAGAAAAAAAACTTCATATTCTGCTTCTAATTCTTCAGTATGTGTTTCGTTTACATCGAGAACGCGTATTTTTTCTTGAACTGCGTCGAATTCCGCTAGTAAATTTTCTGCTTTTTTGAAACGTTCCTTTAACTCTACTTGATTTCCTGTATCCGGATTGAAGGCAGTTAGAAATGTTTTGAATCTCATCAATTTTGTTTTTACGCTTGCTCGACTGCGTTTCAACGATGCAATGTCCGTCATTTTTTACTATTCTTTGTTACTTAAGCCTACTAAATGAAATGGAACGTGTCTGAATTCCAAAAGGCGAACGAAAATGTGTGAGAAAAGGATGGACTTACAAATAAATATTCGTCGATTTATTTGTCTCGAATATCCTCGAAGAAACGTAGCGTTGATTTTCGGACGTCAAAAATATGCTGCCGCCGAGAATCCTTACTGCTGCTGAGACTCTGCGCTGCCGTTGAAAACTCCGTCGAGCTTGTTTACATTTTCCGTTAGAGAACGCCGAGGATCCAAGTCGTTGGGAAACGTCGATTCGATGCTTCGAGAGCGTCTGATGCCGTTCTACGTTGTAGCTATAGCAATGCTACGCCGTGAGTCGAGCCGCCGAATATTAATCCGGTCAATTTAGACATAAAAATAGTGATCGAAACACAATAATTCTGACAGAGCTGAATTTTGGTACAGACCTTGGGTTTACCATTATAAAGAAAAAGAAAAAAGTCCCCATCGATACCATGTGTGCTAAAAAAGTTGTTCAAGGTCAAAGGTCAAAATTTTCGGTTTTTTCGATTTTTCTCGTTAACTGTTGATTTTATCATAAAAATAGCTCAGACCAAAATTGTAGACCATAAAATTATCCACAAAAATAGTCTCGATACTTTTTTTCCTAAGAATTATCATTTCTGAGATATCACGATTCTAAAAGTCGAACGAGTTACATTCTATACAATATGCACGCATATTATATATGTCACGGATATACATAGTATATGTGTAGTATATATAGATGGTGTATATATAGTATATATTATAGTATATATTATAGTATATATTATAGTATATATTACAGTATATATACAGGGTGTCCCTAAATTGCCTCCCACGGACTAGCCGCATGATACCTCGTTAAAATCCAACCGAGAATTTCTTTTCCGGAAGCTCGTCCGACGCATAGGTTTTGAATTATAAGCGATAGCGCTAGGCCAATCAGAGTGCACCATTTCATCTAGATTTGCCGCCACGGAAATTGCTGTTTTGTTCGTCTGGGTGAATTATTATTATTCGTTTATGAATTAAATATCGGCACCTCCCCTCTCTCGCTGCTGCACCCCTTATGCTTGAGGATGCGCTTCTGTTTACACACACAAGTGTGCGCCCATGGATGTGCGGCCAGCAGCGTGTGCCGCGGCAACAATACCGAGGTCAGCGCCCGAGAAGGGGTACAGCAGCGAGAAAGGGGAGGTGCCGATATTTAATTCGTAAACGAATAATAATAATTCACCCAGACGAACAAAACAGCAATTTCCGTGGCGGCAAATCCAGATGAAATGGTGCACTCTGATTGGCCTAGCGCTATCGCTTATAATTCAAAAACTATGCGTCGGACGAGCTTCCGGAAAAGAAATTCTCGGTTGGATTTTAACGAGGTATTATGCTGGCTAGTCCGTGGGAGGCAATTTAGGGACACCCTGTATACTGTGATGGGACGCCTGGCTGGCGTACCGACACCCGGGGTTCAGCGCGTGCCCCCTAATATTTTGCTTGGTAAACCCAAGCCAAATCTAACTGTCCACTCGATAACCCCGCCACACACCGGGAACCCAATCAAATCACACGATTTACCGTACCCCTTCTTCAGGGAACGCGACCAATCTCTATCCGCGAATACGGCGTAACTAGACCATAAGAGTATATAAGACGAGCGCAAACGCGAATCAATCAATCTATCACCTATTGAGCAACCGCCAGGATAGATCATCGCAGACTTCCACGAGAAGACCCATACTTCCACATCCACGAGGAGCCGGACACCAAGGACCCACGATCAGGAGACGTGGAGTACCCGTGCAAGGAATCCTCAACACGACTTCCCATCAAAGGAGGGCATTCAGCGTACTAATAAATCCTATTTGTTTTCAATAAAATAAATTCCGTAGGTACCAGGGAGCCGTGTCTGAGTGAAGAACAGCATTGCGTCTGACCTCATAGCTCAGATACGGTGATAGTCTCACAATCCCCCGACCCGTAGGTAGGACACCTGAACCCGTAGAGAGTCACGGTCATAGCGACTGAAAGTCTTAATACAGGTGAAGGTACATTCGCGTAGAATCCCCTTGCCTTTAACTACCACGCTAGTAATATCCAGTCTTGCCATACGCAAACTGAATCACTATCAAAGTCCTTCTGACTACTATGCTATCACTCACGTAATATTCTGTTTCAGTACTATCTGAACGAATAATTACAATATTAAAATCAACCGTCAGCGACGATTCCTCATTATCAAATACCGTCCCTCTGACGATCAGGCTATAACAAATAATATTGAGTCTACCCATAGGTAAACCGAACTACCATCCAAGTCCTTCCGACTACCGTACTAGCACACCAATAATATTCTATCTTAGTTCCCACTAAACGAATCATTATCCATCACCAAAACCGACTAGTCAACGATCCAGAATAATCAAATACCGTCCCTCTGACCAACACGCTATCACGCAATTAATAGTCAGTCTTGCCGCAGGCAAACTTCATTAATATCAGAGCAAATAAGGAAGAACTATCCCTTCCTAAATTATCGAAAATCTCTTCGAGATTACCAGAAGAATAAGTTCACAACCTTTCATCCTGTCTCTTATCCCGCCTCACGGGAACAAAACATTGACGTATAATTGCTATATTTTCTTTCCCGAAATAAATAATTTCGCATCACGAGTCAACCTCTCAGAGCGATCTATCTGTGAATGCTTCACACTCACAGATCCAGTTTGACCCTCAACCGTTTACACGGCCTATGATGATGGGTCTATTCCACTCGTGCCTGTGCACATGAGGATGAGAAAACAAATTCTGAGGCTATCTCGAAAAACCAAGTTGGAGTGGTCAAACTATTCGGGCTGTTCCCGGAGTTAATCAGACAATTGACAAGCATCCTTCTCCACCTTCCTTCTGTGTCAAGAGACCGAATCCTGCAGCTCTATTCCAGAGACAGGAAACTCTCAAAACAAAAATATCATTCGAGTATGCGCTAAATATCACACATAGCGTGTGTAGTTTTGGCGAAACAAAGCCCGCGAATAAACTGTACGTCTCATTGGCGAAAGCGTGCAAACTCGAATCGTTTCATTGGCGACCGTAACAGGACGCGAAACGTTTCAATACAAACTTTACATTGAGATAATTCAATATAAATGGTGGCAATTAAATAGAATAATTTAATGATATAAAAAATAATGAATTTAAATATATCATATTTCTCACATTAAAAAATAATTTGTGTTTCAAAATTAAAAATATGAAATTAAGTTACTAGTCATTCATCTATCTGTACGTTTTCTTCAGACTTTTCGGTAAGTTCTAATGCATTGTATGAATGTTCCAAACTACAATCCATGAAGTACATCAAATGGCATTTTTTTAATGAATCGTGTTTTCATTTTAATTGATATGTGATCAAATAATCAAAAACTACATAGAATTTTTTCAATAACTATATTACCTTTAAAAAATTTATTTGTTGTAAGAATTTTTTTTTTAAAAAATTATTTTTTTTTCAGAAAAGAATTAAAAATTATAATATATATAAGTAAAATATGAATAATAAATTTATTCATCATTTGTTCTATTCAATTGATTATATAATTAAACGAATTATAGATTATTATAATTGAATATAAATGGAGGCAATTAAATTTAATAATTTGATGATATAAAAAATAATAAAGTTAAATTAATCATTTTTCGTGAATTAATGAATAATCAATTTCAAAAAATTAAAAATATGAAATTAAATAACTAATCATTCACGTATCTGTATGTTTTTGTTAAACACTTCAATAAGTTATCATACGTTGTATTAATGTTACAAATTACAATCCGTAAAGTACATTGATAGGCATTTTTTGATTAAATAATATTTTCATCATAATTAATGTGTGAGCGAATAATGAAAAAATATATAGGATTTTTTTATTAATTATAGTTATTTGTGAGAAATTTGATCTATCTGAAATTTTTTTTTTTAACATTTTCCTTATTTTAGAAGTGAACTAAAAATTATGAAATATATAAATAAAATATAAATAATGAATTTATCAATAATTTTTTTTATTTAATTAATTATATATACATACAAATGATACATTAATATAATTCAATATAAAAAAGAATTGAAAATTATAATATATATGAATAAAATATGAATAATAAATTTATTCATCATTTTTTCCATTTAATTAATTATATATATGCAGATTATACATTATTATGATTGAATATAAATGGAGGCAAGTAAGTTGAATAATTTGGCGATATGAAAAATAATCATTTTGAATTAATTATTTGCCTTGAATTGAAGAATAATTAATTTTGAAAAATTGAAAATATGAAATTGCATAACTAATCATATATCTATCTGTGAGTTTTCTTTAAACTTTTTAATAAGTTCAAATCCATTGAATGAATGTTCCAAATTATAATCCATAAGGGACAACGAATGGCATTTTTTTGATGAATGATACCCTTATTTTGATTATTATGTGAGCGAATAATGAAAAAATGTGACGGATTTTTTTTAACAATTATAGTCATTTTTGAGAAATTTGATTACTGTGAAAATTTTTTTTTCAACATTTTCCTTTTTTCAGAGGTACAATCAAAACTATAATATTGTATATGAATGTAATATAAATAATAAATGTATTTGTCATTTTTTTATTAAATTAATTATATATTTATACGAATGATACATTAATATAATTGAATATAAATGGAGGCAACTAAATTAAATAATTTAATGGTATGAAAAATAATTTACCTCAATAATTAATTTTCCTGAAATTGAAGGATAATCAGCTTTGAAAAATCAAAAATATGAAATTAAATATTTAATTATATATCTATCTCTGTGTTTTCTTAAAACATTTCAATAAGTTCTGATCCATTCCATAATTGTTCCAAATTACAATCCATAAGCGACATTGAATGGCATTTTTTTAATGAATATCACTTTTATTCTGATTAATATGTGAGCAAACAATTGAAAAATATATAGAATTTTTTCAACAATGATATTTATTTTTGAAAATTTAATTAATGGTTGTTGTTTTTTTCCCAAAATTATTTTTTCAAAAGTAAATTAAAAATTATAATATACTTAAATGAAATATACATAATAAATTTATTTATCATTTTTTTTTCTTTCAATTAATTATATATATATATATATACAAATTATACATTATTGTAATTGAGTATAAATGGAGGCAATTGAATTAAATAATATGATGGTATAAAAAATATTTAATCTGCATTAATCATTTTTCTTGTATTCAAGAATAATTAATTATGAAAAATTAAAAATCTGAAATCAAATAACTAATCATAAATCTATCTGTGTGTTTTCTTTAAACTTTTTAATAAGTTGTGTTCCATTGTATGAATGTTTCAAAGTACAATCCATGAAGTACATCGAATGGCATTTTTTTAATGATTTATATTTTCATTTTAATTAATATGTGAACAAATAATCAAAAAATATACAGGATTCTTTTCATAATTATATTTTTTTCTAAAAAATTTAATTATTGTGAAGACTTTTTTTGATAAAAATTCTTCTTTTTTCAAAAGTGAATTGAAAATTATAATATATTTAGATAAAATAGATAAAATAAATTTATTCATCATTTTTTCCATTTAAATAATTATATATATCTACAAATTATACATTATCATAGTTGAATATAAATGGGGGCAATTGAATTGAATAATTTAATGATATTGACAATAATTAATCCAAATTGATCTTTTTTCGTGAATTGAAGAATAATTCATTTTCAACAATTAAAAATATGAAATTGAACAACTAATCATTCTTCTATCTGTATGTTTTCATCAAACTTTTCAATAAGTTATAATCCATTGTGGAAATGTTCCAAATTACAATCCATAAACTACATTAAATGTCATTTTTCGATTCGATACTATCTTCATTATAATTAATATGTGAGCGAAAAATTGAAAAATATATAGAAATTTTCTAATGATTATATTCATTTTCAAAAAATTTCATTCATGTGAAAATTTTTTTTTCAATTCCTTTTTTTTTAAAGTTAATTGGAAATTATAATATATGCAAATGTGATATTCATAATGAATTTATTTATCATTTTACTTACCTAATCAATTATATATATACAAATTATACATTATTATAATCTATTATGAATGTAGGCGAATAAATGAGATAATTTAATGATATAGAAAAAAATAATCCATATGAATCATATTTCTTAAATTATAGAATAATTAGTTTTTGAAAATTAAAAATATGAAACTAAACAACTGATCATTTATCTGTGTGTATGTTTCCTTTACACTTTCCAATCAGTTCTAATCAATTGTATGAATGTTCTGAATTACAATGCATAAAGAACATTGAATGGCATTTTTTGACTGAATAATGTTTATTATAATTATTATGTAAGTGAATAATTAAAAAATGTATAGAATTTTTCGGATAATCATATTCATTTTTGAAAAATTGATTTCGTGTAAAAATTTTATTTTTCCTAATTCTTCTTTTCTTGAAAGTTAATTGAAAATTATGATATATAGAAATAAGATATAAATCGGAAATTCATTTATCATTTTCTTTATTCAATCAATCATATATACATACAAATTATACATTATTATAATTAATTATAAATGTAGGCAAATGAATTGGATAATTTAATGATAGAAAAAAAAATACTTCAAATGAATCATATTTCTTAAATTAAAAAATTATTAGTTTTTCTAAATCAAAAATATGAAATGAGGTAACTAATCATTCATCGATCTGTATGTTCTCTTTAGACTTTTTAATGAGTTCTAATCCATTGTATGAATGTTGCAAATTACAATTCATAAGGGACAACGAATGGCATTTTTTCAATGAATGATACTCTTATTTTGATTAATATGTGAGCAAACAATTGAAAAATATGTAAAATCTTTCTAATAATGATATTTATTTTGGAGAAATTTAATTATAGGGAATTTTTTTTTTTTTCAAAATCTTTTTCTTAGAGTTTAATCAAACATTATGATACACATAGATAAAATATACATAATAAATTTATTTATCATTTTTTTATCATTCAATTATTTATATACATGTATAAAGATACAAATCATACATTAATGTAAAATAATATTAGGCGGCAATTCAATGAAATAATCTAATGATATGAAAAATGGTAATTTGAATAGATCATTGTTCTCAAATTAAATAATACCTAATTTCTAAAGACTAAAAATATGAAATTCAATAACTAATCATTTATCTATCTGTATGTTTTCTATGAACTTTTCAATAAGTTCTAATCCATTGTATAAATGTTCCAAATTGCAATCCATAAAGGACATTAAATGGCATTTTTTCAATGGATGACATTTCATTTCAATAAATATGTGAGCAAATAATTAAAAAATATATAGAAATCTTTCGATGATCATATGTATTTTTAGAAATTTTAGTTAATGTAAAAAATTTTTGATTTTTAGAAATTCTTCTTTTTTCAAAAGTAAATCACAAATTATAATATATATAAATAAAACATGGATACTAACTTTATTTTCTCATTTTTTTCATTTAATAATTTTGTATATATACAAGTTATACATTAATATGATTGAATGTAAATGGGGAAATTGAATTAAATGAATTAATGATACTAAAAATAATCAATTTAACTTCATCATTTTTCTTAAATTGAAGAATAATTAATGTTGAAGAATTAAAAATATGAAATTAAACAACTAATCATATAGCTGTATGTTTTCTTTAAACTTCCCAATAAGTTAAAATCTATTGTATAAATGTTCTAAATTACAATCCACAAAGTACAATAAATGGCATTACTCTAATGAATAATGTTTTTACTTTGATTAATATGTGAGCGAATAATTAGAAAATATAAACGTTTTTTTCAATAATTATATTTATTTTCAAAAAATACGTATAATGTGAAACTTTTTCTTTTTTTTAAATCATTCTTTTTTTAGAAGTAAATCAAAAATTAAAATGTATATAAATAAAATATATATAATAAATTCATTTATCATTTTTTCCATTCAATTAATTGTACATATATACAAATAATACATTATTACAGTTGAATATGAATGGAGGCAATTAAATTAAATAATTTGATGATATGAAAAATAATAACTTAAACCAATCATTTTCCTTGAATTAAAGAATAATTAGTTTTTAAGAATTGAAAATATGAAATTAAATAACTAATCATTCATCTATCTGTATGTTTTCTTCAAACTTTTCAATAAGTTATAATCCGTTGTCTAAATGTTTCAAATTACTATCCATAAAGTACATTAATTAGCATTTTTTGATTTAATACTATTTTTATTATAATTAATATGTAAGCGAATAATTAAAAAATACATAGAATTTTTCTGATGATTATATTCATTTTTAAAAAATTTGATTCAAGTGAAAATTTTTTTTTTCAATTCTGTTTTCTTTAAAAGTTGATTAAAAATTATAATATATATAAATAAAATATAAATAATAAATTTGATCATCATTTTATTTATTTATTCAATTACATATCTAACTTTCTTGGACGTTACGGAAATAAATATGGATCCGCGAGTTTAATTATCAAGTCAAAATCAGAAGCGTGAATAAAATGTTGTGAAAAAGCTTTAATTGCGTAATATGTGTTTCGCGTTTAAAGTCTAAAACAAGACTGTTTTTACAATAATGTTGGTTGATGCAGCAACCTTATTTTTTTGAAAGACATAAGAGGTTTATAAACGTCTTTCATCTATGATGACTACTAGATCATTAAAAAGGGGGCGAAACGGGTGATTTTACCCTTTGTAACACTACTTCCCCCCGAGGAAAAGAGTCGTCCCGACTCGGGAAAGATAAAACAATTATGAAAGTGATCTAGCAGTCAGTGCTCTAAGGTGAGTTGGAGCTGTGGCTCTATAAATTTAAAGACTCCCTTTTTCACTAACTGGCATTTGCCCACAGTCCCAAGGTAAACCACAGAAAACCTTGAGCAGATAGTTGAGCGTTAAATAATTTCAAAAATTTATGTGCCTTGTTTTATAAAGGTAAGTGTTATTGAGTGTTGTGTGGCTTCATGAATTCGAAGTTATCAGCATCGGTCCAGATCGATGTCGAAAAGAAATCCAATCCTCTTCATGAAGGATTGCCCAAACGAAACAGGTTCGGGTGAAAACATCGAGGCGGGAACCGAAAATTCCAGGACCAAACAGGACAAAAAAAACAGACTCCTTTTCACAGGAAATAGGGAAATAGATGGGTGACTGATCCTAATCTTCTTTAGAAATAACTCACCCTAGAGTTTTGGAACGCAAATGTGAGTAATGGTATAACAATTCAAATTCGATAAGTGAATTTGGGAGAATACACGTATAAAACAAATAAATACGTATTCAAAAGAAAAGAAACGATCTCATCTAAATCATATCTGCGTCCTTCTTCAAAATAAGGCCACCAATCATCCTCAGGAATCGGGGAAGGATTGGATGGGAAAAGGCTGTGTCAAGTCACCCGAAAAAGTGCTCACAAAAACTGACACTTAAGGTTAATAAAATGTGAAAATCAAGCAATCGCTCATCAACCTTGAAAAATAATCGTGGCTCTAATTCACATTAATAAACCAAAGCCTATCTGACAAAAACTCGATTCCAGAGAAGACGTTTCTAGAAGGAAACAAAACTCTTAGGAAAACAAAAGATCATTCGAAAACAAACAACTTCCTATATTGAAAACATCAGTTCGTTGTTGTTCTCCGGCCGGCACGGAAGCCGGCAGGGGCTTTTTTCCAAAAAATATTCCCTCCCAAAGAAAATTCCCCCAAAACTCCCGTCAGAAGCCTCACCGTTGCCTGGCACTTTGTCGACAAAGTGCCAGCCAACTCCAACGACCGGCACGGCCGCTCCGTGCGAAGAGCGGCAGCCAACCGCGAGCCCGAAGAAGGTATTTGACCAAGACTCGACACTGATTTGCACAATGGGATCTCAACGGTCCTTGGAGCCGCGCTGAAATCCGGCTCCTTCTCAATAGCAACAAATGTAAGCTCTTTGAAAAGTTTATTAATCAAAGAAATTAATTCAATTCTAATTTGAAGGATCCGAGAAAGAGCAAACCATCCTAAAATCATTCTCTCTTATTCATAGACCAACGCTTGAAGCAACATTAGGTTCGACGCAGTAAAATCGAGCCGACCAAAACCCGACTTCGTCTCAGCGTCATCTCGCCTCGAACCTACAAAATGGAGACCAGCTACGCAAAATGTTGATTGCAAGAAAATAAATTTTTTTTAAAAAACATTACCTCGAATAATCTTTATGTTTTTTCAATAAAGAAAATCTATTTTACTACTTATTTTTTCAATGTCTTTTACTCAATTAAGTGTATCCCTTAATAAAGCAAGTATAGGTTAACTATATGCTATCCGCATGTCAAGGAAGTACAAAAATCTTCAAAAACTTGATCGGCCGTAGCTTCTGCATTTATAACCAAGACAGGAGCCGATAAAGAAGAAAAGGTTTGTTTTACTAGCCAATCTTCGTGAATCTCATGAATAGTTCTGAGTAGCTCTAAAGAAATGCTCAATTCCTCCTCACGAGAACGGGAACTAACTCGACCAAACAAGTTTCTGGGGAAACTCGCAAATAAACAATCAAATCTACTCTGAGCTCAGACGAGCGAATGAGAAGATCGAAATTTTTCATCAATAAATGAGATTCGAAGTCGCGAAAATTAACTAACCTTCGACGAGCTTTTACGAAACAATTGCTACTAAATATCGATCTTTCCATCACCTTTACAGGCAATGGAGTCGTCTGAAGATGTCTATCTAACATAACCATTTGAGTGAAATGCTGAAAATAATAGCAATAACGATCTGGGTCCTGATACATCAAATCTAAGAGATTACTTCCAGCTACGTCTCGATATTCCTCAACAGGTTCTAAAAGTGTACAGACCTGGCGATCTGCTAAAAACCTCTTGGTGAAAGTTGTTTTTCCGCATCCGATATTTCCTTCAATAATGATCGTAAGCGGTCGAGTTTTACTCAAATGAATTCCAAAAGGCAGATTTTTCTCCCAATCGATGACCGACTGTAAAGAAGGTCAAGTCGATCACAGTCGTCAAGGGTGTTCGTTTAAAGATCTAACCTCGAAGGATGTTCCTGGTCTTGAAGAGACTGTTCCAGGTTAATCTTCTTCAAATGGAGCAAGACGATCCAAGTGAACCACTTTTTGACGCGAATGAGGAGATCTTCGGATTCTATAAACAACATCATTTATCCGGTTAACCAATAAGTAAGGGCCTTCCCAATTTCTTTGTAGCTTTGGACATCGTCCTTTCTGTCGTCGGGGTTGAAAGAACCAGACAGAATCTCCAGGATTAAATTTTGAATCTCTGGCTCGAATATCATAACGAGTTTTTAATTTAACTGAAGCCATAGAAATTCTACTTCTAGCAAAGTGATGAATTTCTTCTAAACGTTGTTGTAATAAAAAGGCATAATCTGTTTGATGCTGTCTTTGCACAGGAACAGGGCGTTTCTCTAAATCTTATGAAAGTCGAAGATTTCTTCCAGTAAGCATGAGGGCTGGCGTCTGTTTCGTCGTCTCATGAATCGCAGATCTGTAAGATAAGAGGAAGAAAGGGATCCAGGAGTCCCAGTCTCTCTGATTCTGCTCTACGAAGGACGACAAATACTGTAGCAAGGTTCGATTCAGACGCTCTATCATGCCGTCAAATTGCGGATGCAAAGGAGTCGTACGAGTTTTCCTAACGCCTAAAATCTGAGTAACCTCTTTCATTAAGGTTGACTCAAAATTTCGGCCTTGATCAGTATGAAGTTCCAGAGGAGCTCCGTGTCTACGAATGAACTCTTTAACGAATGCCGGTGCTACAGTGGAGGCTTCTTGATTAGCAAGTGGGACCACTTCAGGCGACTTAGTAAAATAATCAGCAATAACCAAAGCATATTTACTTCCAGAATGGTTTATCGGGAGAGGTCGGAAAATGTCCTTCGCTATCCTTTCAAATGGAGCTTTCACGTTGTAAATTTGAAGAGAGCCTTGTCCTTCCGCTCGAGGTCCTTTCTTTGCCGTGCAGATTCGACATCTTCGACACCAATCTTCAACGTCCATCCGGCAGGGGGCCAAAAGTCGAAGTTGCGAATTCTGCCCAGAGTTTTATTTGAAGCGAAGTGTCCGCCTGCAGGAGAATCATGATAGAGAGCAAGAATCTCCGGAACTCGTGTCCTGGGAACCAAAAGTTGCCACCTGATTTCTTTCAAGTCTGCAGATTCCCCTTTTCGGTATAAAATTCCATCAATTAAAAGTATAGAGTCCCATTGAGCCCAATAAATTTTCAAATCTGGCTCGGCTAAAGATATATCCTGTCAGTCCGGGCGAGTTTCCGCTTCTTTCCAAGACTTCACTTGAGTCAAAGTGTCGTCCTCTTGTTGCGATTTTCTCCATTCCCCCTGGTTATTTTCGAGAGAAATCTTCCGTATTGTAAGAGAGGGGTCTCGGTTTTTCTCTAGTCGTACACACTGTTTACACTCTGGCATTTCCTCGCAGGGTCTTCGAGAGAGAGCATCGGCGTTTCCATGATGAATTCCTGCTCGATGCCGAATGTCAAAATCGTTCTGACCAAGCCTCTATAACCATCTAGCTACCTGACCTTCAGCAGATTTGAACGAAAGTAGCCACCTAAGAGAAGCATGATCTTTACGTATCAAAAATCTCCTACTGTACAGATAATGGTGAAAGTGTACTACGGTCTTGACAACAGCTAAAAGTTCTCTACGAGTGACACAATAATTCCTCTCAGTTTTACTCAAAACTCCGCTGAAATAGCTTATCACTCTCTCCCAACCTCCCTGAATTTGTAACAGAACCCCGCCTATTCCTGAAAGAGAGGCATCCGTATCTAAAATAAAAGGAAGTTCGACCTCTGGATAAGCTAAAATCGGCGAAGAAATAAGATTTTCTTTTAATTTCTTGAAAGCTTTTTCGCATTCCGGGGTCCAGTCAAAAGAAATCTTGATTCCGGTCAAGTGATGGAGAGGTTTAGCTATACTAGCGAAACCTTTTAAAAATCTTCTGTAATACGTACAAAGGCCTAAAGAGCTTTGAATTTGTTCTTTATTCTTAGGTGTCGGCCAAGAAGAAAGCTTCTCGATTTTGGTTGGGTCGGTCTTCACACCTTGTGCTAAGACGATATGTCCGAGGAAGCCTACTTCTTTCTGGAACAGATGGCATTTTTTTTAGGCTCATTTTCAGGCCTGCTTGCTTCAGCCTAGTTAAAACTTGTCTGAGATTTTGAACTTCTTCTTCAAAGTTCTTGCCAAAAACGATTATATCGTCTAAATAAACGAGGAATATTCTGCCAGTGAGCCCATGGAGAACACCCTCCATCATTCGTTCAAAGGTAGCCGGGGCATTACTTTAACCAAACGGCATAACCTTGAACTGCCATAATCCTTTCAAACCCGTAACAAAAGCTGTTTTTTCGTTATCTAGAGGATCCATTTCGACCTGCCAGTATCCGCTCTGAAGATCCATGGTGCTGAACCAAGTTGTACCAGCTATCAGGTCGAGTGTCTCGTCGACCCTGGGTAGAGGGTAAGAATCTTCGATGACGACGATTTATCTTGACCTTGATGACTTGTTGATTAATGTATTCTTGGATATGAAGGTCACGACTCAAAACGCTTTTTTATAGTGTTAACGTTTCAGCCTTGATGGGGCCCCTCCTCAGAACCAATTTATTTAAACATCTGTCGCGGACGAAAATAATAAAATAATGTACAACTCGGTTATAACAAAATTAAACATAGTGGTTTAGATAATAAGAAAGGATGTTTATGCAGATATAAATGAGCGGAATTACCTAGTGTGGGATGACACTTTCAATTACATCGAATAATTGGTAATTAAAGAATGAATAGAAACAATAAAAAACAAAAACCGAAACACACTGCGATCGCGATACGTAGTTCCCAAGACTTCATACTTGTTGTTAATTTGATAAAATAAAATCAAACACACAGCCGTTATAGGTTTAAATCAAGAGCACATTTGCATATGTGGAACGTCCAGTGTGTAGTGGGGGGAGATCGATATCGATAGTTATCAGAGCAAACATAGAGTCAACGGGTTAAAAGGAAACCAAAATTTTGTTAAGAAGGTAAAATCGAGAGCAAGCTCAGTCGGTAATAGATAATTACAATGGTCGTATCACAGAGGTGTGAATATTACTCAGATGTTCGATGTCTTGTCTTCGGTTGACAAAATTGGGATGTGCAACAATATTGCACATTTCTAACAATAGCCTATTATTATACAATGGTTCAACGTCAATAATGCTGGCTTGAGAATAATTGAAAGAGTGGTCGAAATCGATGGCATGTCTCGTCAGTGCAGTATAATTATCCTCGTGTTCATGGATATTGCGTTTATGCTCGGTTTTCCTGGTGTGTAGTTGCCTACTTGATTGGCCTATGTAGGACATGTTGCATTGGATGCAGGGAATTTTGAAAACTACACCAGAGCGCATACCCGGGGTTAAGGGGTCCTGATCCGAATCAAACATCGAGGATAGATCATGTGCACATTTACCCACAAATTGAATTTTGTACTTAAAAAATGTTCTGTTGAGTGACTCAAACAACCCCACGACGTATGGGATGGAAATATAGTTTTTTTGATTAGCTTGTGCAGTAGATGCATCGATATTATTGTTGGAGCTAGTCGATGACAAGATGGAATCGTATTTGAACTGTATATGCTTGTTGAGCAGACGAGGTGGATAGTCGTTTTTACTTAGTACCTGCTGAATCAAGGACATATTTTTGTTATAAAATTCCATACTTGAGAGTCGGATCGCTCTGTCAACCAAGCAATGAATCGTTCCAATTTTGTAAGATCTGGGATGGTCAGAATGAAAATTTAAATACCTTTGTGACCAAGTAGCCTTATGAAACCAATCTGTTTTGATGAGCTGGTTATTATTGATGATCAAGACATCTAAAAAGGTAATTCGATGATTGAACTCTATTTCAGAGGTAAAATGTAATCTCGGATGGAATTGGTTGACGACAGATAGCATTTCTGCAACTTTATCCGAAGGGTCAGCTGTGATTATGTCATCTACATATCTGAAATAGAATGAAGGCTTCAAGTCCAGTTTGTTGAGACAATATTGTTCAAGATCATCCAAAACCAAATCCGACAAAATTGGAGAGAGCGTCGAGCCCATCGGTAAACCATAAGTTTGAGCATATATGTTCTGATTAAATTTGAATATCGCAGCCTCAAAACATATGTGTAATGCTTTTATGAGTTCATTAAGTGGGACAGGAATTTTGTCCACCAACTGATGCCAACGCTGTTTCACCGCGTTGATTGCAAGATCTTGTGGAACATTTGTAAACAATGCCACAACATCCAGCGAAACTAATACATGGTGAGGTGGGAGACTTTCGATCGATAACTATCGATATCGATCTCCCCCCACCACACACTGGACGTTCCACATGTGCAAATGTGCTCTTGATTTAAACCTATAACGGCTGTGTGTTTTATTTTATTTTACCAAATTAACAACAAGTATGAAGTCTTGGGAACTACGTATCGCGATCGCAGTGTGTTTCGGTTTTTGTTTTTTATTGTTTCTATTTATTCTTTAATTACCAATTATTCGATGTAATTGAAAGTGTCATCCCACACTAGGTAATTCCTCTCATTTATATCTGCATAAACATCCTTGCTTATTATCTAAACCACTATGTTTAATTTTGTTATAACCGAGTTGTACATTATTTTATCATTTTTGTCCGTGACAGATGTTTAAATAAATTGGTTCTGAGGAGGGCCGCCATCAGGGCTGAAACGTTGAGGGATCATCTCAGTGTGAAATTTTCAAAAAATTGTTTTTTTTTTTTGCATTATCGTATAGTATACACTGTTCTAAACATTGTCTCAAATTTTTAAATCGAAATTCAAATTATTACGGTCGCTACAGCGTTTCTTGTAGAAAGGGAACGGTTTTTCTACCTGCGCGCGTACTAAGGTGCTTAGGTTCTATAACCTTGCAGAATAAACTGTCCAAGCATTTCAGTTCGTTTTTGACATCCACCACGGATAGACGTACGAGAGAAACCCCCAAGAAAAAAATCAAGACCTGGCATCGCCGATTGATCGTAAGTAAACGATTTATCTAAACTTTTCCAACTTCAATCTTTAAACGCGTTTTTCTCAGAATGGTGTTTTTCAAAACGGTTTCCACTCTCAAAGGAAGAGTTTTAAAGATATCTAGTTCCAATTTCGGGAGAAAATTTTAAACGTCATTCTTTATCGCGCTATGGAAGCTTTTTTTTTTTTTTTGAAAACTTCCTATTTTTTTTTACGAAAATGTTACGTCCAGCATATCACTTCTCTCTATTTTTCCTACTCGCTAACTCTCCCGCAGTTCTTACATTAATCTCATGGTCTCTGTCCTGTCCTCTTATCTCTACGTAGTCTCACGCTATTCACTATCGCGCTTACTCATCAAATTCCATTCCCTACTCCTAGCATTGTCACACCTTTTCTGCACCCGTACATTTCACGTCTCGAGGAACACTTCTATTCTAACTCTCAACAACGTCACATCTAGACTTCTTACATAGCTTCATACAGCACACTTCGTTTTTACCGTCATCTGAACTTCCTCGAAATAAATATATTAGTAATATCTCAAACAAACCCTACGTTATTCGATCCTCATCCTGATTTCCGGTTGTCCTGGAACTTAAAAGCGAAGCCAACCAGTTTACTCTTACCGCTCAGAAGTAACTCTACTCACGGACGTAACAAAAAACTGTCGAAAAAAAGGGCCACATTCGACACTTTTTGTTCAAACCGCCGCCATTTTGTCAAGTTTGAAAAAAAAACCCCTCCATAGCGCGATAGCGACTTTCCTACAGATCAATAATCTTTTTGAAATTTTTTTTTCAGATCAAAATTGCGGCCGTCATCGTGGAAACCGTGCAGCACCTTTTTTTTCACGTGAAATTACAACAATTTATACAACAATGATGCACTCAATAAATAAACTTTAAAAAAATCATTTTGTATTCTTCATAAACGTATTTATTTATAAAAAAAAAAAACCGGACCGATTAGTTTATTTGAACATGAAAAAAAAAATTTGCGAAAATCAGTGATTTTTCGGAGGGTCACACTGAGACGATCCCTTAACACTATAAAAAAGTGTTTTGAGTTGTGACCTTCATATCCAAGAATAACATTAATCGGTAAGAATCTTTCTTTGTTATATCGTTCAGCTTCCTGTAATCGATACAAAATCGTTTGGATCCATCCTTTTCGTTAACAAGGATGATTGGTGAGGCCCTGGGACTAGACGATGGTTCAATCACATCGTTCATTAGCATGTCCTCCAAAAGCTTCTTCACCTCTTCTCGGGCGTTGAGAGCGAGGCTTCGAGGAGCTTTAAAAAATTTTTTTTTTCTTAATTTTTCTTTTTTTAGAAGTTAATTGAAAATTATGATACACTAAGGGCTTCGCCCCTGCGCGCTTCGCGCGCCAACCCCATCTCGGCGCTGCGCGCCTCACTATTTCCTCATGCATTGTCTAGTAGACAGGCGAATTCTTTCATGTTGATTTGATGACAGGTCTGCACTTGCTGTCCACTTCAATTCCTTCTGTGCTTACTTTTCTTTTTTTCATCAATCTAAGCTTCCATTCGTTAGTTGAAAATTGGTGTTCCTGCTCTATTGATATCGATCTATCTCCTCGACTTGCTGAATTATTTTTTCTACCGCTCTGCCCGTTATTCTCCAAAATCACATTCTTTATATTATTTTTTTCTCTATATTCGCGTTGCTGTTCATTCCGCAAAACACCCCTTTCTCTTGTGGTCAACATCGATCCTGGTCGTCCTCTTACCTGGTTATACGAATATTTGATGGATATTATTCTATGGCTTATTTGGTTCTGCGCACTTGCAATTTTATTTTCCTCTTTTTTTTTGTGATACTTCCGACCATCCACCATCTTCATCGCCTTGTCTGCTGCTTGAAACTCCTTCTTTCTCCATTGTCATCGTAAATCCTGGCTGTCCTTTTGACTGTTTGGTGATATATTTAGATTTACTATTATTTGATTGTTACTATTCATACTTATTACTCACTATCTGAATTTTATTTTGGTTCTGCAAGACATCAAAGTATCCACTGTCTCCGTCGCCGGTGAAGAGTATCGAGGATTGTGTTTCATTTTGTGATCCGATCCGGTGTGGATGAATTTCTTCTTCGCGATACACGATTAAACATATCTTGAAAATGTCCGCAGCTGCAGCTAATTCTGCTTCTCCCCCGTGTATTCCATTTTTATTCATATGTGATTTGTAATCACCAGGTGACCTAATCACAGCAACGTTTGACTCATTACCTGTAATAAAACCCGCAAATGTAGACCAATTATCCACTACATTTGAGACGATACTCAGTCTCACCTCTGCGTGTCGATCTTGAGTGCCGTATACACAATACGCCAACGTGCGAAAAAGACAATTCCCGACGGAAATCATCTTGATAATTTTCGTTTGCATGTTCATTTTTTGCGTGTCAGAAACAGATACCTATAAAGATATTTGTCAAAGACTGTCATAAACAGCCAATGACAGCTGTCAAAGGGTTTGCTAGATGCTTTTTGTTTTGTTTTCGGGATCTCACCCGACCGCCAACTTCATGCGTATAATATTGTTATTATAATCTTTTTTTTTACTATTGTTATTATAATCTTTTTCTACGTTCATTTGTTTAAAACTTTTTTATTAGATAGAGAGATATGAATGAAATATAAATAAGAAATTCATTTGTCATTTTATTTATTTAATAAATCATATATACATACAAATTATACATCAATATAATTCATTATAAATGTAGGCAAATAAATTGTATAATTCAAAGATATGGAAAAAAAACTTTAAATGAATCATGTTTCTTATATTAAGAAATAATTGACTTTTTTTGGGATTAAAAATATGAAATGAAGTCACTAATCATTTACCTATCTGTATGTTTTTTTTTTGACTTTTCAATAAATTCTAATTCATTGTATAAATGTTTCAAATTACAATCCATATGGTACATCAAATGGCATTTTTTTAATAAATCATATTTTCATTTCAATTAATGTGTGAACAAATAATCAAAAAATATATAGGATTTTTTTTAAAATTATATTTTCCTCTAATAAATTAAATTATTGTGAAAATTTTTTTTTTTTTTTTAAATTCTTCTTCCAAAAGTGAATCATAGATTATAATATACATAAATAAAATACATATAATGAATTTATTCATTATTTTTTCCATTTAAATAATTATATATACATACAAATTATACATTATTATAATTGAATATAAACGGGGGCAATTAAATTAAATAATTTGATGATATAAAAAATAATTAATCCAAATTAATCATTTTTCTTGAATTGAAGCATAATTAGTTTTCACAAATTGAAAATATAAAATTAAATAACTAATCATTCATCTATTTGTATGTTTCCTTTAAACTTTTCAACGAGTTGTAATCCATTGTATAAATGTTTCAAATTACAATCCATAATGTACATTATCTGGCATTTTTTGATTGAATACTATTTTCATTATAATCAATATGTGAGCAAATAATTAAAAAACATATAGAATTTTTCCAATGATTATATTCATTTTTAAGAAATTTAATTCAGGTGAAAATTTTGTGTTTTTTCAATTCTTTTTCTTTCAAAAGTTAATTGAAAATTATAATATATGTAAATAAAATATGAATAATAAATTTATTCGTCATTTTTTCCATTTGATCAATTATATATGTATACAAATTATACAATAATATAATTGATTATAAATGTAGGCCAGTAAATTAAATAATTCAATGATATAAAAAAAAATAATTTCAATAGATCATATTTCTTAATTTAAAAAATAATCAATTTTTGAAAATTAAAAATATAAAATCAAATAACTGATCATTTATCTGTCTGTATGTTTTCTTTTGACTTCTCAATAAGTTCTAATTCATTGTATAAATGTTCCAAATTACAATCCATACAGGACATTGAATAGCATTTTTTTAATGGATAATATTTTTATTTTAATTAATATGTGAGCAAATAATCAAGAAATATATGGGAATTTTTCAATAATCATATTTATTTTTGAAAAATTTGATTAGTGTAAAAAATTTTTTTTTTCTCAGAAATTCTTCCCATATTAAAAGTAACCTCAAAATTATAGTATATATAAATGAAATATGAATAATAAATTCACTTTCTCATTTTTTTCATTTATTAATTTTGAATATACACAAATTATACACCAATATAATTGAATATAAATGGGGGCAATTAAATTAAATAATTTAATGAGATTAAAAATAATTCAATTCAATAAATCATTTTTCCTAAATTAGAGAACAATTGATTATGAAAAATTGAAAATATGAAATTAAATAACTAATCCATCTGTATGTTTTCTTCAAACTTTCCAATGAGTTACAATCCATTGTATAAATGTTCCCAATTACAATCCATAAAGTACATTAAATGGCATTTCTTGATTGAATAATATTATTATTATAATTAATATGTGAGCGAATAATTAAAAAATGTGTTACGTCCGTGAGTAGAGTTTACTCCTGAGCGGAAGGAGTAACCTGGTTGGCTTCGCTTTTACGTTCCAGGTTAACCGGAAATCAGGATGAGGATTGAATAAACTTGAGTATGTTGATATGTCGATCATATGTTTATTGCGTAGAACTTGAGATACCGGTAGGAATGAATTGTGTGGTACGAAAAGATATATAAGAAGTTTAGATGTGGAGTTGTCGAAAGTCAGAATAGGAGTGTCCCTCGAGACGTGAAACGTACGGGTGCAGAAAAGGTGTGACAATGCTAGAAGTAGGGAATGGAATTTGATGAGTAAGCGCGATAGTGAATAGCGCGAGACTACGTAGAGATAAGAGGACAGGACAGAGACCATGAGATTGACGTAAGAACTGTGGGAGAGTTAGCGAGTAGAAGAAATAGAGAGAAGTGGTATGCTGGACGTAACAAATGTATAGAATTTTTTTGACAATTATGTTTTTTTCTAAAAAATTCAATTTAAGTAAAAATTTTTTTTTTCCTAATTCTTCTGTTTTTAAACGTGATTGAAAAGTTGAAATACGTATAAATAAAATATAAATAATAAATTTATTTATGATTTTTCCTTCATTTAATTAATTATATATATACAGTAATTATACGTTATTGCGATTGATTATGAATGGAGGCAATTGAATTGAATAATTTGATGATATTAGAAATAATTAATCTAAATTAATCGTTTCTCTTGAATTGAAGAATAATTCATTTTCAAAAATTAAAAATATCAAATTAAATAACTAATCATTCATCTATCTGTATGTTTTCTTTAAACTTTTCAATAAGTTATAATCCATTGTATGAATGTTTCAAATCACAATCCATAAAGGACATCGAGTGGCATTTCTTTAATGGATAATGTCATTATTATAATTAATATGTGAGCTAATAATTAAAAATGTATAGAATTTTTCTGATGTCTACGTTCATTTCTGAAAAATTTGATTCATGTAAAAATTTTTTTTCTCTCCATTCTTCTTTTTTCAAAAGTGAATTAAAATTATAATACATATAAATAAAATATAAATAATAAATTTATTCATAATTTTTTCTATTCAATTAATTATATATATATATATGTACAAATTATACATTATTATGATTGAATATAAATAGAGGCAATTGAATTAAATAATTTGATGATATGGAAAATAATTAATTTAAATTGATCATTTTTCTTGAATTGAAGAATTATTGATTTTCAAAAATTAAAAATATGATATTAAACAACTGATCATTCATCTATCTGTATGCTCTCTTTAAACTTTTCATAAAGTTATAATCCATTGTATAAATGTTCCCAATTACAATCTATGAAGTACATTGAATGGCATTTTTTTAACGAATCTTATTTTCATTTTAATTAATATGTGTACGAATAATGAAGAAATATATAGAATTTTTGTAATGACTTTATTCATTTTTGAAAAATTTAATTCATGTGCAAATTTTTTTTTTCAATTCTTCTTTTTTTAAAAGTTAATTGGAAATTATGATATATACAAATGTGATATAAATAATAAATTTATCTATCATTTTACTTACCTAATCAATTATATATATACAAATAATACATTAATATAATCTATTATAAATGTAGGCGAATAAATAAAATAATTCAATGATATAGAAAAAAATAATCCATATGAATCATATTTCTTAAATTATAAAATAATTAGTTTTCGAAAATTGGAAATATTAAATTAAATAACTGATCATTCATCTGTCTGTATGTTTTCTTTAGACTTTTCAATAAGTTCTAATTCATAGTATGAATGTTCCAAATTACAATCTCTAAAAAATATTGGATAGCATCTTTTTAATGGATAATATTTTGATTTTAATTAATATGTGAGCAAATAATCAAAATATATATAGGATTTCTTTCATATTTGTATACATTTTTAAAAAATTCAATAATTTGAGAATTTTTTTTTTTATGAAATTCTTTTTTTAAAAGTAAATTGAAAATTATGATATATATGAATACAATATGAATGATGAATTTATTTATCATTTTTTTTTATTCAATTAGTTGAATATATATGTACACAATTTACATTAATATAATTTCATATGAATGGTGGCAATTAAATTGAATAATTGATTGATGTGAAAAAAAAAAAAATTTTAATAAATCATTTTTTTCAAATTAAAGAATGATTAATTTTTAGAAATTGAAAACATGAAATTGAATAACTAATCATTCATCTATCTGTATGTCTTTCTCAAACTTTTCAATGAGTTCTAATCAATTGCATAAATGTTCCAAATTACATTTCATAAAATTCATCAATTGGCATGTCTTCGATGAACGATATTTCGATTTTAATTAATACGTGAGCGAAAAATGAATAAATATATAGGATTTTTTTCATAATTATATTCATTTTTGAAGAATTTAATGATTGCAAAAAATATTTTCACTTCAAAAATTCTCCTTTTTTCAAAAGTAAATCAGAAATTATAATATGTATAAATAAAATAAATATGATAAATTTATTTTCGCATTTTTTTATTCGAATCAATCATATATACATACAAATGATACATCAATATAATTCAATATGAATGCATATATGAGGCAATTGATTTGAGTAATCGAGAGATATGAAAAATAGTTAACTTGAATAATTCAATTTTCTTGAATTGAAGGATAATTAATTTTGAAAAATTAGAAATATGAAATTAAATAACTAATCATATATATATCTGTGTGTTTTTTTAATCTTTTTAATAAGTTATAATCCGTTGTATAAATGATTCAAATTACAATCCATGAAGTACATCAAACGGCACTTTTTTGATGAATCATATTTTCGTTTCAATTAATATATGAACAAATCATCAAAAAATGCATAGGATTTTTTTAAAAATTACATTTTTCTCTAAAAAATTTAGTTGTTGTAAGAATTTTTTTCAGAGAAATTCTTCTTTTTTCAAATACAAATTATACATTATCATGATTGAATATAAATAATTTGATGATACAGAAAATAATTAATTTAAATCGATCATTTTTCTTGAATTGAAGAATTATTAATTTTCAAAAATTAAAAATATGATATGCAACAACTAATCATTCATCTATCTGTATGTTTTCTTTGAACTTTTCATTAAGTTATAATCCATTGTATAAATGTTCCGAATTACGATCTATGAAGTACATTGAATGGCATTTTTCGATTGAATACTATTTTTCTTATAATTAATATTTGAGCGAATAATAAAGAAATATATAGAATTTTAGTAATGATTATATTCATTTTTGAAAAATTTAATTCAAGTGAAAATTTTTTTTTTCAATTCTTTTTTTAAAAGTTAATTGGAAATTATAACGTATACGAATGTGATAAAAATAATAAATTTATCTATCATTTTACTTACCTAATCAATTATACATATATATAATTAATTGAATAGAAAAAATTATGAATAAATTTAATACATATATTTTATTGATGTATATGTATAATAATTTTCAATTCACTTTTGGAAAAAGAAGAATTTTTCTAAAAAAAAAATTTTCACAATAATTACATTTTTTAGATAAAAATATAATCATGAAAAAAATCCTATATATTTTATGACTATTTTTTCACATATTCATTAAAATGAAAATAAGATTCGTTAAAAAAATGCCATTTGATGTACTTCAGGGATTGTAATTTGAGACATTCATACTATGGATTATAACTCATTGAGAAGTTCTAAGAAAACACGCAGATAGATATATGATTAGTTATTCAATTACGTATTTTTAATTTTTCAAAACTAATTATTCTTTGATTCGAGAAAAATGAATTATTCAGGTTAAATATTTTTCATATCATTGAATTATTTAGTTCAGTTGCGTACATATATATTGAATTATATTGATGTATCATTTGTATATATGTATAATTAATTAAACGAAAAAATTGAATAATAAATTTATTATTCATATTTCATTCATATACATTATAATTTTTGATTTACTTCTCAAAAAAGAATGATTTAAAAAAAAAAAAAGTTTTACATTGAACATATTTTTTGAGAATAAATATAATTATTGAAAAAAAAAGTTTGTATTTTCTATTTATTCGCTCACATATTAATCAAAGTAATAACATTATTCATTAGAGTAATGCCATTTATTGTACTTTGTGGATTGTAATTTAGAACATTTATGCAATAGGTTATAACTTATTGAAAAGTTCAAAGGAAACATACAGATAGCTATATGATCAGTTGTTTAATTTCATAGTCTCAATTTTTCAAAATTAATTATTCTTCAATTTAAGAAAAATGATTAAGTTAAATTAATTATTTTTAGTATCATCAATTCATTTAATTTAATTTCCCCCATTTACATTCAATTATAATAATGTATAATTTGTATATATACAAAATTATTAAATGAAAAAAATTAGAAAATAAAGTTATTATTCATGTTTTATTTATATATATTATAATTCGTAATTTACTTTTGAAAAAAGAAGAATTTCTGAAATTCAAAAATTTTTCACATCATTTAAAATTTCTAAATATAAATATGATCATCGAAAGATTTCTATATATTTTTTAATTATTTGCTCACATATTCATTGAAATAAAAATATCGTCCATTGAAAAAAAGCCATTCAATGTCCTTTATGGATTGCAATTTGGAACATTTATACAATGGATTATAACTTATTGAAAAGTTTAAAGAAAACGTACAGGTAGATGATTGATTAGTTGTTTAATATCATATTTTTAATTTTTGAAAATTCATAATTCTTTAATTCAAGAAAAATGATCAATCCAAATCAATTATTTTCTACACCATAAAATTATTTAATACGAATGCCTCTATTTATATTCAATCATAATAATGTATAATTTGTACATATTGTTACAAAGGGTGAAATCACCCTTTTGCCCCCTCTTTAATGATCTAGTAGTCAGCATAGATAAAAGACGTTTATAAACCTCTTATGTCTTTGAAAAGAATAAGGTTGCTGCGCCAACCGATATTATTGTAAAAACAGTCTTGTTTCAGACTTTAAACGAGAAACACGTATCTTGCATTAAAAGCATTTTTCACGATATATATTGTTCACGCTCTTGATTTCTTTTGATTCGATAATAAGTAAACTCACGGATCCATATTTTATTAACGTAACGCCCAAAACGTTACATTTGGTGTCAGAAGCGGGATCTTGAGTTCTTATTAATTGAGTCGATTCAGTGCGGGAACTTTAATTATGAGTAGCAGTCGTTTGACGCGCTCACGTCGAAGAGAAAGTAGCGGAGAAGAACCTTTCGTTATGGAGAATCCGCGGGTCCCTGAAACGATTCCATCACCTTCAGTGGACCCTCTTTCAATTCTTTCGACAATCTCTCAAATTGATCTGTTAAAGATCTTAACACAACAACAAGAAGCGGCAAGACAACAACAAGAAGTTGCTACTCAACATCAACAACAACTAATCCAGCTGCTTCAAGAACAACAAGAACATCGGAGGCGAGAAGCGGAGGCTCGAGAGCGTTCAGAAGCTAATCTTCAGGACCTTCTTCGGACGACTGGAGAGGCTCGAGAGCGTTCAGAAAATAATCTTCAAGACCTTCTTCGGACGACTGTGGCAGCTCTTCAGTCCGTTCATCAAATGAGTGGCACTGGAGAACCGGCTGTAACACCACAGGGTTCTAGAGTCGCTATTCCTGTTCCCTCTCCTGTTCCCTCGCCTGTTCCTGTTCCCGTTGTTCAAGAGATTCAACATCCAGGTCGATTCCAGGATGTTCCTGAATCAAGGTCTGTGCCTTTTATTAGGAGAGTAGATGAATCTCCAATTAGTAGAATGAGAGTAAATAATGAGGCTGGTTTTTCCGAGTCTTTGACTCAAGTTCGGCCTCAATGTTCTCATTTTAATCAATTAAATAATTCGAGATTTCCTGAGGTTGCTTCTCAGATTAATGAGAAACCTCTTTATCCTTTAAAACCGCCAATTTTTGACGGAAAAATTCCATGGGCAGACTATGAACGCCAGTTTAATACAATTGCTAAACATAATCAGTGGGACTCCGCCATGAGGGCCCACAGTCTTGCCTCCTGTCTTCGAACGCCGGCTTTGGATGTTTTAACGGCGTTGTCTGAGGAAGAAATTTCTGATTATGGAAAACTTAGTTCTGCATTAAAGTTGAGGTACGGAAATGACCACTTATGACCACAGGGACGAGACGAAGACCTTGCGTCTCTTAGCCAAGATATCGAACGGCTTTCTCGTATAGCTTTACCGGATCACGAGCCGTCTCGTAATTTATTAGCAACGCAAGCTTTTTTGAATGCGATTAATGATCCAGAGATTAAAATGGCCGTTGGAACGTCAGGCCTCACTTCTCTGCGGGAGGCAACGGCCAAAGCCCTCGAGGTGGAGGCAATGAGAAAGCAATATTTTGGGCTGAACAAGCTTCGTCGGATTGAGGTGTCTGAAAACGCCTCAAGAAGGCGAAGTTTTGAATACTCGGAGGAGTCAAAACCTCAAAATTATAAAAATAGAAATAACAGTAACAATTTTAAACCAAGAAATCGAGGTTCTTTTCAAAACCAACAAAACCAGCGTATAAATAAAAACGTGGTCGTGACAAGTCAAACTAGCTTGACTTGTATATTTTGTAAAAAAACAGGTCACGACGCCAATCATTGTTTTCTAATTAAAAAAATTAGTGGAAAACCGATGCAAGGTTCGAATCCAAATTCTTTTAACTGGCGTAAGAAAAATATAGAAATAGGGGAAGCAAATCCTCAATCGAGTTCTTCAACAGGAACTCACCCAAAAAACTAATTTCAGATGATTTGTCAGGGCGAAAATCATCGCAGATTGTTGGTAGTGAAAGCCCTCTTAGAGAACAGTTTTTAATTAGAAGTCTACGACAGTCTGGTCTTTACGCGCGCGGTAAGATGAATGGCGTCGATTGTCTGTGGGTAATAGACACGGGCGCGGAAGTAACCGTAGTTCGATCGGATCTCTTTAAATCCGATGACCGGATTGTTCCCTCTTTTTCTCTGCGAACAGCCACTGGAGAGACGACCCCGGTTTTGAGACAGGCTACTGTCCAAATTAACCTTTTTGGGTGTATCGACTCTCCACATAAGGTTTTTATAGCAGATATAGAGGATGAAGGTATTTTGGGAATAGACTTTCTTACAGCTCATAACTGTGTTATCTCGACTAAGAGAAATTCACTAGCTTCAAACAATCGCGAAATAACTTTTTGTACGAATAGGAATGGAATTTATTGGACCCCTCCTAGAATTCGAGAAATAGAACTTTCAGAGGATGATTTGCAACAACATTTTCCTCTTCATTTACGGAGCCTTGTTGAGAAATCTTCGATTTCGTTAAAATCAGCTCAGGTAGAATCGTTTAAATCTCTTTTGCTAGAGTTTATAGATTCTTTCGCCAAAGATAGTGGTGATAAGGGCCGATGTACTTCTGTCAAGCACAAGATTGACGTCGGAGAGAGTTCACCAATTAAACAAGCTCCTCGAAGACTCGCTCTCAACGCCCGAGAAGAGGTAAAGAAGCTTGTGGAAGACATGCTAAAGAACGATGTGATTGAACCATCGTCTAGTCCCTGGGCCTCACCAATCGTCCTTGTTAACAAAAAGGACGGATCCAAACGATTTTGTATCGATTACAGGAAGCTGAACGATATAACGAAGAAAGATTCTTACCCTCTACCCAGAATCGACGAGACACTCGACCTGATAGCTGGTGCAACTTGGTTTAGCACCATAGATCTTCAGAGTGGATACTGGCAGGTCGAAATGGATCCTGTAGATAAAGAAAAAACAGCTTTTGTTACGGGTTTAGGAGGATTATGGCAGTTCAAGGTTATGCCGTTTGGTTTGAGTAATGCCCCGGCTACCTTTGAACGAATGATGGAGGCTGTTCTCCATGGGCTCACTGGCAAAATATGCCTTGTTTATTCAGACGATATAATCGTTTTTGGCAAGAACTTTGAAGAAGAAGTTCAAAATCTCAGACAAGTTTTCGCTAGGTTGAAGCAAGCAGGTCTGAAAATGAGCCCGAAAAAATGCCATCTGTTCCAGAAAGAAGTAGGCTTCCTCGGACATATCGTTTCAGCACAAGGTGTGAAGACCGACCCATCCAAAATAGAGAAGGTTTCTTCTTGGCCGACACCTAAGAATAAAGAACAAGTTCAAAGCTTTTTAGGCCTTTGTACGTATTACAGAAGATTTGTAAAAGGTTTCGCTAGTATAGCTAAACCTCTCCATCATTTGACCGGAATCAAGATTCCTTTTGACTGGACCCCGGAATGTGAAGAGGCTTTCAAGAAATTAAAGTGAAATCTTATTTCTTCGCCGATTTTAGCTTATCCAGAGGTCGAAATTCCTTTTATTTTAGATACGGATGCATCTCTTTCAGGAATAGGCGGGGTTCTGTCTCAAATTCAGGGAGGTCAAGAGAGAGTGATAAGCTATTTCAGCAGAATTTTGAGTAAAACTGAGAGGAATTATTGTGTCACTCGTAGAGAGCTTTTAGCTGTTGTTAAGACCGTAGTACATTTTCACCATTATTTGTACGGCAGGAGATTTTTGATACGTACAGATCATGCTTCTCTCAGGTGGCTACTTTCGTTTAAATCTCCCGAAGGTCAGGTAGCTAGATGGTTAGAAAGGCTCGGTCAGTACGATTTTGATATTCGTCATCGAGCAGGAATTCATCATGGAAACGCCGATGCTCTCTCTCGAAGACCCTGCGAGGAAATGCCAGAGTGTAAACAGTGTGCACGATTAGAGAAAAATCGTGATCCCTCTCTTATAATACGGAAGATTTCTTTCGAAAATAACCAGGAGGAATGGAGAAAATTGCAACAAGAAGACGATACTTTGAATCAAGTGAAGTCTTGGAAAGAAGCAGAAACTCGCCCGGACTGGCAGGATATATCCTTAGCCGAGCCAGATTTGAAAATTTATTGGGCTCAATGGGACTCTATCCTTTTAATTGATGGAATTTTATACCGAAAATGGGAATCTGCAGACTTGAAAGAAATCAGGTGGCAACTTTTGGTTCCCAGGTCACGAGTTTCAGAGATTCTTGCTCTTTATCATGATTCTCCTGCAGGCGGACACTTCGCGTCAAATAAAACTCTAGGCAGAATTCGCAACTTCTACTTTTGGCCCCGTTGCCGGATGGACGTTGAAGATTGGTGTCGAAGATGTCGAACCTGCACGGCAAAGGAAGGACCTCGAGCGAAGGGACAAAGCTCTCTTCAAATTTACAACGTGGGAGCTCCATTTGAAAGGATAGCAATGGATATTCTTGGACCTCTCCCGATAACCCATTCTGGAAATAAATATGCTTTGGTTATTGCTGATTATTTTACTGAGTGGCCAGAAGTGGTCCCTCTCGCTGATCAAGAAGCCTCTACTGTAGCACAGGCATTCGTTAAAGAATTTATTTGTAGACACGGAGTTCCTCTAGAACTTCATACTGATCAAGGCCGAAATTTTGAGACAACCTTAATGAAAGAGGTTACTCAGATTTTAGGCGTTAGAAAAACTCGTACAACTCCTTTGCATCCGCAATCTGACGGCATGATAGAGCGTCTGAATCGGACTTTGTTACAATATTTGTCGTCCTTCGTAGAGCAGAATCAGAGAGACTGGGACTCCTGGATCCCTTTCTTCCTCTTATCTTACAGATCTGCGATTCATGAGACGACGAAACAGACGCCAGCCCTCATGCTTACTGGAAGAAATCTTCGACTTCCGTCAGATTTAGAGAAAGGCCCTGTTCCTGTGCAAAGACAGCATCAAACAGATTATGCCTTTTTATTACAACAACGTTTAGAAGAAATTCATCACTTTGCTAGGAATAGAATTTCTATGGCTTCAGATAAATTGAAAACTCGTTATGATATTCGAGCCAGAGATTTAAAATTTAATCCTGGAGATTCTGTCTGGCTCTTTCAACCTCGAAGACAGAAAGGACGATGTCCAAAGCTACAAAGAAATTGGGAAGGCCCTTACTTAGTGGTTAACCGGATAAATGATGTTGTTTATAGAATCCGAAGATCTCCTCATTCGCGTCAGAAAGTGGTTCACTTGGATCGTCTTGCTCCTTTTGAAGAGGATCAACCTGGAACAGTCTCTCCAAGACCAGGGACATCCTTTAAGGTTAGATCTTTAAACGAACACCCTTGACGACTGTGATCGATTTGGCCTTCTTTATAGTCGGTTATCGATTGAGAGAAGAATTTACCTTTCGGAATTCATTTGAGTAAAACTCGACCGCTTACGATTATTATAGAAGGAAATATCGGATGCGGAAAAACAACTTTCACTAAGAGGTTTTTAGCAGATCGCCAGGTCTGTACACTTTTAGAACCTCTTGGAAGAATATTGAAATGTAGCTGGAATTAATCTTTTAGATTTGATGTACCAGAACCCAGATCGTTATTGCTATTATTTTCAGCATTTCGCTCAAATGGTTATGTTAGATAGACATCTGCACACGACTTCATTGCCTATAAAGGTGATGGAAAGATCGATATTCAGTAGCAATTGTTTTGTAGAAGCTCGTCGAAGGTTAGGTAATTTTCGCGACTTCGAATCTCATTTATTGACAAAAAATTTTGATCTTCTCATTCGCTCGTCTGAGCTCAGAGTAGATTTGATTGTTTATTTGCGAGTTTCCCCAGAAACTTCTTTTGCTCGTGTTAGTTCCCGTTCTCGTGAGGAAGAATCGAGTATTTCTTTAGAGCTACTCAGAACTATCCATGAGGTTCATGAAGATTGGCTAGTAAAACAAACCTTTTCTTCTTTATCGGCTCCTGTTTTAGTTATCAATGCAGAAGCTACGGCCGATCAAGTTTTTAAAGATTTTTGTACTTCTTTAACAAGCGGTTTTCAATGAGAGGTTGTTTGTTTTCAAGAGATCTCTTGTTTTCCTGAAGGTTTTGTTTCCTTCTAGAAATTTCTTCTTCAGAATCGAGTTTTGTGTCGGATAGGCTTTGGTTTAAGGAATAATGTGAAAAGAGCCACGATTATTTTTCGAGGTCGATGAGCGATTGCTTGATTTTCACATTCTATTAACCTTAAGTATCAGTTTTTGTGAGCACTTTTTCAGGTTATTTGACACAGCCTTTTCCTTTCAATCTTCCCCGATTCCTGAGGATGACTGGTGGTTTTATTTTGAAGAAGGATACAGAAATAATTCAGATAAGATCGTTTCTTTACTTTTGAATACATATTTAATTTATTTTATTCAAGTATTCTCCCAAATTCACTTAGTGAATTTGAATTGTTATACCACCACTCACATTTGTCCTCCAAACTCTAGGGTGTGCTGTCTCAGAAGAAGCTCTGGATTCAGTCACCCCATGATTTCCTTATTTCATATGAAGAGAAGTCTGTTTTCGTCTTATTTGGTCCTGGAATTGTCGGTTCCCGGTTCGATGTTTTCATCCAAACCTGTTTCGAAGGGATCCTTCATGTAGAAGATTGAATTTCTTCCCGACATCAATCTGGGCCGTTGCGGATAACTTTGAATTCATGAAGCCACATAACACTTAATAACACTAACCTTTATAAAACAAGGCACAAAAATTTTTGAGATTATTTAACGCTCAACTATCTGCTCAAGGTTTTCTGTGGTTTACCTTGAGACTGTGGGCAAATGCCAGATAGTAAAAAAGGGAATTCTTGAATTTTTAGAGCTACAGCTCCAACTCACCTTTGAGCACTGACTACTAGACTATTTTTGAAATTGTTTTATCTTTCCCGAGTCGGGACGACTCTTTTCCTCGGGGGGGAGTAGTGTTACAAAGGGTGAAATCACCCTTTTGCCCCCTCTTTAATGATCTAGTAGTCAGCATAGATAAAAGACGTTTATAAACCTCTTATGTCTTTAAAAAGAATAAGGTTGCTGTGCCAACCGATATTATTGTAAAAACAGTCTTGTTTCAGACTTTAAACGAGAAACACGTATCTTGCATTAAAAGCATTTTTCACGATATATATTGTTCACGCTCTTGATTTCTTTCGATTCGATAATAAGTTAACTCACGGATCCATATTTTATTAACGTAACGCCCAAAACGTTACAATATATATATATAAATAATTGAATGGAAAAAATGATGAATAAATTCATTATACATATTTTATTTATGTATATAATAATTTTTAATTCACTTTTGGAAAAAGAAGAATTTTTCAAAAAAAAAATTTTGACAATAATTAAATTTTTTAGATGAAAATGTTATCATGAAAAAAATCCTATATATTTTCTGATTATTTGTTCACATATTAATTGAAATAAAAATATGATTCGTTAAAAAATTGCCATTCGATGTACATCATGGATTGTAAATTGAAACATTCATGCAACGGATTATAACTCATTAAAAAGTTCAAAGAAAACACACAGATAGATACATGATTAGTTATTAATTTCCTATTTCCAATTTTTCAAAACTAATTATTCTCTTATTTAAGAAAAATTATTCTTTCGAATGAATTATTTTTTGTATCATTAATTTATCCAATTTAATTGCCTCTATTTATATTCAATTATCTTATTGTATAATTTGTCTATATATATATATATAATTGATTAAATCAAAAAAATTACAAATAAATTTATTATTATATCTATATCTTATTTGTATATATTGTAACGTTCGTTGACGTTGCGGAAATCAATATGGATCCGCGAGTTCAATTATTAAGTCAAAATCAAGAGCGTGAATAAAATGTTGTGAAAATGTTTTAATTGCGTAATATGTGTTTCTCGTTTAAAGTCTGAAACAAGACTGTTTTTACAATAATGTTGGTTGACGCAGCAACCTCATTTTGAAAGATATAAGAGGTTTATAAACGTCTTTTATCTACGATGACTACTAGATCATTGAAGAGGGGGCAAAACGGGTGATTTCACCCTTTGTAACAATATTATGATTTTTCATTTACTTCCAAGAAATGAAGAATTTTGAAAATATGAAAATTTTCACAATAATTAAATTCATCAAAAATAAACATAATTATTGAAAAACTCCCATGTATTTTTTAATTAATTGCTCACATATGAATCGGAATAAAAATATCATTCATGGAACAAATGCTATTCAAAGTACTTTATGGATCGTAATTTGGAACATTTATGCAATGGGTTAGAACTTATTGAAACGTTTAAAGAAAACATACAGATAGATAAATAAGTAGTTATTCAATTTCATATTTCCAAAATTTAAGAATTAATTATTTTTGATTTTGAGAAAAATAATTTAATTGAATTAATCATTTTCTATATCATTGAATCATTTTATTGTATTGCCTTCATTTACATTTAATTATATTACATTGTAATTTGGAACATTTATACAATGGATTAGAACTCATTCAAAAGGTTAACGAAAATATACGGATAGATGAATGATTAGTTATTTAATTTCGTATTTTTAACTTTTGGAAATCAAAAGTTCTCCAATTGAAGAAATATGATCCATTCAAATTATTTTTTTTTATATTATTGAATTATTCAATTTATTCGCCTACATTTATAACCAATCATATTATTGTATAATTTGTATATATATATATATATATATATAATTGATTAAATAAATAAAATGATAAATAAATTTATCATTTATATTTTATTTATATATATTATAATTTTCAATTAACTTCTGAAGAAAGAAGAATGAAAAAGAAAAAAAAATTTCACACGAATTAAATTTTTCAAAAATGAATATAATTATTAGAAAAATTCTATATATTTTTTAGTTATTCGCTCGCATATTAATTATAATGAAAATAGTATTTAAACGAAAAATGCCATTTAATGTACTTTATGGACTCTAATTTGGAACATTTATACAATGAATTATAACTTATTGAAAAGTTTAAAGAAAACATACGGATAGATGAATGATTGGTTATTTAATTTCATATTTTTAATTCTTAAAAACTAATTATTCTTCAACTCAAGAAAAATGATTAGTTTAAATTATTATTTTTTATATCATCAAATTATTTAATTTAATTGCCTCCATTTATATTCAACTATAATGATGTATAATTTGTACATATTGTAACGCGAAATTCGGTTACCCTCGGATGAGGACTTACCGTTGACACTTTGGCGCGATTCTCTACTTATTCAAAATATCAAACTATAACAAAATCAATTATGTTGGGCGCCAGACGCGTTAGCCTCGATTTTCAAACAATAATACAAATCAATGAAAATAACACAAAACCGTACAAAAGAATAAATAGAGAACCCGTTGTATGGCTGGCTAGGCTCAGGTAAGCACACGTACAACGCGGTAGAGTGGCGGTATTCAAGGCAGCTAACAGTAATTACAGAATTAAAGAAAATAACAAAATAAAGAATAAACTCAAGTCAAAAGGAAAATGAACAGGTCAATCGATCATATATTGTCGAGAAGTTTACATGGTTGAGACAGGCAAATAAAATGGTATCGACAGCGGTAGTTAATAAAATAAGCGATCATTGTTCACAATAATTTCGGTAGAACAGCAGTAAACGGTAGTGTTACGTCCGTGAGTAGAGTTACTCCTGAGCGGTAAGAGTAAACTGGTTGGCTTCGCTTTTAAGTTCCAGGACAACCGGAAATCAGGATGAGGATTGAATAACGTAGGGTTTGTTTGAGATATTACTTATATATTTATTTCGAGGAAGCTCAGATGGCGGTAAAAACGAAGTGTGCTGTATGAAGCTGTGTAAGAAGTCTAGATGTGACGTTGTTGAGAGTTAGAATAGGAGTGTGCCTCGAGACGTGAAACGTATGGGTGCAGAAAAGGTGTGACAATGCTGGGAGTAGGGACTGGAATTTGATGAGTAAGCGCGATAGTGAATAGCGTGAGACTACGTAGAGATAAGAGGACAGGACAGAGACAATGAGATTAATATAACCCAATAAACACACACCAGTATAAATTTCGTATATGAAACGTCGAAGTCGTTTAATAATGGTATAAGTATAAAATTCAACCGTATCACATATACTGTAATATTTCGGATGGATATTATTCGTATGATTACTCTGTTTATTATGCGTATTTCATTATACAGAAGTTTAAAATACGTATTATTATAGCAAAAGCAACGTATAGTATATTTGTTCATTATTCGTACGAAAATCGTTTAAAACTTATATGTTTAACGATGTTGGTACTCCATCTTTCAACGTTTTATCAGAATCGTTTCATTTGAATTTACAAATTACGAGCTATTAACGTTCACGAAATTCGTTTATGATTTTGGTAATCACAACATATAATATTCATTCATGACACAACTGCCAGCAACTTTAATTAGACGTTTATCATACTTCCTATTCACCATTGCACAGCAGTATATTGATTGTTTTATGAACGTATATCTTCGACTATTATAATGTACGTTTTATTGGTATTTCTGATCTACGCGTGATAGACGTTTATGAAATTCATTTTCAATCTTGGTGTCTACAACATCTATATATATATATATTAGGGTGTGTCGAAAATGAACTTTTTTTTTTTCTTCGCTCCTACCACTCAAAACTTTAGGTTTTGACATTAAAGAGGTCCTCGTTCAAGGAGGGCGCTGTAGCTTGAAGTTTAGAAGTCGCTCAACGAGGATTTAGGTTTCCCATCTAATTAACACGTAAAAAATATTGTTTTTCGTTCAAAATGATGTCAGGCAACCATAAAATTGGCGATGTCTGTATTTCTTGGCTTATTTGAAAGCATGACTCATCCCCTAAACGATGATAGGTCGTTTTTCGACTTACCTTGTTCCAATTTTTTTTTACGCCACTTTTCGACCACAATAGTCACTTTTTCAAGTTTACAAAGTCTCCAAGGTATCAATGAGTCCAAAATGAATTGCTACAAGTATTGATTCTTGATTCGAATATAAATAACCAATTCTAAAAATTGGTAAATTCCGTATCTTCAATTTTATTCAAAAAACCATGTTTATTTTGAGAAATTTTGTATGTTTCACTAATTTTTGGAATTGGTTATTTATATTCGAATCAAGAATCAATACTTGTAGCAATTCATTTTGAACTCATTGATACATTGGAGACTTTGTAAACTTGAAAAAGTGACTATTGTGGTCGAAAAGTGGCGTAAAAAAAATTGGTACAAGGTAAGTCGAAAAACGACCTATCATCGTTTAGGGGATGAGTCATGCTTTCAAATAAGCCAAGAAGCACAGAAATCGCCAATTTTTTGGATGCCTGACATCATTTTGAACGAAAAACAATATTTTTTACGTGTTAATTAGATGGGAAACCTAAATCCTCGTTGAGCGACTTCTAAACTTCAAGCTACAGCGCCCTCCTTGAACGAGGACCTCTTTAATGTCAAAACCTAAAGTTTTGAGTGGTAGGAGCGAAGAAAAAAAAAAGTTCATTTTCGACACACCCTAATATATATATATATATATATATATATATATATATATATATTGTACATTCATCATACAACTACCAGCAACCCCAATTAAGCGCTTAATTATTGCGGTTTTCCACTATTGCACAGAAATATATTCATCGTTTGATGAACGTATTTTTTCAACGATTATTGTTCACGTTTTACTGCTACTTGTGATCTACGTTCAATAACCGTTTATGAAATTTATTCAATATCGGACTATTTTCAAGATACATTGAATTGTATAATATGTATATTTGATCAAATGGGTTCATACTTGTTTTACTTCAACACGATTGAGGAAAATTCAACGTTGAGTACAATATTCAGATTATGAACGCACTTTTAGTATTCATGTATGCGGAACCGCCTGATGCCAAGCGGTGGCCAAATCAGTTGATTATCTTATAATTAGTTTCCGAAAAATGGACTTTAATTACCCGTTATTTTGATGCCAATATTATGTGGTAACTAAAGCTGAACACTGATCTTGTATTCATTTACCGGTGCATGGAACATAGATATAACCAATAAAAGGAAGAGAATAAAGAAGTGTCCGAAACGTGAATAATTTCGTACCAAGAATAATAATTTATTGTACATTTTTATAATTATTTCACAATATTGGTTATCATATTATAATATATTAAATCTCATTATTTGGCACGAATTACGTCAAGACTTCAATATCTTGTATGAGTACTTGCTAAAACAAGCGTTCATCATATCCTGTCGCATTTTTAACGTCGTTTGTACGTTTATTTTTCGCGCTATTTTATCGGAGTTCTGTGCGTTATACATTGTGTCACTACTGATATATTATTCTCCTGCTCTGGTGCGTCAGCGTCGGTAACGCTGCAAGCTAGAGTAAGAGCGCAATAATTATATGTAGAGACAGAACTTATCCCATGGACCGCGCATTCATACAGTAAGTGTAAGTATAGCGAGTGGTAAGACAAGGACAGCTCGGAATAACACGGGCATATATGGCAAAGTTGATTCCCTTTTGGGCACGATCTCTCTGTCGCTCTTGCGTCTCCTCTATCTTTGTCTTTGTCTGGGAGCCTATATTCATCCCCACCCTTGCAACTGGCCTCAGGCGCTGGTTATGGCGTTATTCGTCAACCGAATGCGGAGGTGCTCGGATCGATCGGTGATCGTGTAGCAAAAAAGGTGAGAAGCTATTGTTAATCTGCGGCCTAGACGGAAGAAGCAAATTCGTCATTAAATAACGCTGGTAAGTACAACTACATATTTTTCCAAATATGGTGGTATTTTGTCTTAATACATCGAGCATTCTTGGTTGAAAAAATAATGTGTTTTGCAACTCAAATTCTGTCTCTTCTGTATTTTTTTCTTTCCTTTCTTTTCTTTCTTCAAAAGAAACTATGTGTAATGTTCTGCGTCTTTTTCTCTAAACCAAACGATGTACCATAAAAATATGGAATAGTTTATTGTTTATTATATAACGTTCATGAATATTTTTGAACTGTTTTTAAACGTTATTTATATGTGTTAAGTTTACTATGATACGTATATTATAGGTTAATTATATTAGTTCTTGTCGAATTTGAGGAAAACTTCATGTTAATAATCATCCCATGTGATCATGCGGTTATTAGTAACTTTTGCTCTGTATTGTTTGAAATCGGTTTCGTGTTTATTATTTTTTTAGATACCGTTTCAACATATCTATAACATACATATGAACTCGTAGCATCTTCCAAAGTAACAAAGTATAGTAATACAGCCACGTAAATATTTCTGTGCCATCGAAATCACAGAAATATTATTTTGACAATATTTTTTATTTTCTTTTCCCTTCAATTGAAAATAACAATTATTATCCATCAGAAGAAGACGGTCATGTTAGACAATAGAGACAATAGAGAAGATCCGTAGCAATAAAGCTTTTTCACCAGTTAGTGCAACAACTTATATAGAGGTTTATTAAAAATTATGTATTTTGATCCAAAATTCTGTTTTGTGTATATTTTCTTGGATTTGGGCTGAATAAATATTAAAAAGGGATTTGCACCTGAATAATTTTGTAAACACTGGTAAAAATAGTGGTCATCTACCCATCAAACGTATATAATACGCAGGAAATTCGTAACAAGTAATTTTATTCCATTGGATTTGACTTTGATCTTTACCGATAAACGTATAGTATACTCATGATTTACGTTCAGTAGTAGGCGTCATGATATACTATTCGAAAAGTATTAGAATATAAGCAGGACATCGGCCCAGAATTGGTTCAACGTTAAACTACGATCTTGTTTAATTTGTAGTAACAATAAATAGCGATACATAGAACTATAAGTACTATAGAATAATAATATTAGTAACAGTACTATCTAGTCCTGAAATATATCACGATTCCTACTACTGAACGTAAATCATGAGTATACTATGCGTTTATCGGTAAATGTCAGAGTCAAATCCAATAGAATGAAACTACTCATTACCTGCGTATTATATACGTTCGATGGGTAGCTGACCACGTTTTTTATTCGTGTTTACAAAATTGTTCGGCTACAAATGCCTTTTTAATATTTATTTAGCCCAAATCCAAGAAAATATACACGAAACAGCATTTTTGATCAAATTACTTAATTTTCAATAAAATTTTATATAAATTGTTGCGCTAACTCGTGTAAAAGCTTTATTGCTATGAATCTTCTGTATTGACTCACGTACTACGTTCATTAGGTTCATTTAACTTTTAGTTTTCAGAGTGGTGTGCGGATATTTACGACAAATAAGGCAAGCACGTTAAAGCGTACATCATTTCTTGTCTGGTGTGTATTATTATTTAGTTTTATAACATGCCTCATGATTTAAAAGTTCTGAGTAAACGACATTTGCGTCGCAAAACAGCTATAAATACTCGTAAAGTATTACTGAGTATTGCAGGCAATAATTGTGCACTCGAGCACCTTACGAAATCACAATTAAAAGATGCTAGTCATGAACATGTGTCTTGTATCGGAGAATATGTGCACTCTATAGATAGCGATTATGATGTTGATCATATCCATCAAAGTAATGAACAGAATGAAGAAAACTCTAATTCGAACCGCGATAATAAAGATTTCAAAGACATCGAAAGTGACATAGATAGCATCAAAGCTACGTTGTACAGTTCTGAAGATAATTCAAGTTCCGTCAGCGATGAAGTGCATTTAGATGATGAAACGAACTTTGTTGAAAATTTGCGCGACTGGGCATCTTCAAATAACATCACACATAACGCGATCGATCAATTGCTAGCATTATTGAAACCAGCACATCCTATCTTACCCTTAAGTGCTAGGACTCTACTTCACACGTCACGACGTATTGAAACGTTAAATTTAGACAACGGAGAAATGTGTTATTTCGGTTTGGAGAAATGCTTGAGACAAAAACTCGAGTCAGGTCTCAAAAAAGGACTGTCACCTGAACATACGTTGCGAGTTGATTTTAATATTGATGGGATTCCCGTTTATAAAAGTAGCGGAACATCATTTTGGCCAATTTTGGGACGCAGTATTTCAATGATCGATGATAGCCCATTTGTAATTGGTGTTTATTATGGTACGGGTAAACCGATGCCACTATCTTCATATTTACGAGATTTAATTAAAGAAACGTCACGTTTAAGCACCAATGGTTTTGAGTTTAATGGCACCAAATACTTTGTCAGAGTTGGTTTATTCGCGTGTGACGCGCCCGCGAGATCTATGTTGAAAATGTGTTTAGGACATTCGGGTAAGGATGCTTGCGAGAGGTGTAAGATTCGCGCAGTTCATCTCAACCGTAAACTGTGTTATCCATGTGACACCGAATTCCAGAAGCGAAAAGATAGTGATTTTGTTGCACCTAGTGAAAACGATCGTCACGTTAAAGGACGTTCGCCTCTTTTAGATCTTTACGTGGGACTAGTCTCCCAATTTCCTTTAGATCCCATGCATTTAATCTACCTGGGAATTTTGAAGAGGTTGCTCCTTAAATACTGGGTCGAGGGTTCACGTGATTGCAAATTGTCTAAGGATATTTTGTTAGAAATTGAACGTATAATGAAACTATTGGCGCGATATGTTCCGGCAGAGTTTCCTCGAAAGCCCCGTGGATTTTTGGATTTGCATCGATGGAAAGCGACAGAATTTAGATTTTTCTTGTTATATTCCGGCCCTGTTGTAATGCGGGATGTGCTAGATCGAAAAAAGTACAAACATTTTTTATTATTGTCTGCCGCCGTGTATATTCTATCGAATACAGCCTTGTTCTCGCGTTTTCGAAACATCGCGCAAGATATGATCGAAAAATTCGTTACTCAAGGTGCTAAGATATACGGACAAAACTTTGTCGTATATAATGTACATTCGCTGCTGCATGTCATAGACGACGTAGAACGATTTGGCCCATTAGAAGAATACAGTTGCTTTGTGTATGAAAATCATTTGGGCCATTTGAAACGACTTATTCGATCGAAACGCTTGCCGCTGCAGCAGCTGAGTAATCGACTTGAAGAACTAAGTTCTATTCGTAAAACTAATTGTCAGGAAAAATTTATTCCTAAACCCAAATTTATTGGAAATTCTCGTGAATGTCAGGCTCTGGAAACGAAAAAATTCAAAATATCAATAAAAAGGCCGGATAATGTAGTAGCTTGTGGGACAGAAATATTAGTGATCAAATCAATCCTTTTCATTGCCGGAGAATATAGAATTATAGGTACTCCGTTCAAGTACAAGCGAGACCTTTATCAGAAACCTATTAAATCTTCCAAACTAGGGATTTTTTTCGTAAGAAGTTTCAACGTAGCGAAATCTTATCGCGTCGATGATATATTACATAAATTCGTCTGTCTTCCATTTAAAGATGGTTTCGCAGTAACTCCGATACTACACGAAATGAAATAAAATTTTTATTTTTTGTTAAACATCTCAACGAAACGAGCTCTCGACAAAAAACAGATGATGAACCTACGATTCTCGGCAATGTGTACGAGGAAGAGGGATTCGTTCAAGACATGTATAGTATGTCTATGTCTACCTCGCACACATTCCCGAGAATCGTAGGTTCATTATCTCTTTTATATTAAAAGTTTGCTTCAATTGAGATGTTTAGCAAAAAATAACATTATCGTATACCTATTACCATATACCGTATATGCCGAGTCTAATTTACCTAGTAGTCCAATATACCCAACTCTACCATATGTTCATAACATCACTTTTGAGCTGATTTATTATAGTTTTGTACGTCACATTGACGTTCAAGTATTGGTTAGACATGCGTTCCCAAAATCTTCATAATGTTTCATGATCGATTCATCTTTTAACTTATATACTACCTTGCATATTCCTATGTTGATGTCCTAATTAAAAACTTTTAAACTGGCACTTTTTGCTCAGAGTGGAATAAAAGTGCTTGAATTTTGATCAAATATAAATTTATACACCAGACTAGAGAATATGATACATTTAACGATGTTTTTACTCAGTCGTGCTGCAGAACTATGTATGCGGTGATTGAATTCTTGGTTGGCGAAGATAGAGAATGCGCATTGGTACCAGTTCTTTGGCTGGTCGAAAACAACACCCAATGTTACTGGCCACGGACAAAAACTGAAGATCATTTTACAAAACTTGTAAAATCAAAGGCTGCCTATGAAAAAACATGGCCAAAGTTTGCCATTCACAAAGTACTGCATACCGGAGGTGATTATTGGAACGTAGAACTTTTTTTTACAATTGTATACGGATTGAATGTTTCAATCATATTAATTTTCACTTGGATAAGAGTTACGACGATATATTTTGATCATATTGTACATTTGTGATTAATTTTGCTAATCAATGAGCATTCGGTATTGATTGATATTCCTTGATTAACTAACAGATGACTACCACGACACCGAAGCAACGATGGCGCGCCTACTGGAGCTGGGCACGTCCGATGAATCCGGAATAATTCGCAACATCGCTAAAAAATCCACTGTAATACCTCAGCAAGATATTACCAATGACGTGGACGAGAATGAAGCTACGAACAGTGATGATGTCGAACCTGAGCCGCAAAAGAAAAAACGTAAACACAAAACCGACAAGAAGAAGGCTAAAAATCGACACGTTAGTAACAAAAAAAAAAAAACGAAGCGTTCTCGTGAAAGTTCAAGTAGTTTAGGTTACACCTCTTCAGCTGACGAGAATTTGCCACCGTCCGAAGTCGATGAATCGACTTCTAACCGTAATAAGAATACTCGCTACATTAACTCAGCCAAAGGATCTACCAAAAATCAGACACCAAAGAAAAACTTGGCCCACAAGATCGTACAGCACCAGTATAATGATAATTCCCATGAGTCACCGAATCAGTTGTCTGGATATGAAACATCAAATAGAAACATTTCTAGTAGGATCATCAGGTCTACCACGCAATATGACTTATCAAGATCCTTTTCACAACTTGAACCTTCAACCCCGACCACATCACGCGAACAGAATACCTTTGAAGAAAAAACTCTGCAGTATTTAGAACACATTAAATCCTACACTGAACAAAACCATCTGCTACTACGTAAAATCTTCTCAAAACAGAAGGAAGTCAGCATCGACGTAACAAAGAAACCAGCCGAATTCCCAAAACTTCCTCTTAACTCCATGGAAGACTTCTCCAACCTCGAAAATATCCTGAAATCCGAAGAGCATCGAACTTATTTAGTGAGTAGACCTTGCAATCATATTCAAAATATGTATGTCATGACATACGGATAGGTACTAATACCGAGCGTATTCTTCAATGAGGGCCAACCCCCTCCCTAGCGCAAACCAACACAGGCACATGAGGCTCGGCCGGGAGGGGATAGAATGCCAGTGGCCATGTTAGTCTCCACTCGACCGAACTTCACGTACGCGTCATGTGCCTGAGTTGGCTTAGCACTAGGGAGGGGGTTGTCTCTCATTGAAGAATACGCTCGGTATGTGTTGACTGCAAAGGAATAATGAAAATTACTACAGGCATACAGAATTGCGGTTCGTAACGTTTTAACCCTCTCGGACCGTATGTTGCTTCTACGCAACACGCACTTTGAGGCTTCATAAAACTGTATCGGTCGCAAGGTCAGGGTTCTAACTGCATAGTTCCATTAAGCAAGGTCAGATGGCCTTATAGATACTCCTAAACCCTGAGGTAAACTGCTTTCACCCATCGAAATATCAATATGGTGAGAGATTTTCATTCAACATGAAATCGGTCTCGGTCTGATCGAGAGGGTTAACGTTAAAAAATGCTGAAAAAATATTAGGAATCGACAATCTCCAACTAGTCAAAATTGTTATCGATGTTGATAACAGTAAGAATATTTTGAATTCAATTCGACATTCATTCATTTTAGTATTTTGTTGCAGACCGGGAAACTGGCTTCTGTTGGAGGGACAAGCGGTCGCCAATGTGTGTTGGCTATAATGAGGTCACTACTCACAAACGAATTAGCGATGCAATTCAATTGGGCAGGGAGGGACAAAGTCCCATTTCAAAAGACATTGACAATGGAAACTGTTTACGGTAATGAATAATTCATGAAATTTTCGAGAAACAGTTATTACTTGGATTTATCGTGTGAAAACAATATTATTCACACATTATTATTCAAATTATGCAAACTGTTAACTTTTTTCCCAATATATTCGAGATTCATCACAATTTACATTGAAATTATTCCTTATCAGTTATCAATATCGTGATATTGTACCTTCCTTTTGATGTATTTTTTCTCAGAGGCTGTGAAACAAACCTTTCTTGGCAAGAAGGAAATTGGTGATGCAACCGAAACCAGTGTTTCGTGTGCCGTGAAAGACTGGTTAAAACTAGCTCGATCACGGCATACCTATGTACGAAAGAAGGGCTAAGAAACTGTGGTAAACGTCAACTAATTTTAAAAACAGTCATATAAAAGTACAAATCATACAGGCATATAAATATTTCTGATATAAGTGTAATATTCTTAGCGTTTTCTGTTAGTTGTAACTACCGTGAAGACGAAAGTATAGTGTAGGTTGAGCTGTGTCTATGAGCTACAAGATGTACCTTTTTTTTTGATAAATGAGTATTTATAGATATAAGATATTTGTGTAACGTTCTAACAAAGATATAATAAAATCGATTCACATATATAAACTAAATTCGTACGCTTTCTAACTCAACCCAGACTTGTTTCTAGCTAACGTGAAATGATCTTCCTCTATAGCAGTGTACTATATACGCTTTCAATTACACATCCAAGATACGTTATGTATTCAAGTCTAGAGGTCCAATTAAAAACGTTTTTTAACACTGTATAATATTCGTTTAGACATAAATAATGAAAGATTAAAGCGTCATTAACAGAAAACATTTTGTCACGTTAGTTAAACGGACATTGTCAACACATTTTAATAGAAAAAATTTCCTTCATAATTTGAGTTTTAAAACGTACTTGCGAAACGTCTCTTAGTAGTCATCAATATCCAAATATTAGACGATTACCATAAATATTAAAATAACGGATTTTCGATACGTTTTATCAACAAATTGAGATACGATTTATAAATGTTTGGTTTCAAACGTATAAAATTTGCATATGAACAACTATCGTAAGACGTCCACCAAAAACGTTTAATAAACCGAAATCACGGCGGACATTCTTCGCAATAAAATACGTAGGTGCTGCACGTTTATTCTACAGAATAAAACGTTCTTTTTTGACGAATTTCATACGCTTTATATACTGGCATTGTTTATTGGGAAGAACCGTGGGAGAGTTAGCGAGTAGGAAAAATAGAGAGAAGTGGTATGCTGGACGTAACAGTAGCTTTAAAACGAGAGACGGTAGTTAACAGAGAAAAATGAACGTAGGTCGGGAGATGCGATATAATGCAAGAATTTACTTGAAACTACACGTCACTAGGCGACGTGATCTTACCCAAGATGGAAATGACGCTACGAAAATTATTATTCTGTCAATTAGAAACGAGAGAACTTTACTGCAATCGGTGGAAAACAACGTAACGATAGTTCGGCAGATAATACGACGAATTTACCATAGATTATAACCAGTACGAGAGATTGACATTCATTAACAATTTACAGAGTCGGCAAACGATCGACTAGATAGCTTTCGGTAGAATTATTCATAAACGATAGAATCAATAATTTATAATTATTATGGACTTGAGGAATTAAACAATGAATTCCTAAACATAACTTTTGAGAGAATACAAAATACAAAATTACGAGGGAGTGAGAATTTCGGAGAGTTTACAAAATAAAGAAATACACTAAATACACCGCAGTACAAAAAAATAATTCGCAGAACTTAATTCAACAAAATACAGAGAAAAGAATAACAGGCAAAAATAATATAAAATTGCCAATAGCAATAAGAAAAGGTGCGGTAATATCTAGGGGCTGATTCTACGCTCGGTTGTACTCCAAGGAACTCGATACATGATACAATAGGCACAAAAATAAATAAAAATATAATAAGCAATAACAGAAATAAAATATAAAGCACACTACTATTACAAAAGAGTATGAAATGAAATGTAAAAGCCAATAGAGCTCAAAATACGATAGAAAGTACAGAAGCAGGCTAATAGTAATTCACAAATAATCAGAAAAATCATAAATACAGAAGAAATAATTATTCGGCAGTTACGAGGTCGCTCACACAATAAAATAATAAATTACTGAAATCATGCAGTCACACGGCGGCTTACTGCAACTCTAAGCCGTGGACCATGATTCACACAAAACGGCACCACACGATGCAACCAAGAAACAATAAATATAATAATAATGACCGAAATCATGCAGCCACACGGCGGCTTACTGCAACTTTAAGCCGTGGACCATGATTCACACAAAGTCGATGAATACCATAAAAAGAATAGAAATTATGAGCAACTTCGTAACGATACAATACAGAGGCAGAAGTCTTACCTTGGTTGGTAACTTTAGGCACACAACACTGAATCTGGTTCAAATCAAACTTAGAATAATCAAATGAAAGTAGAAAGGGAGGAAAGGACTGGAATTTACAGGCAGAAGTTAACGATAGTGCAACGATAGAGGGTATGGAAAAACGATAAATAAAATAACGGTAGAATGAGAGGAAGAAGGATCGGTAGCTTAAGACGAGAGAATAATCGGGAGGGTACGGAAAACACAGCTGTCGCTCAGCAGGTCAAGCGTAGAATAGAAGGAGGTCAGAGTTCGGCTCGCCGATCTCACGGTTGTTGCCAGGTGATTCTTCTTCCCTTTGATTGGTTGGGTTGACCCCCACCGCAAATAGGCCATCCCCCTGTGGCCAATATTGGTTACGGCGTGGTCAGGCATTTTCCAAAATTGCCGCTGGATGATGTGTAATGTGCTGCTCGTGATTTCGTCATTGACACCAACTCGTACGATTTTGTAGCTGCTTCGGTTTACGGTCCAGGTTGCCTATCATCGGGGACTTCTTCGACAGAGGCATAAACAGGGTGCCTCTCGGCCAAAGTTACCGGGTGGAGAGTAACGCCTCATTGTTCACCTCCACCGGCTTTTGCACAGACAGTAACTAGCTGCCTGTACGCGAGGTCGTGCAGTCAGACGGTTGGCCAAACCGTGGACCACGACCCACACAATTAGTCCTTGCCTATAGGAAGGCAGCGTCGATCCTGGGAACAATGGCTTTATCAACCTGGACGTAGTGGTTTGGGGTCGGTCCGGCACCAGGCCGGTAACTCCGAAGATGGCAGGCTACGGTCTGCCCTTCACGCCATCCTTACGGCATCCGATAGAGCGGGCGGCTGGTTCCTCTTCGAGGAACGGTGCCCTCGGCCGCCGGGAGGATTTTTATCTCCCTGTTCACCGGCAGTCGAGGCGATACGGAAGGTTCGGGTGGATGCTACCCCAGGCGTATATAAAGGTGCACCAAGGTAGCCAGTATAGTCTGATTAGACCGTCGGTAGGCGAAGTCGTCGAGAGCTGGAAACGGTAGCTAGTGGTCCCTCGTTGGTCGAGATCGTTGTCGTCCAAGTACCTTATTAGCTTGCGCGAAAGCGCGAAATGAAGAATTTACAAAAAAGAATTAGTTAAGAGTGGTTATTGCCTATTTTGTATCGGGTTCGGTTGGAGTACCCTAGTAGTATAGATATGACAGTTCTAGACCAAAAAAAATGGCGGCGTGCCGGCTCCCTCCCACCACCCTCCCGGGCAGCCGGTATGTTGCCCCCACTATAGCAAGCCTTTCCCAATGACGTCAGCAGTATAATCGCCATTTTGATTTAGCCTGATGAGCAGCCATTTTGATTTTTGCCGGATGTGACGTAACCGGCTGACGTGCCCACGGCGGCCATTTTGACAGCGGCCATATTTGATTTTTTGATGGCAGCCATTTTGATTTTTGCTTAGCCGGATGAGCAGCCATTTTGATTTTCATCGTCCGACAGTTTGATAATATGATTTTCGCTATGACATCACCAGTATAATCGACCGATTTTACCGTCTGACGGCGGCCATTTTGAATTTTGCTCAGTCGGATCAGCAGCTATTTTGATTTTTATCATCAGACAGTTTGATAATGTGATTTATTTCTTGGTTGGACGAATAGCCATTTTGATTTTTCACCGTTATCCGTAAACTTTCGCGCTAATAGCTTGCCCCAGGCGAAAAATAATATTTTCCACGTACTTCGAATACATTCTTGTGTGTTAATCGACCGGTTGGCGACATCGCAATTAGATAGGCCGGGAATGTTCACTACAATTAGATAGGTCAGGGAATGTTGACGACAATCCGTAAACTTTCACTCGCGCTAATAGTTTGCTTTGACTATCACTCTCCCAAATTCTTACCTTACCCAAGTGCAACACGATTGTCATATGCGCACAAAGAATTGCCACATTTGCGAAAAGCTGCTTACCCCTGAGGAGAAAAAGTGCCACGACCACTGTCACTTCACGGGTAAATGTCGTGCTCCTGCTCATAATCGGTGTAATTTGAGTTTCAGAGAGACGCACACAATCCCAATAGTTTTCCACAATTTGTCCGGTTACGATTCTCACTTTCAATAAAAACCCTCGCGTCAACTTTTCCTTGTGAAATTACCCTTCTATAATTCTTGTGAGAAGAAAGCGCTAAGATCATCATGATACGTAATAACCAGTTTACCGGCGAAGAAATAATTATAGGATTCAGCGATGCGACTTCGGAGTTTTCGCTCCAAGATCTTCGGCGACTCGTTGAATGTGTCCGGAGAGCTCGTGCGCAACCGCGCAGACAGCACAGGGTATATGTTCAGGACATAACATTAATCCTGCATTTTCAAAAATGGGGGAAATGAGGTGATCGCGATCTTTTCGGACATCGAACCAGATGACGATGAACGCGAAGCCAATTGGATCGAGCGTCGTCAGATCAGCGAGGAATAAGATACGTCCCGACGTATGATTGTGCGCCCGGAAAACGTTCAACGACTGCAGCAGTGTTCGCCCTCAGAGCGAAAATAATATTTTCACCATACTTCGAATACATTCGTTGTGTTCGCGTCGTGAACTGCTCTTACTAGTGAAAAACAAGAAACCGATTGAAACGCGATGGATCTAACAAAAGTTAACCACGTTGGCCGTCTGGAGAATCCACCAACCAAGAGGATGTCGGAACTTGAAATTGGAGCGGCGTACAACATCACGGGCTTACGGCTGGTCAAAACGAAATTTGGGGCACGTGTTCTGGCGACGATCGATGAGGATTACAACGTCTTCTTACCACCGAGAATCGCAAGGTCCCCGCAAGAAGATTCAAATCAGCTGGCTGAAATGTGCAACATGGCTGGGAAAAATCGCCTGCAAATGAAATATCTTGGTGGGGAATTCAACAAGCTCAAATTTTCATCCAGTTATGTGCCATAAATAAACTATGCGATCCCAAACCACCACCTCTACAAAAATTCATCCGCGAGAGGATGAAAGCAGGCGTGCTGGAGATCGAACTTTCGCCAACCGGATCCGGACGGGAGTTGTAACGAATCTCGGAAATATCAACCGGTACCAGCCTCTCGCTGCGGGGCCTTCGACATTCGTTGAGCTGCCCAAGGACATGCAGCGGAAGAGGGTGGTGAACGTGAAAAACAAAGATGAAAGATGTCTTCTCTGGCCCATCACTGCAGCCCGCCACCCGGCCAACACCCCCCACCGATAGAACTAGCCATTATCGCCGCTTTATCTCCGAGTTGGACTGTACAGGTATCAAATTCCCTGCCACTGTACATGATGTGAAAAAGCTTGAGATTCCATATTGATACCTGGACAGACCGACACCCTACCTTGGGGGTTTGTCCCAGCCCCCTGATAGCTATAGGATAAAACTGTACACGTTTAAGTATTGTGAATATTTACGTTTGACGCCTCGGGCGATCCGCCATCATGCGGAAACGATTTAGACTGGATTTGAAAATGTGAATTCATATACTTAACATTTATTTATTTTTTTATTTATTTATTCATTTATTTATTTATTTATTTATTATCAATATATTGAGAAATTATTCATTTTTATTCGTTTACCACGTGAAAAGTTTTCAGAAAACGAAAAAAAGTTTTCAGAAAATGAAAAAAAGTTTTCCGAAAACTTTTTTCCCATTTGATTAACATGTTACGGGGTAGATTGCGTAGGCTCCGATGAGCGGTAATCGGAGCTTACTCCACGCCCAGCCAAGGTGTTATTTGGCTATTGTAGGGTCCGTTCACGTCGACTATGCACTCGCGTGCTACTACTCCCAATGCAGGAAGGGAATGGAATAGAAAGGGATCGGTATTAAGGGAAGGTAAACGATTTAAAGTGTATGATTATTTATTAGTGGTCAATGCAACGGAGTCGGCCAAGGGAAAAAGGGTATGGTCTTGGTTTAGAGGGATAGGTGTCTTGCTTGAGTGCTGGGATGGATCTGCCTGCTTCTGCCGGATGTAGCAGGCGAGCTGGCCGCGAGTTACAGGAGAACCTGCTGACTCGCGAACGATAAGGGTAGACTACAGAGCGTAAGGTAACTAAGAGCGTGGGAAAGGAATATGAAGTCTGGAGGACGTAACACGCCCCCCCTTGGGGAAGAACATTCGGTGAGGGTACGAAATAGAATGTTCGGAAGGAAGCGGAAGGCCATGAAACGTAGTGACTCACTTACAGAATATTACAAAGAAAGGTCTTAAAATCTAGCGCCTAGATGTTAGTGCGCGTTTAAGTGGGTTAGTATACATTTGAATAAAAAAAAATTTTATAAATGACATCTTATCGTACTGAATCACTTACAGAATATTACAAAGAGGAGTCTTAAAATATAGCGCCTAGATGTTAGTGCGCGTTCAAGTGGGTTAGTATACATTTGAATAAAAAAAAATTTATAAATGACATCTTATAAATGTGGTGGTATATATGATAGATATTGTATATATGATAGATATTGTGTATGTTATAAACGAAACTTATGCAACGTGCTGATGATTATATTATGGCTGCAGATTATTATGGGCAGAATAAGGCAATGAAAGAATATAATTGCTAATAGCGGAGGGCTTAGCGCCAAACTTCGAGTGGTTCGGAGCTATCGTTAAAGCTTTGCTCGGGAACAATTTACGTGGCTTAGGTATGCCTGGTTCCGTCATTTCAATTTCCGATTGGGTCCGGAGCAGCGACGAAGAGCGAGTAGGCAGGTCATCGGGAAATGGTATTATTTCTAGGTGCGGGTGGTGGATGGCATGGCGCGTAGGAATTTGGGGTTTTGTACGACGCGGGTGAGGGATATGTTTAAGGCTGGAAATAATTTGTTCTGGTGATAGAATTTTAGGTTGGACGATACCTTTTTGGGCTAAGGGGATAGCGTCTACTAAACTGGACAGGTCAAGTTCGTATTCGTTCAAGCGTCGGTCCAGGTCAATTAGTCGGTTAAGTGTGCCAATTTCAATTTATTGAAATGGACGATTTTAGTTTTTCGGGGGGTAATCCAAATTTCAGCGTTAATATTGTCAATTATACGTTTAATCGTATACACTCCTTTATAGTGGTCGTCGAATTTGGATCGGGTTTCGTTCAGTAGATAGACCTTTTGACCTGCTTCGAAATTTTGGCTGTTGACGTTACGGTCGTAATACGTCTTGGAACGATGCTTTGCTTGTTGTAGGTTGGACGCGGCGTGTTTTCTTATGCTGGATAGATTAGCGATTAAGTCTAGAAGGAAGGAATCGTAGGAACGAGTATACGCGCTGGCAGGGTTCGCGTCTGTTGGGAGTCTGGCTTGAGAGCCAAAAATTAGTTGGTGGGGGGTGAAGTTAGTACCTTCGTGCTTCGCGGTGTTATAACAAAAAATTGCAAAGCGGATGTAATCGTCCCAGTCTTTACCAGCATCCGTGTAGTGTTTGATGTGCTCAGTGAGAATAAGGTGACTGCGTTCTAGCGATCCGTTAGACTGTGGGCGGTAAGCTGTGGTTCGTATTTGCTTAATTTTGAAAAGTTTACAAAGATGTTTGATGACTGTGCTCATAAAATTCTGTCCTTGGTCTGTGAGTATTGCTCGAGGAGCACCGTAACGTGTAATGTATTCTTTTGCGAATGCTGCGCCTATAGTTTTGGCGGTGGCATCAGGTAAAGGGATGGCGTCCAAGAATTTTGTCAAATTGCATTGTATCGTCAAAAGATATTTGTTGTTCGATTTAGTAAGGGGTAGAGGTCCAACAATATCTAATGCCACTTTGTCGAATGCATCGGCAGGCGTGTCCGTTATCATCATTGGCAATTTGGTTTTTACTCTGACCAATTTTTTTCTTTGGCAAATCTCGCAAGTTCTCATGGAATCTTGGATTTGTTCTTTCATACGGGGCCAAAAATACTTTTGTCTAATGCGGTTATATATTTTAGTGACACCTTGATGACCGCCGATCAACGATTCGTGGCATTCTCTGATTATTTCTTTTCGTAAACATTCGTCTGGGATGACAGTCGTGTTTCGACAAAGGATGATTTGAATTTCTAAGTCTGCGAAAATATAGGATAGAAGTTTTCGGATAACGCGAGGATCGAGAGCGTCTAAACTGTCATCGGTTATCGGGAGGGCAAGAGACTTTAGGTTTGAATCGGCTAAAGCCGTTTTCAGTTTGGACAATAGCTTGAAGATATCGTATAGATTGCTTTTATCTGAGCCTTTTGTTTTCAATACTAGGGTGAAAATACGTCGACTATTGTGCTTAGATTCAATGATATCAAATTTTCGCGGACGAGGCCTCATTACTATTTTTGGGTCAACCATATTCTCGCCGGCAAGTTGGCCTGGTATACCTTTGATCCAAGCGCAGTCTGTCGATATGAAGTGCGCATAGTTGGTTTTGAGCATCAAAAGTCCATCATTGGTATCTTTGACATTGTCCGATACTGGTATGTCGTCCAAGTTGTCAATAAAATATGCGAAACCGTGAGGGTCATTAATTTGATCATCGTTAGTGTTGAGAGCACTGTCATGGTTATGGTCAGTAATTTCCATATGGGAGTCGAATTGTTGAGTGCACGTATAGTATTCAGCGTCTGTGAGCAAGTCGGAACTGTCGTCGTTATCAGAGGTGGGCGGGAGGGGCGAGGGGGGAGGGGAACAGGAGTGTAAGGAAGGGTTCGTCGGCCTGGAAGTAGCGGGGGGGTATCTCCTAGCGGGACGCGGAGGCCCGACAGGGGAGGGCATGATGACGTCAGTGGGTGGGAGTGGAGGTGGAATCGGACGAGGTGCTGCAGGTTTAGTCGGACGTTCCGATTCCTTTCGCAGATGGCGGCGGGGGGGTAATCCAGATGTGGAAGGGACAGGGTCAGGGAGGTTAGTATAAACGGGAGGGGTGTAATGCAGGGGCGCGCGGTGGCAGGAAGCGGAGAGTCGAGGCGGCAAACGGTGATTCTTATTTTCGAATTTTTGAAAACGTAATGGATCATTCTGCGTACCGCGCTCCATTCTAATTTGTCAAGTCCGCAACCTATCAATGGTATCGAGACGGATGTTACGCCATCTTCTTGCAGGGTTTTCCTAAAGTTAACCAAGGTGTCAAAAAAAACGTGGGGCAAAGGTTTGTCGCTGTATTTGGACTTCGTAACTAGGTTATAGATTTTCCGGTTTCCATGTACCACAGAAATAACGTCAGTCACAGTCGGGTCGAATTCTCTAAGTTGTTCGCGGTTTATGAATCTACGTTCTGTCAGTTCTGAAGCGATTCCTTTTGACATTTGGCAGTCAGCCGATATGCAATGAGCCAAGTTATCCTTTTGCTGTAATAGGTCAGCTTTTATTTCTTTGATACGTCTATTACGCATGAGAGGAAAAGTTTCGCTTTCTATGAGGAAATCGCTATAAGCAGGGCCCGGTAAATCGGTGGTTGGACAAAGGTCATCGGTTCCTGATTCAGTTTCTGGGGTCTGTAAGTCATCCGAGCTAAGGGAAGAATCTGAAAAATAGCTCAGGTATGGTCTTTTATGAGGCCCAGGATTTGTTGAAGTATTTGTTTCGCGATGGCGTTTAGGTTGGTGATGTTCTGGGATCGGTGCCGGGGTAACGAGGGGGGTTTTGAGCAACGGAGTTTCTTTATCGCTGAACTCATCGTCGGAGAGATCAGAGGAATTAGAGGCATCAGAGGAGTATATCATCTTACAGGGTTGTGAGATTTTAGGGTGTTTCAGTGGAGCTGGGTTGGTGGACTCGTCTGTGGTCTGTCGAGGGCGTCTGGGGTACTGATGAGTGTTTTTAGTGCGTTTTTTTGGTTTATCGCTAGAGGCTTCAGTCGTTGGACGGGGGCGTTTTGCATCTATGGGAAGAATTTGAGCGGTGTCGGGCGGTGCGTTCCTGGACAGAGCATCAGCGTTGGTATTAGATTTTCCGGACTTGTATTTCGTATCGAAGTCGTACTCTGCTAGTTCTAAGCTCCATCGTAATAAACGGGAATTAGGCTTCTTGACGCTTTTTACCCATTTGAGTGGCTCGTGGTCTGTTATTAAAGTGAACTTCTGACCATAGTTGTAGGGGCGAAAGTGATTCATACTCCAGTAGGCGGCTAAGAATTCTTTATCAGGTACCGAGTAGTTTAATTCAGCGGGCTTGAGGGCTCGGGATGCGTATGCTACCGGTAGGTCGGCACCGTCTTTATCTTGACTGAGAACTGCACCTATCGCGAATTTTGACGCGTCTGTAGTGAGCGTGAATGGTTTGTTGAAGTCCGGGTGTTGTAGAATTGGTTCTTTGCATAAACAATCGCGTAAGGTTTCAAAGGCAGACTGGTGTTCGGACGTCCAGATGAAAGGGGTATCCTTCTTCGTTAAATTGTTAAGGCATTTAGCAATTTTTCCAAAATTTGGAACAAATCTTCGGTAATAACCTAAAAGGCCAAGGAACTGTCTAACGTTTTTGGGACTTTTGGGGACAGGATACTCTTTTACAGCTATTAATTTACCAGGGTCAGGTTTTACTCCTGACTCAGTTATGAGGTGTCCGAGGTAAACGACTTCCTTGCGCAAGAATTCGCACTTGTCTGGCTGTAGAGTTAAACCAGCAGCGGTTAGTCGCTTCATTAATTTCCGAAATTTAATTTCATGTTCTTGCAAGTTTCTAGCGTAAATAACTATGTCATCTAAATATACGAACATCTCGTTGCCTTGGAAGGCCTAGAAGGACTTGGTCCATGAGCCTTTGAAACGTGGCGGGGGCGTTCTTTAGTCCGAAGGGCATACGAGAAAATTCATAATGGCCTCTAGGTGTGGAAAATGCAGTTTTCGTGCTGTGGTCCGGATGCATGGGAATTTGGTGGAACCCGGAAGCAAGGTCGAATGTGGAAAAGTATTTAGCTGAGCCAAGCTGGTCAAGGATTTCCGTGATATCGGGCATGGGGTATGCGTCGCCGACCGTTTTTTCGTTAAGTTTTCTGTAGTCGATTACCATACGCCATCGTTTATTGCCGTCACTATCCGGTTTTTTTGGAACGATCCACACCGGGGAATTATACGGAGATGAGGAATGTTTAATAAGATTTTGTTTGAGTAGTTTATCAACTTGGGATTCGATTTCGTCTTTGTGAATTTTGGGAAAACGGTATTGTTTGGTATGAATGGGCGTATTGTCCATCGTGGGGATAGTGTGATGAGATAAATTGGTGTGGCCTAATTTATCACCTGGGAGGTAAAAGAGATGGTTAAATTCTGTTACGAGGTTAAACATATATTGTTTTTCGGTCTCATTCAAATGATCAAGATGTAAGCTGTTCTTTAGGACGTCCAATCTTTCTGACCTACTGTCAGTCAAGAGCACTGTTGCGGCACCGGGACAGGGTGTACTGTCGTCAGGGATAGGAGGATCGGATTGCAGTTGCGCGAGGTCAGTGGACTGGATGGGGCAGGAGGGGGGATTATTAGTCGGTCGCGATGTACGCTTGGCGGCAGAAACAATTAATGAGTTGCTGAGGAGAGGGCCTGGGTGCGAAACGAGGGTTTTGGCGCGGGCATCGCTGTGGTGGTTACTCGATGCAGTAGGCGTAGCGTTGGGCATGACTGTACTCAGTGGCTCGTCGAACTCGTCTAGGGTTACTGTTGGGGGTCTTATCTCTACGGCAGATTCGTTACAATTGAACGCGTACGAGTAAGCGATGCCGTTCTGGTTTTCAACTAACGCTTCACCACATAGAACATTGTTGCCTAAATCGATGCGTTTAAGGTAACCTACTTTAGTGTCTGGGTTCGCAACTATTAGTGGGATGGCTTTCACGGTACGGGCCTGTATTGTAATTACGCGCGTTTTTTCGGGCGCGGACGAGGGTTCATCGAATTTACTAAAGTAGATTGGCAATGAGGATCCAAGCATCACCGAGTTTGAGTTGAAAGAAATAGTTGCTTTCTCTTTTTGTAAGAATGGCTGGCCTAAGATGCCGTCGTGCGGAATCGGAAACGAGTCAGGGACCAAGTGAAAGGTATGGGATTTATTATTAAAACGTATTTCCGTTTTTGCGATAGTTTGCGTCTTTTTGTCTGTTATACCAGTCAGCGTCAAACGTTCGTCGGTTGTTCGTCGTACAAGGGGCCTAACGGAACTTTCTTTGACCAAGTTGACGTCTGCACCGGTGTCAATAATAAATGTAGATATTTTCATTAGCTCGGGGGTGTCGATCGAAATTAGTGGAGGGTCAGCTGAAGCTGTTATGAGGATATGACTTCAAGATCGGAACGCTAGTTGTTTGCATTGCTCGCGGGCGCGTTCTCCCCGCGGGCGATGTTCCCGTTTAAATGTTTATTTGAGCCTGCATTGCCTTGGTTATTACGCGGAAAGGATCTACATCGGTCTACTGTGTGGCCTCTGCGATTACAATTGTCGCAGTGCAGTTCTTGGTTTACGTTGCATTCATTGTGGAAGTGGCCCATTCTGCGACATTTGGTACAATATCTTTTACTTTGCAAACGGTGACATTCTGTGATGGAGTGACCCTGGTGGTTACAAAATTGACAAGTGCTGGGCAGAGCATTAACGTGGTCAGCAGAACTGTTCTTCGGATGGAGTGCTTGGGCGTAGGTTCCGGGTTCGGTACGAGGCGCTGGTTGATAAACGTAACCACGTGTGGGCAATGACATCAGGGGGGGGATAGAGGAGGCCGCGGTGGGCACCTGAGACGGAGGAGCAGTATGGGGGGGTAACGGCAGACACATGGGTGTAGAGGGGGTAAAATAATGTGCAGAGAATTGCATCTGACGGTTAATTAGCTCGGCTTCTTCACCTTCGGCGATGCTGACGGCAGTTTCGAAGGTTGGTAATGGTCTGATAGTAGCGATTCTCCACTCCAATTCTGGCCGAAGCCCTCTAATAAACGATCTAGAGGTATCCTTCTTTAGATCGTTCAGTAGAAGCGTTGCTAAGTCTGGTGTGTGTTTGGCTATGATTGCTGTGCTTATTTCTTTTGATATTGCTCTTATTCTGCACGAGTAATCTATGATGCGCTCATATGGTTGTTGTGTAATTCTATCTAATTGAGCGGATAACTGGCGTATGGGGATATCCGGGCGGTATGCTCGGCTAAGGGCAGTTATGAGGTCCTCGACGTCATTACAGTTAATGCCTATTAAATATTGAGATGCGGGGCCTGTAACCTTTGATTGCGCAAATTTGGCGAAAGTCATTTTATCCGAAGCTTTTATAAGAGTCTCTACGTGACGTAATTGTTCTACAAATGAGTCAAAGGGCATGTTGTGGCCGTCAAAAGGGGGGATTGTCGGCAAGACATCTTTTACTGACCAAAAATTTGAACCGGTTTCGTTAGTTGGTGCCATGTTGATTTAAGCAGGGTATTGCAAGTACAGGAATAAAAATATCAACTTAATACTAAGACTTAGAATAGACTTACAGGGCGAAGGTAAACGCAAAAACAGAGTACAGCATGGTTCTAGGCAGCTGGACGCAGGTGAAACTTGAAGAGGCGATACACGTCATGCGTCTGCACGAGGAGGGTATAGATGAGGTACTCCGTGGTGTGTTGATAAATAAGTGTGGTAATCCAGGTCTTAGGGCGATGTCACTTTCGGGTCCAGGTTCTCGTCTCAACAGGGTTGCAGGAGTCCGAATGAGCGGGAAGGGTCCATTCAATATTTGTCGGTTCGAAGGGTGATGTGTTCAGATGCGGTGTGCGGCTTAACTTGGCTATCGCACTGAATTTCCACTCGCTACACAGTTATTCGACGTCGTACGTATCGATGAATTTCAATAGTACCAAAATGTGACGGAGTTATTGAAATTGGGGACTGTTTGCAGAGCCTGTGTCCGTGGCGAGTTGAATAGGTTCTGCATGCCTGTCACAGTACCTCGTGGGCCGGAGTTCGTTCGTAACACGGCTATCACTGATTGATACGGCGTTAGAAATTTTGAGCACTGAACACTTTCGTAGAAAACATGCAGCACTGCACTGACGGGTAGGTCGACGGGCAAAACCGCTGCCACCAAAATGTTACGGGGTAGATTGCGTAGGCTCCGATGAGCGGTAATCGGAGCTTACTCCACGCCCAGCCAAGGTGTTATTTGGCTATTGTAGGGTCCGTTCACGTCGACTATGCACTCGCGTGCTACTACTCCCAATGCAGGAAGGGAATGGAATAGAAAGGGATCGGTATTAAGGGAGGGTAAACGATTTAAAGTGTATGATTATTTATTAGTGGTCAATGCAACGGAGTCGGTCAAGGGAAAAAGGGTATGGTCTTGGTTTAGAGGGATAGGTGTCTTGCTTGAGTGCTGGGATGGATCTGCCTGCTTCTGCCGGATGTAGCAGGCGAGCTGGCCGCGAGTTACAGGAGAACCTGCTGACTCGCGAACGATAAGGGTAGACTACAGAGCGTAAGGTAACTAAGAGCGTGGGAAAGGAATATAAAGTCTGGAGGACGTAACAAACACGTAAAAAAAGTTTTCAGAAAATGAAAATAAGTTTTCTGAAAACGAAAAAAAGTTTTCTGAAAATGAAAATGAGTTTTCTGAAAATGAAAAAAAGTTTTCTGAAGATGAAAAAAATAAAATGTGTAATAATCGTATGGAAAAATTGCAGATTATGATTATTATTATTATTATTATTATCATGGCATCGAGTACGGCACATGTGCATGCAAAGGAGATAAGTGTGGAAATATTTGTATATTCAAATCTTTTATTGTAATTCGGAAAATACATAAAAATTATGTTACATGGCTGTTTTATTTATCCGGCTTTTGTGCGAACTATCAAAATCAAACCACTTCTCATAGACCCGATTCCACCGTTTGCGTAATACTTTCTCCACAAGATAGCCGTCGGGGTATTTTACTTTGCCTAGCTCCTCCTCGTAGAAGCCCCCCTCGATGGGATGATCTTGATAATCTGTAGGTTTGTACGTCAGTGGATTGGTATCTTTCACCTCACTCACGGTGAATATTTCAGTCGTCCAATTGGGCGTATAGCCTTTTCGAATACATTCTTGTACTTGCTGATTCGAACTCGATCGCCCGCACTGAAGGATGTCCCTAAATTGGGGGCCACGGACCAGTCAGCGTGATACCTGACTCAAATCCAACCGAGAATTTCTTTGCCGCAAGCTCGTTCGACGCATAGTTTTTGAATTATAAGCGATAGCGTTAGGCCAATCAGAGTGCACCATTTCATCTGGATTTGCCGCCGCGGAAATTGCTGTTTTCTTCGTCTGGGTGAATTATTATTATTCGTTTACGAATTGAATATCGGCACCTCCCCTCTCTCCCTGTTGTACCCCTTCTCGAGCGCTGACCTCGGTATTGTTACCGCGGCACACGCTGCCGGCCGCACACCCGCGGACGCACACTCGTGTGTGTGAAACATAAGCGAATGCCCAGCTACACAATACTACGAAACACACATCTACGAGTGAAAATAAAAATATATCCCCAAATAAATCAGCGGATTTAAGATTTAATGTTATAAAACACTTCCAATCATCGATGTATGCATCAAACTAGAGATTTTAGATGGTTGATATGCCGTTAGGGTTCATAATTAGTCATTCAATCAATCTGAATTATGCTTTCCGAACATTTCTTGTGTCTTTGCAACATAATTCTTCCACTAGTTTGAAATTCATCATTGACATCCGATTTTTCAATAATGCGAGGGAAAAAAAACTTGCTGAATTGACGTGTCAATGGGTTTGTAAATCAATTACGATTCACTTGAGTTAACACAAAATAACTGAATAAATGAGAATTCACTGAATCACTAACAATGATAACCGAAATCATGCGAATTATTTGAGATATAACTGAATTAGGAAGAGTTGTAATAAGTCAAGTTACTTTGAATAACTTTAGATTCGTGCCAAAATTTTATGTTTAGAGAGAAAAATAATTAAATTCAAATAAAAAAGTAATTTCAAATCAAGAAGAAGGAAATTCCCAAATACCTGAATTCAAATGAAGCAATTTCAATTTAATAAATCTATCTGAATTTGAGGAAAAATAATAATTATTATTAGGAATAGAAAAATGAAGTCGAATTACATGAATAAATTCAATTAATTCAATTCAAAAAAATATGGTGTCATTCAAATTCCTAGTCATTTCCTCGTCGATTCAATGTGGGTCTGGAGCCGCTTGTTTACTCACACGAACGATGCAATACAGTATCGATGTATGTAATTTAAGTATCAATTACTCAAAATTTATCAAACTTAAAAATATTTTGAATAAGGCTATGAATTATCAAAATATCTCTCAAATACCTCGACGAGGAAATGACTAGGAATTTGAATGACACCATATTTTTTTGAATTGAATTAATTGAATTTATTCATGTAATTCGACTTCATTTTTCTATTCCTAATAATAATTATTATTTTTCCTCAAATTAAGATCGATTTATTAAATTGAAATTGCTTCATTTGAATTCAGGTATTTGGGAATTTCCTTTTTCTTGATTTAAAATTACTTTTTTATTTGAATTTAATTATTTTTCTCTCTAAACATAAAATTTTGGCACGAATCTAAAGTTATTCAAAGTAACTTGACTTATTACAACTCTTCCTAATTCAGTTATATCTCAAATAATTCTCATGATTTCGGTTATCATTGTTAGTGATTCAGTGAATTCTCATTTATTCAGTTATTTTGTGTTAACTCAGGTGAATCGTAATTGATTTACAAACCCATTGACACGTCAATTCAGCAAGTTTTTTTTCCCTCGCATTATTGAAAAATCGGATGTCAATGATGAATTTCAAACTAGTGGAAGAATTATGTTGCAAAGACACAAAAAATGTTTGGAAAGCATAATTCAGATTGATTGAATGACTAATTATGAACCCAAACGGCATATCAACCATCTAAAATCTCTAGTTTGATGCATACATCGATGATTGGAAGTGTTTTATAACATTAAATCTTAAATCCGCTGATTTATTTGGGGATATATTTTTATTTTCACTCGTAGATGTGTGTTTCGTAGTATTGTGTAGCTGGGCATTCGCTTATGTTTCACACACACGAGTGTGCGTCCGTGGGTGTGCGGCCGGCAGCGTGTGCCGCGGTAACAATACCGAGGTCAGCGCTCGAGAAGGGGTACAACAGGGAGAGAGGGGAGGTGCCGATATTCAATTCGTAAACAAATAATAATAATTCACCCAGACGAACAAAACAGCAATTTCCGCGGCGGCAAATCTAGATGAAATGGTGCACTCTGATTGGCCTAGGGCTATCGCTTATAATTCAAAAAATATGCGTCGGACGAGCTTCCGGAAAAGAAATTCTCGGTTGGATTTTAACGAGGTATCTTGCTGGCTAGTCCGTGGAAGGCAATTTAGGGACACCCTGTATATATATAAAAATTATACATTAATATAATCTATTATAAATGTGGGCGAATAAATCAAATAATTCAATGATATAGAAAAAAATAATCCATATGAATCATATTTCTTGAATTAAAAAATTATTAGTTTTTGAAAATTAAAAATATGAAACTAAACAACCGATCATTTATCTGTGTGTATGTTTTCTTCACACTTTCCGATCAGTTCTAATCTATTGTATAAATGTTCTAAATTACAATTCATGAAGAACATTAAATGGCATTCTTTGATTGAATATTGTTTATCATAATTATTATGTGAGCGAATAATTAAAAAATATATAGAATTTTTCGGATGATCATATTCATTTTTAAAAAATTGATTTGGTGTAAAAATTTTATTTTTCTTATTCTTCTTTTTTGGAAAGTTAATTGAAAATTATGATATATAGAAATAACATTTAAATCGGAAATTCATTTATCATTTTCTTCATTCAATCAATCATATATACATACAAATTATACATTGATATAATTGATTATAAATGTAGGCAAATGAATTGGATAATTCAATGATGTAAAAAGAAATACTTCAAATGAATCATATTTCTTAAATTAAAAAATTGTTGGTTTTTCTAAATCAAAAATATGAAATTAAGTAACTAATCATTTATCGATCTGTATGTTCTCTTTAGACTTTTTAATGAGTTCTAATCCATTGTATGAATGTTCCAAATTACAATCCATAAGGGACAACGAACGGCATTTTTTCAATGAATGATACCCTTATTTTGATTATTATGTGAGCAAACAATTAAAAAATATGTAAAATTTTTCTAATAATGACATTTATTTTGGAAAAATTTGATTATTGGAAATTTTTTTTTTCAAAATCTTTTTCTTAGAGTTAAATTGAAAATTATAGTACGCATAGATGAAATATACATGATAAATTTATTCATCATTTTTTTATCATTCAATTAATCATATACCTATATAAAGATACAAATCATACATTAATGTAAAATAATATTAGGCGGCAATTCAATGAAAAAATCTAATGATATGAAAAATGATAATTGAAATAAATCATTTTTCTCAAATTAAATAATACTTAATTTCTAAAGACTAAAAATATGAAATTAAATAACTTATCATTTATCTATCTGTATGTTTTCTTTGAACTTGTCAATAAGTTCTAATCCGTTGTATAAATGTTCCAAATTGCAATCCACAAAGTACAATAAATGGCATTACTCTAATGGATAATGTTTTTACTTTGATTAATATGTGAGCGAATAATTAGAAAATACAAACTTTTTTTTCCAATAATTATATTTATCCTCACAAAATATGTTCAAAGAAAAACTTTTTTTTTTTTTCAAATCATTCTTTTTTTAGAAGTAAATCAAAAATTATAATGTACATGAATGAAATATAAATAATAAATTTATTATTCAATTTTTTCGTTCAATTAATTATATATATATACAAATGATACATCAATATAATTCAATATATGTACGCAACTGAACCAAATAATTCAATGATATGAAAAATATTTAACCTGAATAATTCATTATTCTCGAATCAAAGAATAATTAGTTTTGAAAAATTAAAAATACGTAATTGAATAACTAATCATAGATCTATCTGCGTGTTTTCTTTGAACTTCTCAATGAGTTATAATCCATAGTATGAATGTTTCAAATTACAATCCATGAAGTACACCAAATGGCATTTTTTTAACGAATCTTATTTTCATTTTAATGAATATGTGAACAAATAATCAAAAAATATATAGGATTTTTTTAATGATTATATTTTTATCTGAAAAATTTAATTATTGTGAAAATTTTTTTTTAAAAAAATTCTTTTTTTTTCAAAAGTGAATTGAAAGTTATGATATACATCAATAAAATATGTATAATAAATTTATTCATAATTTTTACTATTCAATTAATTATATATATATATATGTACAATTTATACATTATTATGATTAAATATAAATAGAGGCAATTAAATTAAATAATTTGATGATACAGAAAATAATTAATTTAAATTGATCACTTTTCTTGAATTGAAGAATTATTAATTTTCAAAAATTAAAAATATGATATTAAACAACTAATCATTCATCTATCTGTATGTTTTCTTTGAACTTTTCAATAAGTTATAATCCATTGTATAAATGTTCCGAATTACGATCTATGAAGTACATTGAATGGCATTTTTCGATTGAATACTATTTTTATTATAATTAATATGTGAGCGAATAATGAAGAAATATATAGAATTTTTGTAATGATTATATTCATTTTTGAAAAATGTAATTCATGTGAAAATTTTTTTTTTTCAATTCTTCTTTTTTTGAAAGTTAATTGGAAATTATAATGTATACAAATGTGATATAAATAATAAATTTATCTATCATTTTACTTACCTAATCAATTATATATATATACAAATTATACAATAATATAATCTATTATAAATGTGGGCGAATAAATTAAATAATTCAATGATATAGAAAAAAATAATCCATATAAATCATATTTCTTAAATTACAAAATAATTAGTTTTCGAAAATTAAAAATATGAAACTGTTACGCGCCGACGTACCTTCTTGGCGTACCTCTTTCAAAATTCCATTTCATTTCATTTCTTCAATTTCTTCAATGCACAGATATCATTTCATCAAAATCTCATATTCTAATAACGGCGAGTTCCACCCCTCCTGGCAAAAGTCACGCATAGACCAACGATGATCCCTAGTATAAGGTTCAACTGTCTTCTATTTAACTGGTACCAAGAACTGAGATAGGAGACTGCTGAATTAGCATCAGTAGCGCTCAGCCTGGAAATATCCCTCTTTTTAAGTCAAACTATAATCAATAATTAGGATAAACCACTACCTTTCGAACCACCAAATTAAAATAGATTACTCATTAGGATGTATGAATGAATGTGTGAACATTGCATGTAAATATATTTTGTTCATATCTTCAATGTGTCACCGACGAGATTGAGAATCGTCGGAACACCGTCGAAGAGCGAGAAGTAACGCTGACCATGTGGATTTGGGCGCCAGGAGGTCGCCCTCGCACCTCATTGGCTAATTACCGTTGTAACTTATTACAACTGAAACTCCTTGGACCCTCGGGCCCAAGAAGCCGCGTCTTTCGTCTGTCAAGTCGCGAAGTGCGTGGACGTCAACCCGTATTATCCCTTCTTGAGCAAGAGTAGCGTTTGGAAAACCTTAGTTGTGACCGGCCTAAAGTCTCGCGCTAATTCGTCAAATTCGAGCATTCAGTTATCCTGTTAGCTGCAAGAGACTCACTATCTTCTACGTTTCCATCTTTTCTGTGCTTTGCTGAATCTTATCATTTCGAGAATAGACATTTTTATGCCATTTCATTTTTCATAATTAAATTGAGTTCGGCCCTGATTCAACCGAATCAGGTAATTTTAAGTGATAATAATAATAATTACACTATCGTTTTTAATAAATAATCGTTGCAATCATTTTTAACTTACATCAAAATCAGAAAATAGACACTTTCAAGCTTTCGATAATAAGATATCATTCCAAATCTACAAAGACTAAGTGACCGACGTTCAACATCGTTCGATTGATCAACTCTTCCAAACTTGAGGTGAGGCCCTGGTCCAGAATTCTACAGACGCAGACCGACACGATTCGACGGCTCTCAATCTCGTCGACCGATTCACCTAAAGCTAAGTCAATCCGAGTGTTAATCTTCGAAATTGAACGAATTCTTGTTTCACCTTTATAATCAAAATTTACTTCAGTAATATTTATTCAAAAGCAAGTCTAGAATTGGTAGCTAGCTTCACTACCCCTAATTAAATCACACTTATTGTATTCCAAGAATTAATCAACAAGACTTAACAATAGGATATATAATTGATTCAAGATAATCTAAAAAGAGAGATACAATACAATAATCGCGACCAGCTAGTTATAACCATCGTTCAGAGTAGATGTTCCTGGTACCAAACAATAATATCCTTTAGAATAGAATAACACAGGATTTGTATAAACTCGAACACTTTATAAATTGTTACTTTCGGCTCTTATATCATTATCACCATTGATTGTTACTAGACATTTCAATCACCAAATCGAAACAGAATATACTTCATCTTTTACCAGTTGAATCATATTAAACATTTATTTTGAACGACCTTTTCCCAATTTTTATCATTATAAAATTGCCTCAACAATTTAAACAAACCTCACAGACCTGTACAGGACTATAGCAACACGATCCTACAAATTACCGGCTTATCGAAAGGTAGGTCTTTTCTTAGTTTCAATAATTATGCATTGTCGTTACGTGGGAGCTTGATTATTCAATTAATCATTAACTACCACCGCTCAGTACACCCTCACCCCCACGTAACAAAACTAAACAAATGATCATTTATCTGTGTGTACGTTTTCTTCACACTTTCCAATCAGTTCTAATCCATTGTATAAATGTTCTAAATTACAATGCATAAAGAACATTAAACGTCATTTTTTGATTGAATAATGTTTATTATAATTATTATGTGAGCGAATAATTAAAAAATATATAGAATTTTTCGGATAATCATATTCATTTTTAAAAAATTGATTTCGTGTGAATATTTCATTTTTCCTAATTCTTCTTTTTTTAAAAGTTAATTGAAAATTATGATATATAGAAATAAGATATAAATCGGAAATTCATTTATCATTTTCTTCATTTAATCAATCATATATACATACAAATTATACATGGATATAATTGATTATAAATGTAGGCAAATGAATTGGATAATTTAATGATATAAAAAAAAATACTTCAAATGAATCATATTTCTTAAATTAAAAAATTATTAGTTTTTCTAAATCAAAAATATGGAATTGAGTAACTAATCATTTATCGATCTGTATGTTCTCTTTAGACTTTTTAATGAGTTCTAATCCATTGTATGAATGTTCCAAATTACAATCCATAAGGGACAACGAATGGCATTTTTTTAATGACTGATACTCTTATTTTGATTATTATGTGAGCAAACAATTAAAAAATATGTAAAATTTTTCTAATAGTGATATTTATTTTGGAAAAATTCAATTATTGGAAATTTTTTTTTTTCAAAATCTTTTTCTTAGAGTTAAATTAAAAATTGTAATACACATAGATAAAATATACATGATAAATTTATTTATCATTTCTTTATCATTTAATTAATTATATACATATATAAAGATACAAATCATACATTAATGTTTTTTTTTTTTGATTTTTTTTTTTTAATTTATTGCAATAAACAGTTACAGAACTGTTTTTAGCAAGGGAGAAATACAATATAAGTTCATACAAAATAGTTAATCAGTTGTTGTGTAGAATAAGACAGCAAAATGTAAAATAAGGTAAAATAGAGTGAAAAATAACATAACAAACTGTCAATTCTCTCCTATGAGGAGTTGATCAGTGCGGCAAAAACAGCCTGAATATATAATTAACTAATTAATGACTTAGACAGTTTTTTTTTTTTTTTATAATTAACTAATAAAACTTATCACTTAGATAACAGCTTGTTCAACCAGAATTAACAGTAGAGTATACGTGTAGTGATTTAAATTTTATGATCTATGGTGTCACAGGTTCAGAGCCTAGGCTCTCAGTTTCATGCACGATTCCACGTAGTTAGAAATCGCAAATATTTCCGTGACATTTGTAGTTGCTAGTAGCATGTCAATGGTTCCTGTTTTTCGAAGGGTGTCTTGGAGATAAGATGCTCTTAAGGCCGTGAACATTGGGCACATACTCAGGAAGTGGCGGAGGCTGTCAGCTTCGTGTAGGTTACATAATGGGCATTGATTGTTTGGCGAGAATTTAATAGCCAGCATGCTTAGATTTAGAAAGCAATTATAGATGTTGGCAAGTCTTAGTTGTGCAAGGGCGCGCTTAGTTGAAAGAGGCAGTTTTATCAGCAGGTATTTGGCTGGTGTGTATCGGTCTGGTCTGGCTAGCTGGAATTCGAGTGAACTGCAGCTTCTTGAGTTCTTGCTTCCCAGATAAGCGGATCAAGCGTATCAAAGAGGTCAGTAGCTTCACATTCCGTTAAAAATTCTCTTATTTGAGTAGCCCAGTTGTAAGGAGAAGTAGTCGTAGTATTTTTGGCTGATTCGAACAGGTGAACCACGCAAATTTTGTGCAGGCAGGTGTCTTTTGATTTGAGCGTTTTGATTAGCCATCTCCACAGACGGAGCATCGCTTTCTATGCAACTGGGACAAGACCAAACTCTAACCGTACAGCCCAGTCGGCCGAGTTTCGTGGAAGGTTAAAAAGTTTTTTATAAAGAAAGGTTTCAACGGGCTCCGGTGAATTGCGGTACCAAAGACCCCATGCTGGGAAAGCATACAGGAAAACAGACTCCACCATGCTTTCGAAGATTTTATTGTAGGCTTCCCACGAGTCACATTTAGCTTTAGCCAGTATGGTCATAGCAGCTCCAGAGGCACATTTAGCCTTGTTGATAGCTGTTTGTAATGATTTAAGGCCCTTCGTCGACGAGGATATGTTGACACCCAAGTATGAGTAACTTTTGACTACCTCTAAGCATGAGCCCTTGTACATTCTGTATTGCGACAAGCAATCACGTGTCCTCCCAGCAGCTTTGAAGGTGACAATCTTGGTTTTCGGTTTGTTGACGGTGAGACCATTTGCGTCGCAGTATTCTTCCAGCACTCGGAGCTTTCGTAGCAAATCTATTGGTGAGTGAGCAAAGATGACCGTGTCGTCGGCGTAAAGAAGCATCAGGATGTCAGTTAGTCCGTTAATACTGAGGCCATAGTAACCTTTGGATTGCTCAGCGACATTCGGTGGAGCTTCTCCTAGAGAAGTGTGTGAGGAACCGAATCAAACGCTCTTTGGAAATCTGCAAAGATGCCGAATATCTCTCTCCCATCTTTGTGGTGGAATTGAAGTTGTATGGAGCTGATAAGGGAGAATATGGCTTCGGTGCAACCTCGGTTTTTGCGGAATCTCAGCTGGCACTCGGGAAGCTGATTTTCTTGCTCTGCCCACGTGACGAGTCTTTTTTTTAGAAGAGTTGTGAAAATCTTAGTGATTGTGTTGATAAGGGCTATGCCTCGGTAGTTAGATGGTTCAGATTTATCACCGTTTTTGTGTATCATAGTCATCTGTGTGATTGCCCAGGATCTGGGGACTTGCTCCTCCTCGAGTACCTTGTTGAATAGGCTTCTGAGGATTTCTTTGTGTTGACTAGTTAGTGCTTTTAAAATCTCGTTTATTACAAGGTCAGGGCGAGGGGCTTTGCCTGATTTGAGAGATGCGAGTGTAGCGTCCAGCTCAGTCAGAGAAATTTCGGCGTCTAAAGTGTTGTTGAGAATCTTCGGCAGAAGAGATGGAATGACAATTCGTGGTTTGTATATTGTGGCGTAAAAGGCATTCCACGTGTTCACCGGAATTTCGCATTGCGCTCCTTTTCTGAAGCTAAATTTTTTCAGAAATTGGAAGGGACGGACAGGTTGGCAAAAGCATTCTTAATGTTCAAAATGTAGGCTTTCTTTTTTTCCTGGCAAAGGTTTCTGTAGATATTCTTGCAATTTGACACTTCTTGGTGCGCCCTAATATTGAATTGACCTTTCTTGCAGTTTCGAAGTGATTTCCGGAAATTTCTTTCAGCGTCTTTGCAGCTTTTGTCAAACCATGGGGTACGGGACGCTTTTTGACTGCTGGTTGAATTTGAAACTTTTATTAGTCCTGCCTTCTGAGCAGCAGAGTGTATAGAGCTTAGCAGCCAGTTGTAGGTGGTATCAGCTGGATCGTTCTGGGCATCCGGGAGGTCTTGTGAACTAAGTAAGTGGTTCTGGTATGTCAGTTTGGCTTCTTCGGAGCAGACGATTTTTTTCTTTATGTGTAGAGTGGCCTGTGGAGCGCAGGCATGATGTTGGTCAAGTGTCTCGGTATGAAGGGTTAGACGGACAGGTCGATGGTCCGAAAGAGATGGTTCAAGAATGACTTCTAGATCCACTATCAGGTGAAGCGCAGAGATGTCAACCCAAACCAGGTCAATTATTGAAGTGCCACGATTATCGAAAGTGGGCTGAGCCGGGGAATCACCAATTGTTCTGCCATTTAAAAGGATGAAATCGCTGTCGAGCATAAAGTCCATGAGCATACGTCCTCTATCACATATTGTTTCATCTGTGTAGTAATTAGCGGGTTCAGAGGAAGTCCTGTGAAGAGTTCCTCTGGCCAGGGGTTCAGAGAGCCTACTTTGGCGTTCAGATCTCCACCAATAATGAATATATCGTACGTTTGGGAGGATTTGATGCCATCAATTACCTCTTGTAGTATATCGAGTAGGTATCGAAGGTCGAGACATTTTCTTAGGTAGACTGAGCCAAGGATCAGTACTGTGGAACCTATTAATACTTTGTTGAAGATCCAGCATGGAGCGTCTTCTAGTAACGATGCGTTGAGGTTAGCGTTAATTGCAGTGATTAGGCCTCCACTGGCTCTTCCGATGGCATGGTTCCTGATGGCATTAGACCAGTATGTGTTGTAGTTAGCGAGGAAAGGTGGTGAAAACGGCTGCGTGTTCCAGGTTTCGCAGGCTGCTATGATGGTAGAGTGGTTTATTAACGAGCTGTGTTGGAGGTTTGAGAAGCCGTGGAGATTCCAGAATGTTATTTCAGTCAATTCTGGCGAGCTGTTATCTAGTTTTGCTAAAAATTTTTTGGGACAGCATTCAGTTCTGGAATAAAGGAGCTTACGGTTTTTGGCTGAGGAACAAGAGCGTTTTTTGCCTCATCCCACGAATAAACCAAGTCCTTCGTTGCGATCTTGTTTCCTTTTCTGCTGAACTTTGTGCCTTCACTCACTAGTTGCTTAACCTTTGTTCTTACATGCCAATCTATTGTCCTCTCTTTCGCAGTACGGTCCGGGTTGATGTAGATTTTTGTGCCTGCTAGAATATTTTTTTTGTTCTTGAGAATATGCGCTTTCTGATCAAGATCAAAGAGATTCACAATAATCCGTTTCGTGAATTCTTTTAGCGAAATGTTAAGGCACGATACTCCGAATTTCGTACTGAGGAAATTTTCAATCTCGGATACGTGGTCGCTGGAGGTAAAAGAGTACCCTGTAATAGAGATGTTTGTCTTTTTACTTTCTTTTTCGATAGAATTTAGCTTATTAGTGAGATAAGAGATCTGATCATTGCTAGGATTATTAACACGTGCAGTGAAGTTGAGATTAGAGGAAGACGGGTCCGCCAGAATGTTACTCAGTTGATCCATCGTAACAGCATTTTTTTCAAGTTCTGCAATACGGTTAGTCAGGTCAGTCTTGGTTGCTTTATGTTCCTCTTCTAGCAACATTAGGCTGGCTTTTATCTCAGTGAAGGAGGCCTGGTCTTTCAAAAAGTTCTCTTGAAGTTTGTCCGTTAGTTCCTTGTGTTTTTCTTCTTGGCTGGTTCTAAGCGCAGCAATTTCATTGAAAATTCGTGCCATGTCTGCGGGTTGATCGAAAAAGTTGGGCTTGACGGGACTTGACTCCTTGTTGAGTTTTTTAGGTGTTCTGAAGTCCAGAGTAGAGTCTTCTGACTGCCGGGAATCGTCCAAAGTTCTTTTTCTCTTCGTATCAACTGTTTAGTTCGTGATAGGAGTACAAGATTGGCTGGCCGCAACCAGTAGTTGCTGGTTAGACGGTCTGCCTGGCTTTGGAGTGGCAATTACAGGGGTTTTTACTTGAGAGTTACCGACGGCTGTAGGTGTGCTCAAAAGCGATGGAGAGCTACCCGTGGCGAGACCAGAGATGGCGTTGGTATTCATAAATCGCGTGGGCAGTATTAGCCGAAAAATATCCAGCTCCTAACCTAGATGCTCTTAGTCGGGCCGAAAACAGGCTGACAAGAAAGAAAACCCGCAGATCTCACCAGATTCATTAATTTAGAATGATAGAGTTTTATTTTGCGCGTTGAGAGAGATCAAACACTTGAGGTAGAAAAGTGAATCACTATAGTTATATGATAAAACTTAGAGAGCACACAGAAAAAGCGTCTTGACACAACAACGGTTCAGTGGCCCCCCCTTATTTAAATATATTATGATTTTCAATTCACTTTTGAAAAAAGAAGAATTTTTATGGAAAAATATCTTGACAATAATTGAATTTTTTAGAGAAAAATATAATTATGAAAAGAATCCTATATATTTTTTGATTATTTGTTCACATATTAATTGAAATGAAAATATAATTCATTAAAAAAATGCCATTTGATGTACTTCATGGATTGTACTTTGAAACATTCATACAATGGATCACAACTTATTAAAAAGTTCAAAGAAAACACATAGATAGATATATGATTAGTTATTTGATTTCAGATTTTCAATTTTTGAGAATTAATTATTCTTGAATACAAGGAAAATAATTAATTTAAAATGATTATTTTTTGTATCACCAAATCATTTAATATACTTGCCTCCATTTATATTCGATTATAATAATGTATAATCTGCATATATCTAATTAATTAAATGGAAGAAATAATGAATAAATTTATTATTCATATTTTATTCATATATATTATAATTTTCAATTCTTTTTTGGAGAAAAAAAATTTTTCTAGGAAAAAATTCTTACAACAATTGAAATTTTTAGAGAAATATATAATTATTGGAAAAATCCTATGTATTTTTTAATTATCCGTTCACATATTAATTGAAACAAAAATATAATTCATTAAAAAAATTCCATTTGATGTACTTTATGGATTGTAATTTGGAAAATTTATACAGTCGATTGGAACTTATTGAAAAGTTTGAAGAAGACATACAGATAGATGAATGATTAGTTATTTAATTTCATAATTTCAATTTTTCAAAATTAATTAATTTTCAATTTAAGAAAAATGAATTATGTAGGTTATTTATTTTCCGTAACATTGAATTATTTGATTCAGTTGCCTTCATGTGTATTTAATTATATTAACGTATCATTTGTATATATATATAATTATTTGAATAAAAAAAATTATTAATAAATTTATTATTTATATTTTATTTATATATATCATAATTTTTAGTTTACTTTTAAAATAAGGAAAATGTGGAAGAAAAAATTTTCAGATCAATCAAATTTCTCACAAATAACTATAATTATTAAAAAAATCCTGTATATTTCTTCATTATTCGCTCACACATTAATTATGATGAAAATATTATTTAATCAAAAAATGCCAATTAATGTACCTTATGGATTGTGATTTGTAACATTAATACAACGTTTTATAACTTATTAAAATGTTAAACGGAAACATACACATAGGTGAATGATTAGTTACTTAATTTCATATTTTTGATATTTGGAAATTGATTATTTATTAATTCAAGAAAAATGATTAATTTAAATTTATTATTTTTTATATCATCAAATCATTGAATTCAATTGCCTCCATTTATATTCAATTATAATAATCTATAATTCGTTTATATATATAATTAATTGAAACTAATTGAAAATAAATTTATTATTCAAATTTCACTTATATGTATTATAATTTTGAATTCATTTTCGAAAAAAAATAATTTTTCTAAAAAAAAATTCTTACAACAAATAAATTTTTTAGAGGTAACATAGTTATTGAAAGAATTCTATGTAGTTTTTGATTATTTGATCACATATCAATTGAAATGAAAATATGATCCATTAAAGAATTGCCATTTGATGTACTTCATGGATTGTAGTTTGGAACATTTATACAATGGATTAGAACTTATTATAAGGTTTAAAGAAAACATACAGATAGATAAATGATTATTTATTTAATTTCATATTTTTAATTTTAAGAAACAAATTATTTGTTGATTTGAGAAATATGATTTATTTAAATTCATTATTTTTTATATCATTAAAGTATTCAATTCAATTGCCACCATTCACATTGAATTATCTTAATGTAAAATTTGTATATATATATAATTGATGAAATAAAAGAAAATGATAAATAAATTTATTATTTATATTTTATTTATATATATTATAATTTCCAATTTAATTTCAAAAAAAGAAAATTTCATGAAATAAAAAAATTATCAAATTAATTGAATTTTTTGAAAATAAATACAAATATGAAAAAAATCCTATATATTTTTTGATTACTTGCTTACATATTAATTAAAATAAAAATATTATTCATTGAAAATATGCCATGCAATGCCCTTTATGGATTGCAATTTGGAACATTCATACAATGGATTAGAACTTACTGAAACGTCTAAAGAAAACACACAGACAGATGAATAATCAGTTATTCTATTCGATATTTCTAATTTTCAAAATCTGATTATTTTTTAATTTAGGAAATATGATTCATTTTGATCATTTCTTATCATATCATTGAATCATTTAATTTATTCGCCTACATTTCTAATCAATAATATTATTCTGTAATTTGTATATATATATAATTGATCAAATGAATTGAATGATAAATAAATTCATTATTCATATTTTATTTATATATAATATAATTTTTAAACAACTTTTAGCAGGAGGGAAATTAAAGAAGAAAAATATTTCCACATGAAATCAATTTTTTGAAAATGAATATAATAATAAGAAAAATTCTTTGTATTTTTCAATTATTCGCTCACAAATGAATTTGATTAAAAATAGTATTCATTAAAATAATGCCATTCAATGTCCCTTATGGATTGTAATTTGGAACATTAGTACAATAGATTAGAACTTATTGAAAAGTCTGAAGAAAACTCACGGATAGATATATGATTAGTTATTTAATCTCATATTTTCAATTTTTCAAAATTAATTCTTCTTGAATTTGAGAAAAATGATTTATTGAGATGAATTATTTTCAATATCACTGAATTATTTGATTCAATTGCCCCCATCTATATACAATTATATCAGTGGATAATTTATATACATATATACAAAATTGTTGAATGAAAAAAATTAGAAAATAAATTCATCATTCATATTTTATCCACTATATTATAATTTTTAATTCACTTCTGAAAAAAAAAGAATTTCTGAAAGAAAAAAATTTTTACACTAATCAAATTTTTTAGAAATAAATACGATTATTGGAAAATTTCTATATATTATTGGATTATTCGCTCACATATTAATTGAAATAGAAATATTATACATCAAAAAAATGCTATTCAATGTCCTTTATGGATTGTAATTTAGAACATTTATGCAATGGATCGGAACTTGTTGAAAAGTGTAAAGAAAACATACAGACAGATAAATGATCATTTATTTAATTTCATATTTTTAATTTTCGAAAACCTATTATTTTTTAATTCAAGAAATATGATTCATTTGGATAATTTTTTTTTATATCATTGAATTATTTAATTCATCCGCCTACATTTATAATCAATTGTATTCATGTATAATTTGTGAATATATATGATTGATTGAGTGAATGAAATGATAGATAAATTTATCATTTATACTATATTTCATTTTTTTTTTTTTATTTATTTATTTATTCCCAAGAAAATATAAATATACATAATATACAGAAGTAATATACAAAAGTACATTTATAGTCCTATAGAGGTAACTTAAAGTTTCCTGTGCATAGGCTCGGGAAGAGTGAAAAGGCATATAATCTAACATATATGCCAGTTCAACGATTTTAAATTTAATTTTAAAATTAAGAAAAATCATACAGTTTGTACATTTAATTGAGCGAAAAGCATGGATATGCCATTAGTTCATGTTTCATAAGATTTTTAAATAATTAGAGGATTAAATTTTACAAATAAAGTGAAAGACGGATATATTCTACTAAAGCGGTGATAGATGCTCAGGGTGGCCGATCAACCATTTTTTCAATTTATATGTAATTGACTTGGTCAATATAGGTAAATTCTTAATTTCGTTTGGTAACAGATTGAAAAATTTAATTGCAGTGTGTAAAGGACTGCTGCAGAACTTAGTTTTAGTGACTTTGGGTCCTTGTATTAACTTATGTCTGGATCTACCGTCGTAGTTATTGTATTTTTGCCTACAAAAATTAAAGTATTTTGTTAAACTATTTAAGACGAAATGTTGTTTGATGTTCAGTATTATTTTATCATCTACTCTTATTTTCTTTAATATTCTTTTTTGTAAGCTAAAAAGTGGCTTAATTGAATTATTATATGCTCCACCCCACGCTATGATACCATAGTTAATTGTACTTTCGAAAAGTGTATGGTAGAGAATTCTCAGAACATTTTTTTCCATGAAATAACTTAATTTATACACGAGAAATTGGAAGTATCTGACTTCTTTAATTAACTCTTGTATATGTATATCCCACTTCAAACATCTGTCAATGTAAATACCAAGATACTTACAGCTATTTACTGCCTTAATTGTTTTATTATTTATGCTAACTAGGGGCTTCGCCCCTGCGCGCTTCGCGCGCCAACCCCATCTCGGCGCTACGCGCCTCGGGCACTCGGCGCTGCGCGCCTCACTATTTCCTTACGCATTGTCTAGTAGACAGGCGAATTCCTTCATGTTGATTTAATGACAGGTCCTGCACTTGCTGTCCACTTCAATTCCTTCTGTGCTTACTTTTCTTTTTTCCATCAATCTAAGCTTCCATTCGTTGGTTGAAAATTGGTGTTCCTTCTCTATTGATATCTATCTATCTCCTTGACTTGCTGAATTATTTTTGCTACTGCTCTGCCCGTTATTCTCCAAAATCACCTTCTTTATATTATTTTTTTCTCTATATTTATGTTGCTGTTCACTTCGTAAAACACCTCTTTCTCTTGTGGTCAACATCGATCATGGTCGTCCTCTTGCCTGGTTATAGGAATATTTGTTTATTATTATTCTCTGGCTTATTTGGTTCTTCGCACTTAAAATTTTATTTTCCTTTTTCCTTTGTGATACTTCCGACCATCCACCATCTTCATCGCCTTGTCTGCTGCTTGAAACTCCTCCTTTCTCCATTGTCATCGTAAATCCTGGCTGTCCTTTTGACTGTTTGGTGATATATTTAGATTTACTATTATTTGATTGTTACTTTTCATACTTATTACTCACTATCTGAATTTTATTTTGGTTCTGCAAGACATCAAAGTGTCCACTGTCTCCGTCGCTGGTGAAAAGTAGCGAGAATTGTGTTCCATTTTGTGATCCGATCCGGTGTGGATGAATTTGTTCTTCGCGATACACGATTAAACATATCTTAAAAATATCCGCAGCTGCATATATTGCATTTTTATTCATATGTGATTTGTAATCACCAGGTCACCTAATCACAGCACCGTTTGACTCATTACCTGTAATAAAACCCGCAAATGTAGACCAATTATCCACTATATTTGGAACGATACTCAGTCTCACCTCTGCGTGTCGATCTTGAGTGCCGTATACACAATACGCCAACGCGCGAAAAAGACAATTCCTGTCGGGAATCATCTTGATAATTTTCGTTTGCATGTTCATTTTTTGCGCGTCAGAAACAGATACCTATAAAGATATTTGTCAAAGACTGTCATAAACAGCCGATGACAGCTGTCAAAGGGTTTGCTAGATGCTTTTTGTTTTGTTTTCGGGATCTCACCCCACCGCCAACTTCATGCGTATACTATTGTTATTATAATCTTTTTTTACTATTGTTATTATAATCTTTTTTTACTATTGTTATTATAATCTTTTTCTACGTTCATTTGTTTGAAACTTTTTTATTAGATAGAGAGATTATAGTCTTTGGAGTAGAATCACTATAACAGGAAAAAGTTAGATAAACAGTTTTATCAACATTTAGTGTCAACTGGTTATTATTTCACCAGTCGCTGATTATTTTTAACATGTTATTCATGTCCTTTTGCACTTCGTCCCATTTGTCTCCTGAACACCGAACAGCAGTGTCGTCTGCATATGATAATAAGTATTTTTTGTCTACAACTCTAAAAATGTCATTAATGAACATTAAGAATAATAGTGGGCCCAGTATAGTTCCTTGTGGAACACCAATTTTTACATTCTCAGATTTACTATAAGACCCTTTGTATTTCACTGTTTTCACTCCATTATTTAAGGAGTCTTTAATCAAGTTATTAGCAACACCTCTTATACCATATCTTTCAAGCTTATTTAATAATATGACGTGATTAACAGTGTCAAATGCCTTGGCTAAATCCAGAAACGTAATAATTGTTCGTTTATCAGAGTTTAGGTTGTCATATATATACTGAACAAGGTCTGCATGAGCATCACTTGCGCTTCTATTTTTCAAAAAACCAAATTGTCTCTCAGAAATTATGTTACATTCAGTTATAAAGTCCGATAAACGATGATGTATTAGTTTCTCGAAAACTTTTGCTAAGTTAGATATTAATGATATCGGTCGATAGTTACTAGGCTCACAGTGTTCTCCACTTTTGTAAAAGGGTACAACGACTGCAGATTTTAAAGCGCGTGGCTAGATACCTTTGCTTATGCTTAAGTTGAAAATATGTTCTAGAGGTTTGCTAATAGCGTGTACTTATAGTCTTCAAAACTTTACTGTTAATATCATCCAGACCACCTGGTTTATCTTTTAAATTTTTAATCGTATTAAATATTTCACCAGGATCTGTAGGCCGTATGAATATAGACTTACAATTGTTTTCTACTAAATCAGATGCCCTACCTTCGCTCTTTTTATCTAGATTTATTTTACTAGCTAAGTTTAGCCCTATACTGCTGAAAAAATCAACAAAAGCATCGGCCATCTCTCTATTATCAGTTATTTCTTTATTCTGATAAATTAAATATTTAACATCATAGTCTGCTTTATTGTTTCTTCCCAGTTTATTATTTAAGTATTGCCATAATTTTTTGCTGTCGCCGCTGCTTTTATTGACTTGTTCTGCGTCATAGTTTCTTTTAGCACGAGTCATTACACTAGTTAGGATTTTACAATAGGTTTTATAATCGTTTTTAAGTTTAGTATTATTCTTATCAAGCTTCCAGACGTTATACAACATTTCTTTAGTGTTACATGACTTAACTATACCCTTAGTTATCCATTTTTTTCTATGGACACTAATTTTACTTTTATTTATATGTTTATTTGATTTTATTTTACGTGTTGAGTCTCTTATTAAAGTTTGAATTTCATTTATTAACGCCTCTATTGCTGTGTTTGGGTCTTGTATATCAAATATGTAATTAAAATCAATTTTATCAACTATAATTTTGAGTTTGTTGTAGTTTATGATAGTTTTTGGAGCTTTAGTGTTATTTTCTCTTTGAAAGTTTATTGTTAAAAAAATTGGATAGTGATCTGTAAAAGCATTAGTGTATGTAAAAGAATTTGTTCTTGCTATTTTGGATTTAATAAACATATTATCAATACATGAACCCTCAAGACTGTTAGGTCTAGTAATGTCACTGAAACAGTTAACATAACCAGATCCTAACATAGTCTCAAGAAACTGTTCAGCAATAAAGTCTGCTTTGAGCAGGTTAATGTTAAAATCGCCAACGATGCAATGATGTTTAACATTTTTGTTTATAATTAGATATTCTTTCATTTCAACATTAAAATTATCTACATTAATATCATGACATCTATATATACCTGTTATTTTAAAAGACATATTATTTCTAATTCTCAACATAACCGACAATACATTACATGGACCTATATTTTCATTTGTTGTTGTGTGAGATATTGTAGATTTGACGTATATCACTACACCGTCCGCCTTGTTGATATTCCCGTGGCTATAGTATATAGTATAGTCGTCGAGCTTATAATACTTGTAATATTCTAGCTTCCATGTCTCGGTACAAACAATAACGTCCGGCTTCGTGTGTAAATTGTTTATTAAAATTTCTAAATTCTGATGGTTAGCATTTAGGCTTCTCACGTTAACATGTAAGATTATTACATTTTTGGACACTGAGGCCTGGTTTAATTTGCTTAGGCAGTTACATTGTTTTTCTATACTTGTAATGTAAGTATCGTTGTTAGCCATTGATATGTGTAATTATTACGCGTTGGTCGATGTCGAGGCTTCTTTTTTTCTGGTCAGGCAACCTACCTAAGAATTTTGGTATTCTAGGTGAGGTTGGATAATCAGTCGTGTTCATTAGTTTTTGTAGTTTAAATTTAATGTATTCACACTTAGCGGTGTCGTTTGGACGATGATTTGTACATTTCTTTTGCTTATATTTATCATTATAGAATTCGCAATTTACAGACTTAATAATGTCAGATTTACAGTCAATAGTTTCATGGTCACCGGAGCACTTTAAACACTTCATCACGTTTTTACAGTTTTTACCACTGTGATTAAGGACGCCCGCACTTAAAACACAAGTTTAAATTAATGTCATCAACAATTTTACAACATTGGTATCCAATGTACAGTTTGTATTCATTCTTGACAATAATACCGTATATTTCAGGCGCGGCCTCAAGTATAACCGTGCGTTGTTTTGATGCATTTTTAAATTCACCTATTCATGAGAAATTACCATTTAGCATCTCTGAGTTCCTATTTTTGATGTCCTCAGTAAGGTCCTCGAGATTCATGTCATTTTGCACATCCAAGATTTTGATTCTTGGTGCCTTTAGTGATTGCACTTCAACTTGGTTGTTGTTTTTCAGCTTATTATTTAGTACAGCGGTAGTTCTGTCTACATCCTCTTTGTTCTTACACTTGATGGTGACTTCACCAGACTTGTTAGTAAGTAGTTTTTCAATCGGCACAGCAATATCCCCCAGCAATTGGTTCTTGACTTGGTTGACAGTGTCGTTGTTGTTATTATCTTTTGCTTTAACTATTATATTAGGTATAATATTCCTTGTGTTGACTTTGTTAGTCCTTGTTACATCCGCGTAACTAACCACATTACTATGGTTATTATTATTTTTGATATTTACCATTTCTTTTGACAGATCATTTTTTTCTTTTAGTTCCTGATTTATTTCTTTTAGTAGGTCGTTTTCAACTCTGAGGATGGCCAGCTCGTCTTCGATAACCGTCTCGTCTAACAGTATACTCTCCCTAGTCTTGTTTAAGGAAATATTTTGACTTAGCTCATCTTTTACTTTATCCTTTTCAAACAGTTTGGCATGTGCGATTATTTTGCGCGCATCTTCACATAACTCAATGTTGTCAAACTGACTTTTAGAAGTAATGTCCACATGATGTGCCGCGCATATAACAAATATATCACTAATAAACTTGCCCGGACCATTTTTATTTAATCGATTGAAGTCATTAGTATGAAAAACACTTTCACATAGTATGCAGATCACGATTTTAGGGACCGGCATATTCGAGTGGCACTTAAATGTTTTCGCATTACTCGGCACGATGTGCGTATCGCCCGCCATCTTGGCATACGTCTGATTCTATTTGTATATATTATAATTTTTAATTAACTTTTAGAAAAAAAAGAATTGAAAAAAAAATTTTCACATAAATGAAATTTTTTGAAAATGAATATAACCATTAGAAAAATTCTATATATTTTTCAATTTTTCGCTCACATATTAATTATAATAAAGATAGTATCCAATCGAAAAATGCCATTTAATGTACTTTATGGATTGCAATTTGGAACATCTCCACAATGAATTATAACTTATTGAAAAGTTTGATGAAAACGTACAGATAGATGAATGATTAGTTATTCAAGTTCATATTTTTAATTGTTGAAAATGAATTATTCTTCAATTCAAGAAAAAAGATTTATTCGGATTAGTCATTTTCAATGTCATCAAATTATTCAATTTAATTGCCCCCATTTATATTCAATTATGATAATGTATAATTTGTAGATATGTTACGTGGGGGTGAGGGTGAAACTGAGCGGTGGTAGTTGATGATTAATTGAATAATCTAGCTCCCACGTAACGACAATGAATAATAATTATAACTAAGAAAAGACCTACCTTTCGATAAGCCGGTATTTTGTAGGATCATGCTGCTATAGACCTGTACAGGTCTGTGAGGTTTGTTTAAATTGTTGAGGCAATTACAATAATAAAAATAGGAAGAAGGTCGTTCAAAATAAATGATTAATATAATTTGACTGGTAAAAGATGAAATATATTCTATTTTGATTTGGTAATTGAAATGTTGGGTAACAATCAATGGTGATGATGATATATATGTATGAGCCGAAAATAACAATTTATAAAGTCTTCAAGTTTATAAAAATCATGTGTTATACTATTCTAGAGGATATTATTATTTGATACCAAGAACATCTACTCTGAACGATGGTTATAACTAGCTGGTCGTGATTATTGTATTGTATCTCTCTTTTTAGATTATCTTAAATCGATTATATATATATAATTGTTAAGTCTTATTCGTCGATTCTTGGAAACCATAAGTACGAATAAATTGGGGGTAGTGAAGCTAGCCACCAATTCTAGACTTGGTTTTTGTGAATTTACTGAAGTAGTTTTGATTATCAAGGTGAAACAAGAATTCGTCTAATTTCGAAGATTAACACTCGGATTGACTTAGCTTTTTGGTGAATCGGTCGACGAGATTGAGAGCCGTCGGATCGTGTCGGTCTGCGTCGGTAGAATGCTGGACCAGGGGCCTCACCTCAAATTTGGACGAGTTGATCAATCGAATGACGTTGAACGTTGGTCACTTAGTCTTTGTGAATTTAGAATGATATCTTGTTATCGAAAGTTTGAAAGTGTCTGTTTTCTGATTTTGATGATGAGTTAAAATTGATTGGAACGATTATTTATTAAAAATGATAGTGTAATTATTATTATTTTTACTTAAGATTACCTGATTCGCTTGAATCAGGGCCGAACTCAATTTTAACTAAGGAAAATGGAATATCATAAAAATGTCTATTCGCGAAATGATGAGATTTAGTAAAGAACAGAAAAGAGGGAAATGTAGAAGATAGTGAGTCCTTTGCAATTAACAGATTAACTGAATGCTCGAATTTGACGAATTAGTGCGAGACTTTAGGCCGGTCACAATTAAGATTTTCCAAACACTACTCTTGCTCGAGAGGGCTAATCCGGGCTTACGTCCACGCACTTCGCGACTTGACAGACGAAAGACGCGGCTTCTTGGGCCCGAGGGTCCAAGGAGCTGCGGTTGTAATTAGTTACAACGGTAATTAGCCAATGAGGTGCGAGGGCGACCTCCTGGTGCACAAATCCACATGGTCAGCGTTACTTCTCGCTCTTCGACGGTGTTCCGACGATTCTCAATCTCGTCGGTGACACATTGAAGATATGAACAAAAGATATTTACATGCAATGTTCACACATTCATTCATACATTCCAATGAGTAATCTATTTTAATTTGGTGGTTCTAAAGGTAGTGGTTTATCCTAGTTATTGATTATAGTTTTAACTTAAAAAGAGGGATATTTCCAGTCTGAGCGCTACTGATGCTAATTCAGCAGTCTCCTATCTCAGTTCTTGGTACCAGTTATAAGAAACAATTTTGAACCTTATACTAGGGATCATTGTTGGTCTATGCATGACTTTTGCCAGGAGGGGTGGAACTCGCCGTTATTAGAATATGAGATTTTGATGAAATGATATCTGTGCATTGAAGAAATTAAAGCAATGAAATGAAATGGAATTTTGAAAAAGTTACGCCAAGGCGGTACGTCGGGGCGTAACAGATATATATAATTATTTGAATGGAAAAAATGATGAATAAATTTATTGTATCTATTTTATTTAAATATATTATAATTTTCAATTCACTTTTGAAAAAAGAAGAATTTTTATCGAAAAATTTCATTACAATAATTGAATTTTTTATAGAAAAATATAATTACGAAAAGAATCCTATATATTTTTTGATTATTTGTTCACATATTAATTGAAATGAAAATATAAATCATTAAAAAAATGCCATTTGATGTACTTCATGGATTGTACTTTGAAACATTCATACAATGGAACACAACTTATTGAAAAGTTTAAAGAAAACACACAGATAGATTTATGATGAGTTATTTGATTTCAGATTTTTAATTTTTCAAAATTAATTATTCTTGAATACAAGAAAAATGATTAATGCAGATTAATTATTTTTTATACCATCATATTATTTAATTCAATTGCCTCCATTTATACTCAATTACAATAATGTATAATTTGTATATATATATATATAATTAATTGAAAGAAAAAAAAATGATAAATAAATTTATTATGTATATTTCATTTAAGTATATTATAATTTTTAATTTACTTTTGAAAAAATAATTTTGGGAAAAAAACAACAACCATTAATTAAATTTTCAAAAATAAATATCATTGTTGAAAAAATTCTATATATTTTTCAATTGTTTGCTCACATATTAATCAGAATAAAAGTGATATTCATTAAAAAAATGCCATTCAATGTCGCTTATGGATTGTAATTTGGAACAATTATGGAATGGATCAGAACTTATTGAAATGTTTTAAGAAAACACAGAGATAGATATATAATTAAATATTTAATTTCATATTTTTGATTTTTCAAAGCTGATTATTCTTCAATTTCAGAAAAATTAATTATTGAGGTAAATTATTTTTCATATTATTAAATCATTTAATTCAGTTGCCCCCATTTATATTCAATTATATTAATGTATCATTCGCGTAAATATATAATTAATTTAATAAAATAATCACAAATAAATTTATTATCTATATCACATTCATATATATTATATATTTGAATTCACCTCCTAAAAAAGAAAAATGTTGAAAAAAAAATTTTCACAGTCGATAAATTTCTCAAAAATGACTATAATTGTTGAAAAAATCCGTCGCATTTCTTCATTATTCGCTCACACAATAATTATGATAATAATATCATTCAATCAAAAAATGCCATTTAATGTACTTCATGGATTATAATTAAACGATCAAACGAACTTACCTGTTGTGAAGTTCGATCGTAATTATATGTAGAGTCTCGTTTGAGATGATTACATCGTAGTACCGTCTACTTCACGTTAGTGTCACGAATATTCAGAGCTTATAAAAAAAAAAGAGAGCGCCTGGCCCCCTGGCGCTGCGGTTGTTCCTTCTCCAAGTCATATTGTTTAAAGTACTCCATAAGGATTGAAAATAATAAAACAAACACATTTCAATAAATAAAGGGGGAGGGAATGATAGAAACGAACGGAAATAAAACGTTCAATGGGTGGGATGTAATCATCTCAAACGAGACTCTACATATAATTACGATCGAACTTCACAACAGGTAAGTTCGTTTGATCGTTTAATTATATTACGAGTCTCGTTTTCGAGATTACATCGTAGATGTTCAGAAAAAAAATTATTTTATTATTTTCTAAACAGCCTCAGGCAACAAAAACGTAACTTTTATCGAGACCAGTGGTCTCTCGAGAACAAGAATCAGCGGTTTTTTATTCGCTTACTTCGATTCTAACAAAATGTAATTAATGATATCTTATGCAATAACTTATAAATATTATGAGAACACGGTTGCTGCAAAGTCTTTTCTGCCCGATTTAATCGGCCGATTATAATACTTTGCAAATACCTGCGAGTCCTTTGACCAGCCCGCGGTATTTCTTATCGCGCTAATATCCAACCCCTTTGCCAAGGCAGCCGACGTAGACGCGTGCCTTGTACTGTGCGCCGTGAACTCAGGTCCTATGCCGCTCTTTGCCAACACTGACCGGATCCAACGACTTATTGTCTGGGTACTCGCCGATTTGAAGGGTTTTCTCGAAGTGATCAGTACGTTACTGCAATCGCCTCTGAGTGGTTTTGTTATTTCCAAATATCTCTTCAACGTGCTCGCTATGCACAGTCTAGGCTGTTCGCGAAAGTACGGCAATAACAAAAGTGGCTGGAAAGCCCCTGGTCTCGACGTTTTAATGATGTCCGAGATCCTTATCTCGAAGCCCTGTGCCGAGTGAGAAATATTGTCAAGTCTCATAAGCGAGAAAGTTTGCACTCGATGAGCCGTACCTAAAGCTAACAGCGTAACTAATCTCTCTGACAATTGTTGATTGTTTAATGATTCGAGAGGATATAAGTTCGCAATGTACGTAAGTACGATGCCGACGTCCCATGTTTCGTCGTATCGAGGTTTCGTTGGTCTAAGCCGAAAAATCCCTTTAAAAAATCTACTGATAATCCGATCGTTAGTCATGTCGTTCGTCGATATTAACGAGATCGCCGATCGCGTCGCGTTTAATGTGCCATAGGAGGCTCCTGAACCGTATCTCATTTGCAGAAATTCGAGAATGCGGTTCGCGCTCGCTTTGTAAATGTCTGTTTCCGTCTCTCAACAGAAATTCGCCCATAGCTTAATAGGTCCTGAGTACTGCTTCCATGTACTCTGGGCGAGAGAAGCCAACAACGTCTCGATCACTGAGTCCGAGAATTTCTTGCGGCGGTAAGATTCGCCGACAATTTCCCGGCAATCAAAGCCAGTGATTTCTGTAATGGATGCTGGAGAGACCTACAAGGAGACAATAAAAGCCATTTAGCGGGAGCGAAGATCATCGGTTTCTCTACGAGAAGGTCCATAAATATAGGGAACCATGGTTGCGAAGGCCAATTCGGCACTATCGCAATCCCACAGGCGCGATCTGCGATAACTTTTCGAAGGAACCTGAGTACCAATGCGAACGGTGGAAATGCATAAAAATACTCCGATTTCCAGTTGATCGTGAACGCGTCAATAGCTAAGGCATCAGGATCTCTGTGCCACGAACAATAAGCTTGACATTTCGCGTTAATCCTGAATGCAAACAGGTCCAATTTTGGTTTGCCAAATTCCGAAATTACTTTCTCGTATGCCCAACTCGACAGTTCCCATTCCGTGTCTATATTCTTTATCCTCGACTCCCTATCGGCCTCGACGTTTTCCTTGGACGCTATGTAAGATGCGAAAATCCAAATTTTCCTACACTCGCACCATTGCCAAATCTCTTTTGCTATCCCGTGAAGTGCGGCATATTGAACTCCTCCCATTCGATTCACATATGCAATAGCTGTCGTATTATCGATTCTTAGTAAAATTTCGCAATCGTACAATTCGCTTGCAAAACATTTAAGGGCCATAAAGACGGCAATTAGTTCGAGTTGGTTAATGTGCAGCCCCCTTTCGGTGTCACTCCAAAAACCGTGCGTGCCTTCATTACAACAATACGCGCCCCAGCCCGCTTTTGACGCGTCCGAGTAAATCTCCTTAATAAATCGAAAACTTCTTATCGGACCAAATGACGTTGTAATATTTTGTTTCCACCAATCGAATTCGATCTGCAAATCTGCGGATAATTCGAGCTGTGCATCGTAATCCCCCCCGCTGACTAACAAGGCGAAGAACTTTTCTCGTTCGAATCTCTTGGTGTATAACCATCCATACTCAATTGCGCGACAACAGTCGACTAACTTCCCGATGAGGTGAGCGAATTCCCGAATTGTACAAAACTTGCGATGGCTAAAGTCGTCGATCACGGCTACCATTTTCTTTCTCTTGACTTCCGGTAGCTCCAATCTCATTTTTCGAGAGTTAATAACGAATCCTAAAAAAGTGCAATCTTTCTTGGGAATCAAGCTACTTTTTTCGATAATTCACCATAAACCCTAGTGACTGCAGTTCTTTAATAGTGACTTCTACGTTTGTGCGACACGCGTTAAGATTCGAGCCGATGCAGAGGATATCGTCTAAGTAAATTGTCGAGATGAATCCTTTCCCTCGTAAATAATTCACTACCGGTTTTAGGATTTTTGTAAAAATATACGGCGCTGTGCATAGACCGAACGGGAGGCATACAAATTCGTACATTATATCCCCGAAAATGAATCTCAAATATTTCCGGCTTTCCACGTGCATAGATACCAAAAAATACGCATCTTGTAAATCTATGTTACACATAAAATCACCTCGCGAGATTAGTTTCGTCGCAGTTCTAATGTCCTCTAACTTGAAATGCTGCGTGACTATAAAGTTATTGAGCTTTTTCAAGTTTAACACGAATCTCATTTTTCCGTTTGATTTTGGTACTAAGAAATACGACGAAATAAATTGTCCCGGGCATGGCAAGCAGGGTCTGACTGCGCCCAGATCTAACAATTTGGCGATCGCCAGTTTCATATGTTCAAGATCAATCCCAGAATTGAATTTTTGCTGAGGAGGCGTAAGAGATTGGTGTACTGACTGGTCAAATTCAATTTTGTACCCTCTTACACAGTTTAAAATGAATCGATCCCGCGTGATCTTTTCCCATTGGGGGAGACACTTTTGCAGCCGCCCCGCTGCTTTATTTACCTTTAAGGCCTGTCCCGCGAGCGTTGGTACGAGCTCTGCTTGCGACTCTGGCTCCAAGCTCGTTGTTGATCTCGCTGTTGATACGACTGATTCGACTTCGGGACAAATTTGACAGTCTTCCTCGATCCTCTCTGGTTCGCGCCCGCCCGAGATCCCTCTCGATACGAGTTGGACGACGGGCCTTTCCAGTTTCCCGAATTCGAGTTACGAAGAGGCGCCTTGGGCACCGATGGTTGAGCCTTCAACTCCAAGCCCACCTTTTCGATCGACTTTGCCGTTTTTATTTTTCCGGGCAAATCCTCGCCGAATAAAAAAGCGTCGGGCATAGTTTCGTCCAGAATTCCCTTGATCTTCTTGTCGAGAGACGGCGTAATGCACGATCTTCGTGTAATCGAGTCCAGACGAGAAGCGTGTGCCAACAGTCGACCCGCGTCGGCAAGATACTCCAACAATTGATACTCGTCAATGCCGTCTTCCTTGGGGGTCAACAGCAACGAAATTCCAGCACCCAATGCGGCCATAGCTGAACCGCGAATATTTTGCGCATTTCTCAAGTATTTGTCTCGTTTCGTGGCCGACTCGAAGAGCGATGACGCTACTTCTGCGTTTAACACTGGCGCTTCCAAGCGACAATTGCCTGTTCGCGCATACTTTGACAACAACTCCTCTAGGTCGTCTTTCTTGAGTCCTTCGGCTATCCATTTTTCCCAATTTTGTGCCAAAGTTGAGTTTAGCTGTAATTCTGGCGCACCAGATTTTTCAAGGGCACCCAGGATACGCAGGGTCTCTTCGTCGAAAGCCTGTGCTGCGTCCTCTGTAGCCTGACTCTCAGCATCCGCTGGAGTTTGTCCTTCGGTATCTCGAGATGGATCAACCGATGCGACGTGGAGAATATTTCCCCCATTGTTGTCGTTCGTTGGTGACAAGCCTGCAATGGATTAACCTGCGATAAAGACAGCCTCTCGTATTTGTTACGCAAACGAGTCTCATTTCGCAACAGCCTCGTGATTGACAAAATTACTCTATCTTTGTTCGGCTAATGCCGTCGAGTTACGCGACCGTAACCTTGGGCCATCTGCCGATTCCTCCATACAGGGGAATCGTACAGTTCGACTCTAAGAAAATACTCTGAGAGATTTCCTTCGTACGGCCTGGGCCGCCGAGTCATGTGGCCATGATAAATGCGGAATATGCAATAATCATTCATTTTTGCGAATTACATTCACAATCGACTCAAGGCAGAACTCTGAGAGTCTGCCTTCGTACGGACAAAACCGCCGAGTCTGTGGCCCGCTATTTCCGCGAGCGACACCCGCTCAAACCTTTTTAGGTTTTGTTCGACCCGAGACAATTTCTGTGAACTTGTCTCCGCACGGCAAAGCCGCCCGGTCTACGGAAATAACGAAAGAAAAACAGAAGAAAATACCTTGACGACTTGTCGATGCCTCCTGATTGCCAGCAATTGTTTTCTTTGCAGCTCTACCCGAGGTGGACACGCTCGTGTGCATAACCTCGCGTCTCGGGCTACTCGAGGTCGTATCTGAAGAGCTATCAGGCATCGCATCAACTATCTTCTTCAACTTTTTAAAGAACTTCTCGCTCTTATTCTCCTTATTCTTCTTCCTCTTGTGAGATTTTCCCATGATTTTTCTTGATTAATAAACTGGAACAATGCTCTAAACGTGCTACACTTTTACGCACGAAAAACGTTATGGCTTGGAGAAGGAACAACCGCAGCGCCAGGGGGCCAGGCGCTCATTTTTTTTTTTATAAGCTCTGAATATTCGTGACACTAACGTGAAGTAGACGGTACTACGATGTAATCTCGAAAACGAGACTCGTGATATAATTTGGAACATTTATACAATGGATTGTAACTTATTGAAATGTTTATAGAAAACACAGAGATAGATATATAATTAAATATTTAATTTCATATTCTTCATTCTACAAGGCTAATCATTCTTTAATTTCAGAAAAATTAATTATAGAGGTAAATTATTTTTCATATCATTATATTATTTAATTCAGTTTCCTCCATTTATATTCAATTATATTAATGTATCATTCGTGTAAATGTATAATTAATTTAATAAAATAATCTCAAATAAATTTATTATCTATATGACATTCATATATATTATATATTTGAATTTACCTCCTGAAAAAGGAAAACGTTGAAAAAAAAATTTTCACAGTCATTAAATTTCTCAAAAATGACCATAATTGTTAAAAAAATCCGTCGCATTTTTTCATTATTCGCTCACACAATAAATATGATAATAATATCATTCAATCAAAAAATGCCATTTGATGTACTTCATGGATTATAATTTGGAACATTTATACAATGGATTGTAACTTTTTAAAAAGTTTGAAGAAAACATACAGATGGATCTATGATTAGTTATTTGATTTCATATTTCTAATTTTTGAACATGAATTATAATAATGTAACATCTGTTTATATATATAATTAATTAAAACAAAAAAATGATAAATAAATTTATGATTCATATTTTATTTATACATTCCAAAATTTTCGGTTTACTTCTGAAAAAAAAAAATATGTTGAAAAAATTTTTACAATAATCAAAATTCTTAAAAATAACTGTAATTATTAAAAAAATCATATACATTTTTTTATTATTTGCTCACATTAATGATAATGGAAATATTTTTCCCTCAAAAAATGCCATTCGATGTACTTTATGGATTGTATTTCGGAACACGTATACAATGGATCGGAACTTATTAGGAAGTTTTAAGGAACCACACAGATCGATAAAAACTGAATCGTTTGATTTCATATTTTTCAAACTCGAAAATTAATCACCCATGAATTTAGAAAACCGGGATCGACTTCCGGGCGACACGCATTACCTCGTGCGCATCTTTGACCGTGCTTCTCACACGTCCTCACGGCCTAAAATCGACTGCCGGACGCCCTGCATTGCCTCCTGCTCCACTCTGACGCTGCTCGTGTCAAGTCCCCACTGCCACGGATCGACTCTGGGACGACGCGCATTGCCTTTTGCTCGACCTCGACCGTTCTTGTGTCATGTACCCTCTTCCGCCGATCGACTCCGGGACGACGCGCATTGCCTTTTGCTCGACCTCGACCGTGCTCGTGGCAATTCCCCTTTGCCACTGATCGTACCAGGGACGACGCGTATTGCGTTTTGCTCGACCTCGACCGTTCTTGTGTCATGTACCCTCTTCCACCGATCGACTCAGGGACGACGCGAATTGCCTTTTGCACGACTTTGACCGTGATAGACCCATGTCCTCGCGGCCTGTGATCGACTGCCGGACGCAATGCGGGGCGTCCCCGCGCATTTTTATATAATTATTCAAAATAATTATTTTCTTATTTCATTAAATTATTTAACTTAATTACCTCCATTTATATTCAATTATATTAATGTATAATATATGTATATATGTATAAATAAATGTATTCATATTTGATTATATTGATGTATAATATACTCATATATATATATATATATATATATAGATATATATATTATAATTTTCAATTTACTTTCAAAAAAAGGGAAATATGAAAAAAAAAATTTTTTTTACAATAATTAAATTCATTAAAAATAAATATAATTATCAGAAGAATCCTATATATCATCCAATTATTTGCTCATATATCAATAAAAATAGAAATATCATTCATTAAGAAAATGACATTTAATTTACTTTATGAATTGTAATTTGGAACATTCACACAATGGATTAGAACCTATTATAAGGTTTAGAGAAAATATACAGATAGATCAATGATTATTTATTTAATTTCAAATTTTCAATTTTTAAAAATTAATTATTCTTCAATTTAAGAAAAATAATTTATTTAAATTAATTATTTTCTTACTTCATTAAATTATTCAACTTAATTACCTCCATTTATATTCAATTATATTAATGTATAATATATATATATATATATTATAATTTTCAATTTACTTTTAAAAAAAGAGAAATTTAAAAAAAAAATTTTCTTTACATTTATTAAATTCATTAAAAATGAATATCATTATTAAAAAAATCCTAAATATTTTTCAACTATTTGCTCACATATTAATTAGAATAAAAATATTATTCATTAAGAAAATTACATTTAATTTACTTTATGAATTGTAATTTGGAACATTTATACAATCGATTAGAACTTATTACATGGTTTGAAGGAAACATACAGATGAATAAATGATCATTTATTGAATTTCATATTTTTAATTTTTAAAAATTAATTATTCTTCAATTTAGGAAAAATAATTTATTTAAATTAATTATTTTCTTATTTTGTTAAATTAATTAACTTAATTACCATGATTTATATTCAATTATATTAATGTATAATGAATATATATATAAATAAATGTATTTATATTCAATTATAATATATATATATGTACTCGTATATTATAATTTTTAATTCACTTTCAAAAAAAGAGAAATTTGAGAAAAAAAAATTTTTTTTACAATAATTAAATTCATTAAAAATAAATATGTTACGTGGGGTTGAGGGTGTACTGAGCGGTGGTAGTTAATGATTAATTGAATAATCAAGCTCCCACGTAACGACAATGAATAATTATTAAATCTAAGAAAAGACCTACCTTTCGATAAGCCGGTAATTTGTAGGATCGTGTTGCTATAGTCCTGTACAGGTCTGTGAGGTTTGTTTAAATTGTTGAGGCAATTTTATAATGATGAAAATGGGAAAAAGGTCGTTCAAAATAAATGGTTCAATATGATTTAACCGGTAAAAGATGAAGTATATTCTGTTTCGATTTGGTGATTGAAATGTCTGGTAACAATCAATGGTGATAATGACATAAGAGCCGAAAGTAACAATTTATAAAGTGTTCGAGTTTATACAAATCCTGTGTTATTCTATTCTAAAGGATATTATTATTTGGTACCAGGAACATCTACTCCGAACGATGGTTATAACTAGTTGGTCGTGATTATTCGATATAGTATCTCTCTTTTTAGATTATCTTAAATCAATTATATATACTATTGTTAAGTCTTATTGGTTAATTCTTGGAAACAATAAGTATGATTTAATTGGGGGTAGTGAAGCTAGCCACCAATTCTAGACTTGCTTTTGAATGAATATTACTGAAGTAAATTTTGATTAAAAAGGTGAAACAAAAATTCGTTCAATTTCGAAGATTAACACTCGGATTGACTTAACTTTAGGTGAATCAGTCGACGAGATTGAGAGCCGTCGGATCGTGTCGGTCTGCGTCGGTAGAATTCTGGACCAGGGGCCTCACCTCAAGTTTGCAAGAGTTGATCAATCGAACGATGTTGAACGTCGGTCACTTAGTCTTTGTGAATTTAGAATGATATCTTATTATCGCAAGCTTGAAAGTGTCAATTTCCTGATTTTGATGTATGTTAAAAATGATTCCAACGATTATTTATTCAAAACGATAGTGTAGTTATTATTATTATCACTTAAAATTACCTGATTCGGTTGAATCAGGGCCGAACTCAATTTAATTATGGAAAATGGAATGGCATAAAAATGTCTATTCGCGAAATGATGAGATTTAGTAAAGCACAGAAAAGATGGAAACGTAGAAGATAGTGAGTCTCTTGCAGCTAACAGAATAACTGAATGCTCGAATTTGACGAATTAGCGCGAGACTTTAGGTCGGTCACAACTAAGATTTTCCAAACGCTACTCTTGCTCGAGAGGGCTAATCCGGGTTGATGTCCACGCACTTCGCGACTTGATAGACGAAAGACGCAGCTTCTTGGGCCCGAGGGTCCAAGGAGCTGCAGTTGTAATGAGTTACAACGGTAATTAGCCAATGAGGTGCGAGGGCGACCTCCTGGTGCCCAAATCCACATGGTCAGCGTTACTTCTCGCTCTTCGACGGTGTTCCGACGATTCTCAATCTCGTCGGTGACACATTGAAGATATGAACAAAAGATATTTACATGCAATGTTCACACATTCATTCATACATTCCAATAAGTAATCTATTTTAATTTGGTGGTTCTAAAGGTAGTGGTTTATCCTAGTTATTGATTGTAGTTTTAACATAAAAAGAGGGATATTTCCAGGCTAAGCGCTACTGATGCTAATTCAGCAGTCTCCTATCTCAGTTCTTGGTACCAGTTAAATAGAAGAAAGTTGAACCTTATACTAGGGATCATCGTTGGTCTCTACGTGACTTTTGCCAGGAGGGGTGGAACTCGCCGTTATTAGAATATGAGATTTTGATGAAATGATATCTGTGCATTGAAGAAATTAAAGAAATGAAATGAAATGGAATTTTGAAAAAGGTACGCCAAGGCGGTACGTCGGGGCGTAACAAATATAATCATTAAAAAAATCCTATATATTTTTTGATTATTTGCTCACATATTAATTAAAATAAAAATATTATTCATGAAGAAATGCCATTTAATTTACTTTATGAATTGTAATCTGGAACATTCATACAATGGATTAGAACTTATTATAAGGTTTGAAGAAAACATACGGATAGATGAATAATCAGTTATTCTATTCGAAATTTTACTTTTCAAAATCTGATTATTTTTTAATTTAGGAAATATGATTCATTTTAATTATTTTTTTTCATATCACTGAATCATTTAATTTATTTGCCTACATTTCTAATCAATAATATTATTGTATAATTTGTATGTATATATAATTGATGAAATGAATTGAATGATAAATAAATTCATTATTCATGTTTTATTTATATATATATTATAATTTTCAATTAACTTCTAGAAGGAGGGAAATTAAAGAAGAAGAAAATTTTTACAGGAATTAAATTTTTTGAAAATGAATATAATAATTAGAAAAATTCTTTGTATTTTTCAATTATTCGCTCACATATGAATTTTGATAAAAATGGCATTCATTAAAAAAATGCCATTCATTGTCCCTTATGGATTGTAATTTGGAACAATTATGCAATGGATTAAAACTTATTGAAATGTTTAAAGAAAACACAGAGATAGATATATAATTAGTTTATAAAGTTAATAAAGTTTGCACGTTTAGGATACTGAAAAATGTAATCTACTTTTTTGCAACTTATGTAAGTCGACTGGTGCAATTATTCCTTAAATTATCCCTGACAATCTGATTTACCGAGGTTCAGTCTGGGGCTTACATGTCGTAATGTGGGTTGGGAGGTGAAAAATAAAGTGAATTTTATTGTCAAGTACAACTTTCCAATGTACACGGATCTTTTTATAAGTATGATAAGAAATGTAAGAAAATCACTTGTTTTTGGGGAAAAAAAGTCAAAAGTGCAAAATCTTGAGACCTTCAACATGCTTCTTCACAAGGGCGATAAACTCATTTGACGAAAATCGAATGTCGCAATGGCGAAACTACACGAATTAAAGTTCCAGTTGCTGCCCCATCCACCGTAATCTCTATATTTGACTTCTTCTGACTTCTTCCTATACCTAAACCTAAAATTCTAGCTCTGGGGAAAACAAATTTCGTCAAATGAGGAGATCATTACTGTTGTAAACGAGTTGGACCCAGTGTGCGGAGCTCAAAGTAGCCTACATTGAGAAATAAAGACGATTTTTCTTGAAAGAAAGTGATTTTCTTGCTTGCGCTTCGCCATACTTGTAAAACGATTTATGTGCATATTCCTTACCGGTGCTGCAAAACCAGTAGAAAATTATCAGATCGTTGTTCTTTCATTATTGAGCATGTTAATTTACCTTTCTCGTTCATCCATCAAATTAGTATTTGAATATCCTGGCTGCGTAATTTGTTAAATTTCGGGTCCGCAGTTTTTTTTTTTATCAGCTTCTTTCTGTTCAGATTTTTTATTCAGTTTTAAAGATCATCCGTTATGCCAGCGATTGAGAAATAATTCTGTGGCTAATGCTCTGACCTGATCTTTTTATCATTCTGTACCCGCTGTCGCCGCAGCAATTGTTGTCGCCTCAAGTAACGACACCGAATTCTTCGGTGGCGGAATTTTCGTCGTTGATGAAGCCACCGCGACCCCATCCACAGCCTCCACCTCCCCCTCCGCCAGCCTCTACACAACCTGCAAGCTCGATGGGCAGCAAGCAGGTGCAGGTAAGGCCTACCAACCTTCCTAGGACAAGCCAGGTCAGGCAAGCGAAGACTAACACCTCAAATGTAAGCACCATTCGGTTGTTCCTGCAAGCACTTAACGAGAAAGGTCTGGTCTGTCTCTGTTGAGTGCAACGAGTATCCTTCTTCACTCATACGTCTAGTTGAGGAAAAAAATTTCCCCTCCATAATGATTAAAAATATTGTGGGTTTTGAGAAGAACAAATTTTTCTCGGCAGAAGCACTAGCTAAGTGTGTTAGCTAGACCTTCACCTTGTTGGGTGTCTGCAGAGACTTGAGCTAGCTTATTGCTGGCAAAAATCGCAACGTTGTTACAATTTGTCATCATAGAAATATGGGGGCTACCTTGTGATGGTATTAAACGCATCCATTTAATTGTCTTCATCTTTACAGTTAATGTTTTATTTTCTTTTTCTTTACTCGGCCAACAGGTAACAATAAATTCTAAGTTTCATGTCGTTTTCTCCCTCTGCCTACATTTTTGGTGTTTTCTTTGCTGCCTGTGAGATATATTTCTACATCTTGTTTGAACTATATTTCACAAAGTAACAATTATTCTATCTTAATTCTGTAATATTCTATGAAATCAACATTTTGTCGAAAAGTACCACAAATCACACTTCCGACTTTCACCACTTTCTCAAAAACTAATTTCTGAGCCTGTTAAAAAGATTCGGAGTAATTATTTTCAAACATCGTTTCTCTGTTTTAATGTAATATGATTTTTTCGTAATGCAACAAGGTAGTAACTGCTATTTATGAAACTGTGCTGACAAATGTATCAAACGTTACATTGGTAAGAGGTCACGAATCTCTAAGGACTGTTTGCGTTATTTTCAGACGGAGCTCACTTGCCAGAGGATACAGGAATTTGAAACACAAGCGTCTTCAGATCTGGAGTTACGTAATAATAAAATTGACGAATTGAACCGAGTAAGTACAGTATCAAAGTTTTGTCGAACTATGAAGTCAATTGCTGAACACTTTATTTAACCTACAATTTTTTCACGTGTCAATTTATTCGCATAAAAAACAAGTAACTTTTACAGTTTACAACTAAATAACCATTCCTGTCTAGGATAACTTGATTGAGGTATTAACGGATTTTACACGTTTTCCAGACAACAGAGGAACTTAGGCATCAAATGGCTAATCAGCAGAAAGTGATTGAGCAGCACAAATCGCATATAAATAAGTGTATAGACGTTGTAAAGAAGTTATTAAAAGAAAAATCAAACATAGAAAAAAAAGAAGCTAGACAAAAGTGCATGCAAAATAGACTGAGGCTAGGTCAGTTTGTGACTCAGAGGGTAGGAGCAACTTTTCAAGAAAATTGGACGGACGGATACGCTTTTCAAGAATTGGCGCGACGGCAAGAAGAAATAACGTTGGAAAGAGAAGAAATTGATAAGCAGAAGAAATTGCTTCTGAAAAAAGGCCATCTAATAGTGAGACGGGACGGAAACGGAGCCAACCTCAACCTTCTTTGCATAATGGTACCGAAGCTACGTTTCTAAAGCCGGACGCTGTGCCAGGATCGTATACGTGGCAGGAATACTACGAGGCTGATGAAATACTCAAGGTAAGATAATTTACTGATGCTTTAAATGTGCCCCATCTTTTTCTTACGCTCTTTAAAATAAGGAGAATATTTTTAATCGTAAATAATAGTAAAAGCGTAACTCTCCAAGAACCTTCGTAAAATGTTAGAACTTTGTATTCATTCTTGTCTACTAATTGCTTGTTTTCCGCTTTCTCTGTTCTCTTTTTAAGCTGAGGCAAAGTGCACTGAAGAAAGAAGACGCAGATCTGCAACTCGAGATGGAGAAGCTTGAACGAGAACGTAACTTGCATATTAGAGAACTGAAACGTATACACAACGAGGACCAATCGCGCTTCAACTCTCATCCTGTACTCAACGAGCGATACCTTTTACTCATGCTATTAGGCAAAGGCGGCTTTAGCGAAGTCCATAAGGCAATAATTTGGACAGATTATATGAAAACGTGAAATACTATGTGTGAATGCACGCGTGCGTGGTATTCTAAATTGGAATTTTTTTTCTTTTCCATTATATCAGAAGTGTTGTTATCACTCACCACTTATTACGAACAATATTTACAGGAATTCAAGCTCCAATTATTAGACTTGTACCTGATCTGCTTATATCATTTACAGGCATTTGATCTGAAGGAACAACGCTACGTAGCGTGCAAGGTACATCAACTTAATAAAGACTGGAAAGAAGACAAAAAAGCTAACTATATAAAGTGAGTACAATAATGGATGATCTGTTTTTCAAGATGAATGATATAATGTGACTCGGGAGTTTGTTCTAGAGAAAGGCTGTAATTAAACCAACCCACGCCACAAATATTTATTATTCTTTCAGGCACGCGCTGCGGGAATACAATATACACAAGGCACTAGATCATCCACGTGTTGTTAAATTGTACGACGTGTTTGAGATTGATGCCAACTCGTTCTGTACAGTGTTAGAGTACTGCGATGGTCATGATTTAGGCTTCTGCCTCAAACAGGTGAGTTGATCAGTCTTTGAGAAATACATCCGAATGTTTAAAAACACGTCTTGCATCTTCCATGTGCTGTATATTAAATTCATTTAAATCTATGTATTTATTAGCATAAAACTATACCGGAGAGGGAAGCGAAATCAATTGTCATGCAGGTTGTTTCTGCACTGAAGTACCTCAACGAAATAAAACCACCTGTCATTCACTACGACTTGAAACCAGGTAACAACTTGAAATTTTTTGACCACACAACAAATAAATAAGGAATGAAAATAAAAACCAAACGTTTAGTTCAAATTGCGAAATGCTGTACAATTTTTTGAATCTTATAAGGAAAAAGTTCCCACCTCCATACTGAATTGTAACATGTGTATATTTGATCAGTAATCATTGGATTATCTCATTCGGATATAGTATACCTATATAGAGTTGACGTGAGATTCGACAAATCAAGGTTATCTGTGAGGCGAACGTTTTTTAATATTAGAAAATATTGAAATCTTATGGTAGCAGTTTATGGTCTTGATTGGAAAGTTTTTTCCTGTTTAGATTTGCGATATTCTTTGGACTGATAAACATATATATTGCCATGTCCACTCATTGCTTTTTTTTTCTTTTTTTTTTTATATATCATTTTTACTCGCCATTCAGATACAGAAATCTAACTCTCTACTCGCAGGTAATCACCCAAGTTCATGTAATTTGAGCTTTACATCTAGAAACAAAAAACGTGGAAACTTTGACCTGACGGTTATTGATTCCACACATCGCAGTCCCATCTTTTCAAATGCGTTTCTTCAATTTATTAGTTGTGATAATAATTTTGTATTCTGTCTTTTTATTATAGAAAATATTTTATTGACCGAAGGAAACGTGTGTGGCGAGATTAAAATAAACACAGAGATAGATATATAATTGAATATTTAATTTCATATTCTTGATTCTTCAAAGCTAATTATTCTTTAATTTTAGAAAAATTAATTATAGAGGTAAATTATTTTTCATATCATTGAATTATTTAATTCAGTTGCCTCCATTTATATTCAATTATATTAATGTATCATTCGTGTAAATATATAATTAATTTAATAAAATAATCACAAATAAATTTATTATCTATATTACATTTATATATATTATATATTTGAATTTACCTCCTAAAGAAGGAAAATGTTGGAAAAAAAATTTTTACAGTCATTAAATTTCTCAAAAATGACCATAATTGTTAAAAAAATCCGTCGCATTTTTTGATTATTCGCTCACACAATAATTATGATAATAATATCATTCAATCAAACAATGCCATTTAATGTACTTCATGGATTATAATTTGGAACATTTACACAATGGATTGTAACTTATTGAAAAGTTTGAAGGAAACATACAGATGGATATATGATTAGTTATTTGATTTCATATTTCTAATTTTTGAACATGAGTTATAATAATGTAACACCTGTTTATATATATAATTAATTGAAATACAAAAATGATAAATAAATTTATGATTCATATTTTATTTATACATTTCAAAATTTTCGGTTTACTTTTGGAAAAAAAAAATGTTGAAAAAATTTTTACAATAATCAGAATTCTTAAAAATAAGTGTAATTATTAAAAAAATCCTATACATTTTCTCATTATTCGCTCACTTTGATGATAATGGAAATATTATTCCCTCAAAAAATGCCATTCGATGTACTTTATGGATTGTATTTCGGAACATTTATACAATGGATTGGAACTTGTTAGGAAGTTTTAAGGAAACACACAGATCGATAAGAAATTAATCATTTGATTTCATATTTTTCATACTCGAAAATTAATCGCCCACGAATTTAGAAAAACGGGATCGACTTCCGGGCGATACGCATTACCACGTGCGCATCTTTGACCGTAATCGTCACACGTCCTCACGGCCTGAAATCAACTGCCGGACGCCCTGCATTGCCTCCTGCTCCACTCTGACGCTGCTCGTGTCAAGTCCCCACTGCCACGGATCGACTCTGGGACGACGCGCATTGCCTTTTGCTCTACCTCGACCGTTCTTATGTCATGTCCTTCTTCCGCCGATCGACTCCGGGACGACGCGCATTGCCTTTTGCTCGACCTCGACCGTTCTTGTGTCATGTACCCTCTTCCACCGATCGACTCAGGGACGACGCGAATTGCCTTTCGCACGACTTTGACCGTGATAGTCCCATGTCCTCGCGGCCTGTGACCGACTGCCCGACGCAATGCGGGGCGTCCCCGCGCATTTTTATATAATTATTCAAAATAATTATTTTCTTATTTTATTAAATTATTTAACTTAATTACCTCCATTTATATTCAATTATATTGATGTATAATATATATATATAAAAAAATGTATTCATATTTGATTATATTAATGTACTAGGGGCTTCGCCCCTGCGCGCTTCGCGCTAACCCCATCTCGGCGCTACGCGCCTCGTTGTTCGGCGCTTCGCGCCTCACCATTTCCTTACGCATTGTCTAGTCGGTTGTTTCCGATCAACCCGACACTGCTATTGGCTCCCAATGTAGGTCTGCTCAGATTATTTTCGTAAACGAATCCACTCACATGTACAAAACTCCCGATGCCATGCAACCCCAATTGCATCCGGCGACTTATTTTGCTATAGTTATTATTTTCAGATTTTTTTACGTATATCTACGTATAGAGATATAGAGTCTACTGCGTCTGATTTATAAGTACAAATAATTGATATCAATCCTTTGTTTTTTCAAATAAATTTATTCAACATTTTTCATTCTAAATTTAGTTCGAAGTTGACTTCGAATTTCATTGATTGATGAAAAATTTCGATATTCGCTTTCGCTCGTCTGAGCTCAGAGTAGATTCAATTGTCTATTTGCGAGTTTCCCCAGAAACTATTTTAGCCCGAGTCAGTTCCGGTTCTCGTGAGGAAGAATCGAACATTTCTTTAGAGCTCCTCAGAACTATTCAGGAGGTTCATGAGGATTGGTTGATAAAACAAACCTTTTTTTCTTTATCAGCTCCGATCTTGGTTATTAATGCAGAAGCTACGGCTGATCAAGTTTTTAAAGATTTTTGTACTTTCTTGACATGCGTAGGTTAACCTATACTTACTTTATGAAGGAATAAAGCTAATTAAATGAAAGACAAAAAAAAAGTAAAATAGATTTTCTATATTGGAATAACACAAAGATTACATGAAATTGTGTTTCAAAAATTGCTTTCTTGCAATCATTATTTTGTACAGCTGGTCTCCATTTTGTAGGTTCGATGCGGGGTAACGCTTTATTAGTCGAAATCGGGTTTCAGTCAGTTTGATTTTCTGCGTTGTACCTAATGCTTAGTTGGAATCGGGTTTCGGTCAACTTGATCTTCTGCGTTGTACCTAACAATCGCCCCGAGCGTTGCCCTATAATCAAAAGAGAATGATTTTTAAGATAGGCTTGATTTTTTACGGAATTATAATTGAATTATTTTTCATTAATTAACAAACTTTTCAAAGAGCTTACATTCGTTGTCATCAAGGCGAAGCAAGATGCGGGCACAGTTCCTTGAACCGTTAAGATCCCATTGCGCGGACCGATGTTGAGCCGTGAATACGTACTTTCTTCGGTCCGCGCAATGGGATCTTAACGGTCCAAGGAGCTTCGCCTATCTTGCTTCGCCTTCATGGTAACGAATGTAAGCTCTGAAAAGTTTATTAATTATTGAGAAATAATTCAATTCTATTTCGAAAGACCCGTAAAAGAACAAGCCTATCTTAAAAATCATTCTCTTTTAATTATACGGCAACACTCGGGGCGATTGTTAGGTACAACGCAGAAGATCAAGTTGACCGAAACCCGATTCCAACTAAGCATTAGGTACAACGTAGAAAATCAAACTGACAAAATGGAGACCAGTAGCACAAAATGATAATTGTAGGAAAGCAAATTTTGAAACACAATCTCTTCTTCTTTTACGGGTCTTTCAAAATAGAATTGAATTATTTCTCAATAGTTAATAAACTTTTTAAAGAGTTTACATTCGTTGCCATCAAGGCGGAGCAAGATGAGCGCAGCTCCTTGGAACGTTGAGATCCCATTGTGCGGACCGATGTTGAGCCGTGAATGTGGAGCCCTGGTCACATATCTTCTTCGGGCTCTCGGTCGGTTACCGTTTTTCTTCAAACGGCGTAGGCTTGTTGGCTTGTCTTTTATGGATCTTTCAAAATAGAATTGAATTATTTTTCATTAATTAACACACTTCTCAAAGAGCTTACATTCGTTGCCATCAAGGTGGAGCAAGATGCGGGCGCAGCTCCTTGGACCGTTGAGATCCCATTGTGCGGACTGATGTTGAGCTGTGAATACGGAGTCCTGGTCACGTACCTCCTTCGGGCTCTCAGTCGATTATCATTTTTCTTTGAACGATGTCGAGTTGTTGCACACATTATTGACCAATATTTAGAAGGGCTCTTGAGGGAATTGAAGAGTTGTGCAATTGTGTAATTGATTAGTCGAGGAGTTGAGGAGTTGGGGAGTATAGGATAGGCCCCGGCCGGCGTGCGTGCCGGCCGGAGAACAACAACGAACTGATGTCTTCAATAATCGAAGTTGTTTGTTTTGTATTGGTCTTTTGTTTTTCCATGAGTTTTGTTTCTTCCTAGAAACTTCTTCTCTTGAATCGAGTTTTGTGTTGGATAGGCTTTACACATAGATATACTGTGTCTGGTTTATAATGTACAAATAATTGATATCAATCCTTTTTTCTTTTCAAATAAATTTATTTTACATTTTTTACTTGAAATTTAGTTCGAAGTTGACCTCTTTCGTTTTTGGGACTTCGGGATGTTTTTGCTGTGGAATAATGAATTTTTTATCATTTTCTTTACATTTCCTTGTATAATTTTCATTTACCATACATAGACGGACCACTCTTCGTCGTTCGTCTCAAGCAACAGCTCCTCCTCTGCTGCTTCTGCTGCTGCGCACAGCAGATCATCTAATCCGTCATCTTGTTTTGGTGAAATAGGCGTTAAATTATTTGCTTAGGGATTCATACGTGTTTGACTGTATTTTCAAATGTCGATATTTTTTTCTTTCTTTGACAAATGATTGTATGTAAGTAATTATTTTTCCATTTTTAATGGCCAGCTGTAGAATTCACTGGTAATGATTCTCAAAAAGCGTCCGGCTCTTTGGTCTGCCGAGTTGAATTTGGATTTACATACTATTATATTATATCGATATGCTTCACCTGGTATTTTCTCGCTCGACCGCTGCAAAACATCGTCGCTGTCCTGTTTCGAGAAATTTTCATTAATTTTATCATACTGCTTACTTTGCTATTTATTCATTCATATTTCCAATGATATACTTACTTTGTTCGGCATGTTTGATTTAATTTATCTGTTTACAAAACAAAATATCACTAAACTGGGTAGCGCTCACCTATTCTTATTTTTTTGCTTCTTTTTATTAGCTACGGTGTTTCATTTGAACTGTCAAATGTCGGAATATAATTATTTGTAATTAATTTTGTTGTTGCATGTATAGGTATAATAGATATGTACTTATATATTTCTTTTATTTATCTTGAAATTTAATATGGTATGAATATCGTAGAAATATTTGCAATTTTACATCAACAAATTTGTACTTTTATCATTTTTTTATTTCTGATAATTTACATTTTTTTCTCACCTTCAACTCAGTCAATACATCCTTATATCTTTTTTATAATCTTACTATTTGCTTCCTAATTTCATAGGCTAACTTTTATTTTTTCACAAGTTTCTATTTCATTGTATGCGTTGCGGCTTTTTCACCAAATGACCGACACGTGTGAATTTACATCTGAATAATCACAAAATAAGAAAATCCTTAGTGGAAATGATTTATGTATTTGAACATCCAATTACAAATCGCGATTGTTTAAATTTCCATACGTTGTGCTTTATTTCCTCTTTATCGTTTTATGCTGCTACCTATTTTTGCATCTTCTTGCTCCTCTTGGCTTTTCTTTCTCTTTTCTCTGTTGTCCATTTTTTCAGTGATTTTTATATTCTTGCTGGTTTTCCTTTCGTTGCTGAATCTGTATTCCTTTCATTTGTATTCTCTCCTCCTTTTTCTTTCACTTTCGCTTCTTTTCTCCTCTATACAGTACTTTTTTTTCCTTCTTCGTATGAGGTCCCGGTGGAGTTAGTAGAGGGGGTCAACCCCTCGGCCTCTCGAACTCCTATCACCTCCTGTGCATTTTTCTTTTAAGTTCATCCATGTTTATTTGTTCGTTTGTGACCTTGATGAATATACATTATGCAGTATTTATTCAATAATTTCCTTGTACACAATGTTATTTATTGCATTTTCATTTTTTTTCAGTTGAATTTTTATACCTTTCTTCGACCTGCATCGTGACAATGCAACGTAGAGTTGACCATGTCCAAACATTGGTCGGTCAATGAATATTCCCACGTGGTCAAAACTTTGTCCTTGTGATTTATTTATAGTTATTGCAAATGCCAACCTGACTGGAAACTGTCGCCTATGGAGGATAAATGGCATATCTGTGTCTCCCCGCGTATTTAATTTCATTCTTGGTATTTCTACTATTTGCCCTTTTCGCTCTCCGATTAGAAGTTCACCAATCAAAATTCTAGAGTGAATTTCTCTTACAACTAACCGTGTTCCATTGCATAAACCATCTGATATTGATAAATTTCGCAATGACATTACAATTGCTCCGACTTTCAGCTGTAGATTGTGTGGTGGTAAACTTGATGGCGTTAATCCATTTAAATACTCCATCGGATATCGCAGAATAGCTTCTTCGTCAAGTGCTGCATCTGCAGTATCAATTCCTTGTAATGTTGCGTAATCTATGTTTTTTGATTCGAATATACTGCCATCCATTCTTCGTAGTATCTCTGTATTTAACTGATTAAATTTGACATTCAATGGAGCTAAGATGGCTCTGTTTGTTAATTCATCAAGTGGCAAATTTCTTGGATATAAATCGTCTATTAAATTGTTGCTTTGTATTTCTTTCTCTGGTACAAACAACTCCACTTCTCCATTACCTATATTAAGTAACCACTCTGAAAACTTTGCGGCATCCTCCTTTGCTCGCATATTTTTTTTCAAGCTTAATTTTTCAAATATACTCCAAAGTGTAGAGTATTTAATTGTTTCCTCTATTATTTGTTGTTTACCTCCTCGTTTCACAATGGGTAAAACTTGTCTGAAGTCTCCACCTAGTGTTATAGTCTTCCCACCAAACGGTGATGCGTCTTCCATTATATCTTTTAACGTTCTGTCGATCAATTCTAAAGCAATTTTCGGTATCATCGAACATTCGTCCCATATAAATACATCTATACTTTGTATTTTTTTCTTCATCGTTGCATTTGTGAAAATTGTTCCTTCCTTTTGCAGTGTCAATGGTAATCCAAATGTTTTGTGCGCGGTTGTGCCATATGGTAGTAAGATGGCTGCTATACCTGTCCAAGCAGCACATGCAACATTTTTTTTTTCAGATTTCAACATGTAGTACAATGCGTTGTATAAAAATGTTTTTCCTGTTCCTCCTGATCCATCGATGTAAAAGCATTTTTCTCGCTTTCTATCAGTACTTTTGTCATCCATAATATTATCAACAATTTGCGTATAAATTATTTTCTGATCGTTGTTTAATTGCTTCACCAGTTCATTGCCTTTCTTTGCAAAGGTTTCTATATTTTCCACTGTTATTTCGTCCGCTTCATTTTCGAAAATTATCTCCGGTATTGGTAAGTAAAAATCTGCACATGATCTTGCCTCAGCTCTGAGAAGATGCTCAATTGCACATAGTGCTCTATTTTCATGCTGATCCACGAAGTCTTTAGATAGTGCTTTCTTGTAAGTATTCCATAAATCTATCACGTTCGATGGCATTTCACCGATTAAATACCACACAAAAAAATGACGTAACCGTTTCGGCATAAGTATTGAAACAGCTTCGTCGAATATTTTGAAAGCTTCGTCATTTGTCGCAGTTAAACCCATATCCACTGCAGCCTCACTAAATGTATTCCATTCTTTCCCGTTTACAGTGCGTAAATCTATAAAACTCCTTGCATTTGTCGCATGTCCAAGGATTAGTTTGAGGTGAAATCTTTCGGAATCCCTTGGTGAAACATTTGTCATTCTACTAACTACTTGACATGCATATTTTCTTTTTTTCCACGTTTTTGTTGCTTCTTGAAACGAATAGTAATCTGGCGTGTTCGCGTAAGTTATATTTCTTGCCATTTCATCTATGCTGTTCAATTCAAACCATGCAATAAGATGGGTTCTCCACTTTTTTTCATTTGTAGCGGCTTCGACTTCTCTACCTTCCTCAAACGTTGCGTATTGCTGCCCCGGTAGGTGTACAGGTAAGCGTGTGACGGCATGACTTCGTCCATGCATTGGCAGTTCTAGTATACGCCAAGCTGCTTCCATCGGTCCTACGTAACGCGAATCTACATAATCCTGTATTTCGTTGATTATTGGCTGACCATCACTCTCGCTGTTTGAATCAGTTATCTGTACTCTTGCACGATCATGTCCCTTGTGGATGTACTTGAAGACATACTTAATAGCCATTATTGACGCACAATATTCTACGTTCATGTGGCAGTCGTACTTTGCAAGTAGGTATGGATTGTGAGGCACAACCATGCTGTTGTCTACTTGGATATTTCTTCCTTCCACGCGGTTGCGGTAATAATTTATGTCTGTATTTTTTCGTCTGCGATACTTTGGAAAACCGCCACCGCTTATATCAGTATTTTCCACTAAGTCTTTCGGAAATTTCTTTGAGCATGACTTCGTTACCGAATTCCAGCATGGTATTTTGGATGTGTGAGGACCGTGTAGCATGTGTGATGTGACAGATTGATATAGTTGTTGATGTATTCGTTTGTATGGTATTTCTGCAGATATAAAACTGTCAATTGCTTCTGGAGTCAAAAGTTTGTCATTGTTATTTAAGATAAATAGTATGTGAGCATGCGGTAAGCCTCTTACCTGAAATTCAACTGTGTATACGTATCCTTCAATCTTTCCAAATACTGAACCGCTTTCGATTTCCTTTAGTGCCTGTTGTAGCCGCAGGTTGAATATTCGACAAGCTATTGTTGGAATGTCGTTTACAGTGGTACCTGTAGGAAAATCTTTTAATACCGTACATATTTCCGGCCACTTAGGATTACATGTCATTGTAATGAATAAATCCGGTCGTCCAACTTTCCTTGTTATTGCCATTGCATCTTGGTACTGCTGTTGCATATGTCGCATGCTGCCGGAAAATGATGATGGTAAAATCATTTGGTTCCCAAGTCTTGTTCGGTCCGACGTATTCGCTTCACTATTTGATATGTGATCAGTGATTCCTTTGTAACATTCTACACGCAATTGCTTCTGATTATTTCTTAAAAACAATAAACGCTGCGATTCAATTTTGAGATATGCGTGAATCACATAGTGTTGTGTCAATCGTCCGCTCCGCAAAAACTGATTCTGTGCTTCGCCTCGACGTAAGGCCAATCGATGTCCATAGTATTGAACAGGAGAGATTTTCTTGTTTGTTCCTACGTGTTTCATATTATAGCTCCATCCTAAATCACCGCTCGGAAATAGTAATGGAAAAGTCATTGGATCAACGTGATGCGAATATCTCGGCACATATCCAACTGCACGGTCTTGTTTTGGAAATACTTGTACTTCTATATTTTCAGATACTGCCCCGTCATCTGAAACGATCAGAGCTGCTGGCTCACCACAAGTTGGCGCATTGTACCGCCGTCTATCGTCTTCCTTGAGTGCTATAAAGCTTAATCTCACCAGGCTTTCTCCCTTAACAAATCGCTCGTACGTTGTTTTAAAATTTGCTGCATAAGGATTGATATCTATTATCAGTCTACCAATAATTTCTAACAGATTTGCTCTTCTTGCATCATTTTCTCTCAGCGCTAGCTGAGTTTGTACGTCGTAGATGTAAATTTGTCCATATCTTGGTCGGTTATTGTTTGCGGTCTCTAAACTTGTAGATATTTTGTAACTCACATCCCCGATTATTTTCATCACATATGGTCCTGAATTCCCCAGATCTGCCACGGTACAATTAAATGATGCAAACGCAAACGCGTCATTATATGATCGTATATGTTGTCTGAAGTGTCTTGATACTTCGTCATTCCCTTCTCGCAGACGTTGAAGTACATCAGGATATTCCGTTAATGGTGGTAATGTTATTTTTCCTCCATGACAGCAATTATTTGCCACCCTTCCTGTTTCATATTTGAACCTTTCTGCATTGCAATGTTTACATTTTACGTTCATTTCACCCATGTGTAGTTGTTCTACAGTTTTAAAAGTGCCTTTTTCAATATCCCCGTTGTAACGATGCTCAGCAATGATTGATTCACTGTTCATTGCTTCTACTCGTTCTCTGTTTCTGTCTAATTCCAACCTGTCTCTGCTATCTTCTATTGTTTGGCTGAATACACACAGTTCCTTCTCCATCGATTTCAACATATCACTGTCACTTGATATTTCATCACAAACATGAATTTCCGACACGTTATTCTTGCTTATAAGTCGTCGACACACGTTTTCGTCTGTCGTTTCATCTCGTTGTCTCTTGCTATCCACTTCAATTCCTTCTATGCTTGCTTTTCTTTTTTTCATCAATCTAAGCTTCCATTCGTTGGTTGAAAATTGGTGTTCCTTCTCTATTGATATCGATCTATCTCCTTGACTTGCTGAATTATTTTTGCTACCGCTCTGCCCGTTATTCTCCAAAATCACCTTCTTTATATTATTTTTTTCTCTATATTTGCGTTGCTGTTCACTCCGCAAAACACGTCTTTCTTTTGTGGTTAATATAGATCCTGGTCGTCCTCTTGCCTGGTTATAGGAATATTTGTTTATTATTATTCTCTGGCTTATTTGGTTCTTCTCACTTACAATTTTATTTTCCTCTTTCTTTTGTGATACTTCCGACCATCCACCATCTTCATCGCCTTGTCTGCTGCTTGAAACTCCTCCTTTCTCCATTGTCATCGTAAATCCTGGCTGTCCTTTTGACTGTTTGGTGATATATTTAGATTTACTTATTATTTGATTGTTACTTTTCATACTTATTACTCACTATCTGAATTTTATTTTGGATCTGCGAGACATCAAAGTGTCCACTGTCTCCGTCGCCGGTGAAGAGTAGCGAGAATTGTATTTCATTTTGTGATCCGATCCGGTGCGGATGAATTTGTTCTTCGCGATACACGATTAAACATATTTTAAAAATGTCCGCAGCTGCAGCTACTTCTGCTTCTCCCCCGTATATCCCATTTTTATTCATACGTGATTTGTAATCACCAGGTGACCTAATCACAGCACCGTTTGACTCATTACCTGTAATAAAACCCGAAAATGTAGACCAATTATCCACTACATTTGAAACGATACTCAGTCTCACCTCTGCATGTCGATCTTGAGTGCCGTATACACAATACGCCAACGCGTGAAAAAGACAATTCCCGTCGGGAATCATCTTGATAATTTTCACTTGCATGGTCATTTTTTGCGCGTCAGAAACAGATACCTATGAAGGTATTTGTCATAAACAGCCGATGACAGCTGTCAAAGGGTTTCCTAGATGCTTTTTGTTTTGTTTTCGGGATCTCACCCCACCGCCAACTTCATGCGTATACTATTGTTATTATAATCTTTTTCTACGTTCATTTGTTTGAAACTTTTTTATTAGATAGAGAGATTTGTTTATATATATATATATATATATATATATATATATATATATATATATATTATACATTAATATAATTGAATATAAATGGAAGTAATTAAGTTAAATAATTTTATGAAATAAGAAAATAATTATTTTAAATCATTACATAAAAATGCGCGGGGACGCCCCGCATTGCGTCCGGCAGTCGATCACAGGCCGCAAGGACATGGGTCTATCACGGTCAAAGTCGTGCAAAAGGCAATTCGCGTCGTCCCTGAGTCGATCAGTGGAAGAGGGTACATGACACAAGAACGGTCGAGGTCGAGCAAAAGGCAATGCGCGTCGTCCCAGAGTCGATCCGTGGCAGTGGGGACTTGACACGAGCAGCGTCAGAGTGGAGCAGGAGGCAATGCAGGGCGTCCGGCAGTCGATTTCAGGCCGCGAGGACGTGTGACAAGCACGGTCGAAGATGCGTACGAGGTAATGCGTGTCGCCCGGAAGTCGATCCCGTTTTTCTAAATTCATGGGTGATTAATTTTCGAGTATGAAAAATATGAAATCAAATGATTAATTTTTTATCGATCTGTGTGTTTCCTTAAAACTTCCTAATAAGTTCCAATCCATTGTGTATATGTTCCGAAGTACAATCCATAAAGTACATCGAATGGCATTTTTTGAGGAAATAATATTTCCATTATCATTAATGTGAGCGAATAATGAAAAAATGTATAGGATTTTCTTAACAATTACAGTTATTTTTAAGAATTCTGATTATTGTAAAAATTTTTTCAACATTTTTTTTTTCAGAAGTAAACCGAAAATTTTGAAATGTATAAATAAAATATGAATCATATATTTATTTATCATTTTTTCATTTTAATTAATTATATATATAAACAGATGTTACATCAATATAATTCATGTTCAAAAATTGAAAATATGAAATCAAATAACTAATCATATATCCATCTGTATGTTTTCTTCAAACTTTTTAATGAGTTACAATCCATTGTGTAAATGTTCCAAATTATAATCCATAAAGCACACTAAATGGCATTGTTTGATTGAATGATATTATTATCATAATTATTGTGTGAGCGAATGATGAAAAAATGCGACTGATTTTTTTAACAATTATAGTCATTTTTGTGAAATTTATTGACTGTGAAAATTTTTTTTTTAAGATTTTCCTTTTTTTGGAGGTAAATTCAAATATATAATATACATGAATGTCATATAAATAAAAAATTTATTTGTGATTATTTTATTAAATCAATTATATATTTGTACGAATGATACATTAATATAATTGAATATAAATGGAGGCAACTGAATTAAATAATTTAATGATATGAAAAATAATTTACCTTACTAATTAATTTTTCCGAAATTAAAGAATAATTAGCTTTGAAAAATCAAAAATATGAAATTAAATATTTAATTATATATCTATGGCTGTGTTTCCTTTAAACATTCCAATAAGTTCTAATCCATTGCATAATTGTTCCAAATTACAATCCATAAAAGACATTAAATGGCATTTTTTCAATGTATACTATTTTCATCGAAATTCATATGTGAGCGTATAATTGAAAAATACAAATAATTTTTCTAATTATTATATTCATTTTCAAAAAATTTAATTGATGTGAAAATTTTTTTCTTCTTTAATTTCCCTCCTTTTAGAAGTTGATTAAAAATTATAATTTACATATATAAAATATGAATGATGAATTTATTTATCATTTAATTCATTTGATCAATTATATATATATATACAATTTATACAATAATATTATTGATTAGAAATAGAGGCGAATAAATTAAATGATTCAATGATTTGAAAAGAAATAATTAAAATGAATCATATTTTCTGAATTAAAAAATGATGAGATTCTGAAAATTGAAAATATCGAATAGAATAACTGATTATTTATCTATATGTATGTTTTCTTCAAACCTTATAATAAGTTATAATCCATTGTATAAATGTTCCAAATTACAATTCATAAAGTAAATCAAATAGCATTTTCTTAATAAATAATATTTTTATTTTAATTGATATGTGAGCAACTAATTAAAAAATATATAGGATTTTTTTAATAATTATATTTATTTTGAATGAATTCAATTAATGTAAAAAAATTTTTTTTGTAAATTTCCCTTTTTTGAAAAGTAAATTGAAAATTATAATAAACATACATATATATATATATATATATTATACAATAATATATTATACATCAATATAATTGAATACAAATGGAGGTCATTAAGTTAAATAATTCAATAAAATGAGAAAATAATTGATTTGAATAAATTATTTTTCTTAAATTGAAGAATAATTAATTTTTGAAAATTAAAAATATGAGAGAAAATCTCACGCTATTGCGCAAACGCGAAGAGCGAAATTTTGAATTTGCGCAGGCGCAAAGAGCGAAATTTTAAATTTGATAAACTAATGTGAAGTTATAATTCCAGTATATTTCATTGTAGTATTTTATTTTTCTTAAAGAAGATATTGTCACTCAAAATCAATTTGTAACAATACTTAGTTATCACATTGTTTTAATTTTAAAATAATAAAACAATAACTACAACAGCATAGAAACACGGAGTGACATGGAATATTTATATATCTATATATAATTTCAAATATGGCGACTGGAAACTACGGAAATAACCGAAGTATAACGAAGCCATCCGAATTGAGGTTTTTCTTATCAACGACTTGACTGAAGTAATGAGAGAAATTCTCACAGCTGTCAATAAATATTTTTTTTTGCTTTATACTTTTGAGTTTTTAAAAAAATTTTATCGACTATCATGTAGAGCATAAAATTCAGTGAAGGTAAAAAAATTTTCAAATGGTCATTCCATTCGAAATTATAAAGAAAAAAAAGTTTTAAAATGAGCGTGAGAGATTTTGTCTACGCGACGGGTACGAAGGGTTAAGAGGTCGCGCATCGGGAATTTCTATTTCCCGTTTAAATAACACAAGAATAAATTTTTGTAAATTTGCAATTTCGTATTTTTGCAACGGTTCATTGAATTAGCGGACCAAAGCATATTTTTGTAGGAAATTTGACGCTCTACAAAAAAAGTCCTTACAAAGTTTTCGATAGTCACACTCCTTCAAAAGTTATTCGAGGTCAAAGTTGAACTTACAAAAAAATTCAATGTTTTTTGTTTTTTTCGATGATACTATGAATCTTTTCTCATTATTTTGTTATAAAGATATATTCAATAAATATATGTTACTCTAATTGGGCTTTTTCAATCATTAATTTTCCCATCGAGTCAATATAAAGTTACCTTACAAAAATGCAATGTTAAATAATAAACATGTTATCATGGAGAATCCATAACTGATGCACTTGACTATTTAAAAATGTAATTGTTCCGAAATCTATCCTCTTTATAACAAAATGATGAGAAAAGATTCATAGTATCATCGAAAAAAAAAAACATTGAATTTTTTCGTAAGTTCAACTTTGACCTCGAATAACTTTTGAAGGAGTGTGACTATCGGAAACTTCGTAAGGACTTTTTTTGAAGAGCGTTAAATTTCCTACAAAAATATGCTTTGGTCCGCTAATTCAATGAGCCGTTGCAAAAATACGAAATTGCAAAATTTAAAAAAATTTATTCCTGTGTTATTTAAACGGGAAATAGAAATTCCCGATGCGCGACCTCTTAATCATAATATTAAGGGCTCTGCTTTTTACAGGCGTCTTTTCACACCTTCTCGGAAGTTTTTATGTGAGGATTTTGAAAAAAAAAAATTAGCCATTTTTTTTGAATCAGCCTAATATATATATATATATTTATATATATGTATATATATTATAATTTCTAATTTACTTTTAAAAAAAGAGAAATTTGCAAAAAAATTTTTTTTTCACAATAATTAAATTCATCAAAAGAAAATATAATTATCAAAAAAATCCTATATATTTTTCAATCATTTACTGACATATCAATTGCAATAAAAATATTATTCATTAAGAAAATGCCATTTAATTTACTTCATGAATTGTAATTTGGAACATTATTACAATGGATGAGAACTTATTTTAAGGTTTGAAGAAAACATACAGATAGATAAATGATTATTTATTCAATTTCATATTTTTAATTTTCAAAAATTAATTATTCTTCAATTTAAGAAAAATAATTTATTCAAATCAATTATTTTCTCATTTTATTAAATTATTTAACATGATTACCTCCATTTGTATTCAATTATATTATTGTGTAATATATATATGTGTATAAAAAATGTATTTTCTATTTAATTATATTAATGTATAATATATATATATATACGAGTATATATATATATATATATATATATATATATATATATATTATAATGTTTAATTTACTTTCAAAAAAAGAGAAATTTGTAAAAAAATTTTACCTGTTTCATTAAATTATTTAATTTCATTTATGGGTTTGAAATTTATATTTTATTGTTTTTTATTATAAATTATATTAAAAATTTAATTATTTAAGTTTAAATCAATAAAAGATTTAAAACTTTTATATTATGTTTTCAAGACATAAACTTATTCAAGTTCATTGATTTGTAGGGTTAATATAATTTAATAAATAGTCTCATATTTTTGTTAATATAGGATATATTAAAAAATAAAAGAAGTACACTAATGTTAAAATTTGTCTAACAATAATAAATGGATTCTCTACAGGTCTTATTCCAATTCGTGTTAGTATTAATACAATTCTAATAAATATTCAAAATAGAAATTGTCTGAATGGATAAAAATTTAATCCTTTAAAATTTATTATTTTATAAAAAGGTATAATCAATAAGACTCAAATAGATATTAAAAGAAGAATTACTCCTCCTAATTTATTAGGGATAGATCGTAGGATTGCATATGCAAATAAAAAATATCATTCAGGTTTAATATGAGGTGGGGTAGTTATAGGATTAGCAGGGGCAAAATTGTCTGGGTCTCCTAATATATTGGGATTTATTAAAATAATATAAATTAAAATAAAGTGTATTAAAATAAATCCTACAATGAAAAGTATGGTTGAAATGGTATTTTGTCAATATCACTATTAGTTCCTAAAGGATTTCTTGATCCTGTACAATGGAGAAATATTAAATGAATAATTGTTATTATAATAATAATGAAAGGAATAATAAAATGAAGAGTAAAATATCGTGTTAGTGTAGCATTATTAATAGAAAATCTTCCTCATAATCATTGTACTAAGAATTCTCCTAAATACGGAATAGCTGAAAGGAGGTTTGTGATTACAGTGGCTCCTCAAAAAGATATTTGCCCTCAAGGTAAGACGTATCCTAAAAATGCAGCTGCTATAGTTAATAATAACATTATTGTTCCTGTCATTCAAGTTAGTTTAAAGTTGAATGATCCAAAAAATATTCTGCGTCCGATATGTAAATATATACAGATGAAAAATATAGAAGCACCATTTGCATGTAAATTTTTGATTATTCAACCATTATTAATATCTCGGTAAATATGAATAATTCTATTAAATGCTATTTGAATATTAGGTGTATAATGTATAGCTGAAAAAATACCTGTAATTAGTTGGGTTACTAAACATAATCCTAACAATGAACCAAAATTTCATATTGAATTAATATTTGATGGTGTTGGTAAATCTACTAAAGATCTATTGATAATTTTTAATAAACTATTTTTTAAACGTAAAGGTAACATTAGAAAGTTTTTCGTAAAGGTCCTAAACTGATATTAGAAATTTTTAGAACAATAATTAGTGTGATAAATAAATAGTTTATTATTATAAATGAAATAATGAAATATGGTTTATTAAATAATTTATTTAATGATATTTTAATTAATATACTTTTATTTAGTTCAATATAAGGGAATTTTATTGTATCTTCAAATATAAAATTTATTTTATTATAATTAATTATTAATATAAATATTAAAACAATTATGATAATATTTATTATTATTCATTTGTTAAAAAGAAATTTTACAGTTGAGATTAATCTTGATACATAAATAAAAATAATTGATAATCTTCTTAAAAAAACTGAAAAAATTATATATGAGTATCAAAATCTTATATTTAACATTCCTGATGTTACAGAAATTAAAGATGTTTGGATTAGTAAGATTAATCCTATTGTAAATGGAGTTTTTGTTGAATATATTATTATAGTGTTGATTAATATAAATAGTATGAAAATTTTTATAATGAATTAATTTAAATAAATTCATATTAATTAGTTTTAAAAAAAATTTTTTTCTCTGATTTACAAAATCAATATTTTTAATAAACCGTCAAAACTTATATTTAATATTAAAATTTCAAAAAATAGTTTATTAAAATATTAATTTTGGAGATTAATGATAAGTATTTTTTTTCTTTTTTTTGAAATTAATATATATACTTATTATATATATATATATAATTTATAGTAATATATATATAGTCGTATAGTAATATATATATATATAGTATTATATATATATATATAGTAATGTATATATATAATTTATTATTTTGATAGATTTTTGTTATTCAGTTTATTTTGTATTTTTAATTAGATTTTTAAGTTTAAGATTAAATCGGTTTCATTTATTGATAGTTTTATTAAGAATTGAATTTATTATTTTAATATTATATTCAATAATAATTTCATTTTTAAATATGTATATATTAGAGATGTATTTTATTATAATTTTTTTAATTTTCAGAGTTTGTGAGGGGGTTTTGGGTTTATCTATTTTGATTTATATGATTCGATCACATGGTAATGATTATTTTCAAGTTTTAAATATTTTTGAATGATAAAGTTTTATTTTTATTTATTATTTTTAATTATAGTTTCTAAGGATAATTTTTGATTTTTTCAGTTTAATTTTTTTTTTTTTATAAATTCTTTTTATATTTTCTGGAAATTATAGATTTGAATTTGAGAGCATAAATATTTTTTTGGGGTGTGATAATTTATCGTTTGGGTTAGTTTTATTAACTTTATGAATTGGAGCATTAATAATTATATCAAGGTATTTTATTTATGAATTAAAGATTTATTTGAAATATTTTATTTTATTAATATTTTTTGCAATTTTATTTTTATTTTTGACATTTACTGTAAATAATTTGTTTTTATTTTATCTTTTTTTTGAATGTAGTTTGATTCCTACTTTTTGTTCAATTTTAGGATGAGGTAATCAATTGGATCGGGTTCAAGCAGGTATTCATTTATTATTTTACACTTTATTTGCTTCTTTACCTTTATTATTAAGAATTATTCATTTATTTTTTGAATTTAAAAATTTAAATCATATTTTTTCTGTAGAAAATTTATTTCAAGTTTATTCTTTTTATTTATTTTTATTTTTAATTTTTGCTTTTTTAGTAAAGTTACCTATTTTTTTTATACATTTATGGTTGCCTAAAGCTCATGTAGAAGCTCCTGTTTGTGGTTCAATGGTTTTAGCTGCTATTATATTGAAGTTAGGGGGGTATGGTTTATTGCGAGTTTATTTATATTCAATTAATATGGGGATTTTTTTAAATGTTCATTTAATTGTTTTGAGAATAATAGGAGGAATTTATATTAGTTTAATTAGAATATTTCAAGTTGATTTAAAATCTTTAATTGCTTATTATTCAATTGCTCATATTAATAATATTATCTGGTTTATTAACTTTAATAAGATGAGGAATTTATGGTTCTTATTTATTAATAATTTCTCATGGTTTATGTTCTTCAGGTTTATTTTGTTTAGTGAATATTATTTATGAGCGTTTGAGAAGTCGAAGATTATTTATTAATAAAGGTTCAATAAATTATATGCCTAGAATATGTTTATGATGATTTTTATTATGTTCTTCAGATATAGCAGCTGTTCCGTCTTTGAATTTGAGCCAATAATTAAAAACTACATAGGATTTTTTTAATAATCACATTTATTTTTAATGAATTTAATTAATGTAAGGAAAATTTTTTTTTCAAATTTCTCTTTATTTGAAAGTGAATTAAACATTATAATATATATATATATATATATATATATATATATATATATATATATATGGGCTATTCCGCGTCAACCGGATCAGTCATCTCTCAGATATTTTTTTAATTTGGCATGTGGATTGTGTAGGGGGAGTTAGATTTGTATGCCGAAGCGCGAATCTCATGATGCAAGATTCAATTTTTTATTAACAATAACAAATTAGACTCCCATTTTTTTCAAAAATTCATAACTTCGGCAAAAAATTAGATACAATATTTTTTTTTTTCCAAATTACGCGGAAAGCTCCATAGAATTCAAAAAAAAATACGAAATGATAAAAAAAAGTTGTTATCAATTGTTTATTTAACAATTAATTTTTCAAAGATTTTTAAAACAGTGATTGACACCATCAAAAATTTTTTTTTAAATTCTTACATGTTCCTTGAACTGTACTACAATCTGTGAATTGATTCCAGAGGGGTGTTTTTCTTCGTTTTCAAGTAAAAAATCATAACGGTGTCGATGCGCATGAAATTGCGGCGCGCCGAGTCTCTACGTAATGGCGGGCGGCCGGTTGCCGTCCACCGCTACCACGCGGTGGCGTCGCAGCGTTATTTTAGTCATTTTCACGATGTAGGACATGATTGAAGAATCTGAAAAAAATACTGTACCTTCACAAGGCCTGCTCAAAGCGATAAGTGAAGTTTCAAGAATGTGTTTTTATTTTAAAATAAATAGCAAGTTATGTAATTATTATCATTTATGTGCACTCTCATGGTGTGTAACCGTTATTTTGAATCTCTGTAATAAAAAAACGGTGAAAAACACATTCTTGAAACTTCACTTATCGCTTTGAGCAGGCCTTGTGAAGGTACAGTATTATTTTCAGATTCTTCAATCATGTCCTACATCGTGAAAATGACTCTAAAATAACGCTGCGACGCCACCGCGGGGTAGCGGTGGACGACAACCGGCCGCCCGCCGTTACGTAGAGACTCGGCGCGCCGCAATTTCATGCGCATCGACACCTTTAATGATTTTTTACTCAAAAACGAAGAAAAACGCCCCTCTGGAATTAATTCACAGATTGTAGTACAGTTCAAGGAACATGTCAGAAATTAAAAAAAATTTTTTGATGTTGTCAGTCACTGTTTTAAAAATCTTTGAAAAATTAATTGTTAAATAAACAATTGATAACAACTTTTTTTTAACATTTCGTATTTTTTTTTGAATTTTATGGAGCTTTCCGCGTAATTTGGAAAAAAAAAAATATTGTATCTAATTTTTTGCCGAAGTTATGAATTTTTGAAAAAAATGGGAGTCTAATTTGTTATTGTTAATAAAAAATCGAATTTTGCGTTATGAGATTCGCGCTTTGGCACAAAAATCTAACTCCCCCTACACAATCCACATGCCAAATTAAAAAAATATCTGACAGATGATTGATCCGGTTGACGCGGAATAGCCCATATATGTGTATATTTAAATATTATACATTAATATAATTGAATATAAATACATTCATTTATATATATATATTATACATTCATATAATTGAATATAGATGAAGGTAATCTTGTCAAATAATTTAATAAAAAAAGGAAATAATTGATTAAATAAATTATTTTTCTTAATGAATAATATTTTTATTTCTATTAATATGTGAGCAAATAATTAAAAAATATTCAGGATCTTCTGAATAACTATATTTATTTTTAATGAATTTCATTATTGTTAAAAAAATTTTTCTTTGAAAAATTTCTTTTTTTTCAAAAGTAAGTTTGAAATTATGCTATATATATATATATATATATATATATATATATATATATATATATGTATATTATTATACATGTATATATGTATACATATGTATATTATACATTGATATAATTGAATATAAATGGAGGTGATTGAGTTGAATAATTGATTGAAATGAGGAAATAATTGATTGCGCTGAATCATTTTTCTCAACTGGTAATATTTATATTTTAATTAATATGTGAGCAAATGAATAAAAAATACTGAGACTTTTTTGAATCATTATATTTATTTTTAATGAATTTAATTACTGTAAAAAAATTTTTTTTTTTCAAATTTCTCTTTCGTTAAAAGTAAATTAAAAATCATAATATATATATATATATATATATATATATATATATATATATATATATATATATATATATATGTATATATTTGAATTTTATACATTAATATAATTAAATATAATACATTTATTTATATATATATTATACATCAATATAATTGAATATAAGTGAAGATAATCAAGTCAAATGAATTAATAAAAGAAGGAAATAGTTGATTGAAATAAATTGTTTTTCCTAATAAATAAAATTTTCATTTCAATGAATATGCAAGCGAATAATTAAAGAATAAGTAGAATTTTTTGAATAATTATATTTATTTTTACTGAATTGAATTATTGTAAAAATATTTTTTTTTTTTCAAATTTCTCTTTTTCTAAAAGTAAATTGAAAATCATAATATATATATATATATATATATTTGTTCATTATACATTATTATAATTGAATATGAATACATTTATTTATATATATATTATACCTTGATATAATCGAATATAAGTGGAGATAATCGAGTCAAATAATCCAATAAAAAAAGGAAATAGTTGATTGAAATTGATTGTTTTTCCTGATAAATAATATTTTTATTTCAAATAATATGCGAGTAAATAATTAAAAAACTAACAGGATCTTTTCAATAATTATATTTATTTTCAATGAATAGAATTATCGAAAACAAAATTTTTTTTTCAAAAAGTTCTTTTCTTCTTAGAAGTAAATTCAAAATTATAATATATACATTTATGTATATTATTATATATGTATATATTTATATATATGTATATTATACAATAATATAATTGAATATAAATGGAGGTAAATTATTTTTACTAACGGATAATATTCATATCCTCATAATATGTGAGCAAATAATTAAAAAATACGTAGGATTTTTTGAATAATTATATTTATTTTAATGAATTTAATGATTGTGAAGAAATTTTTTTTTTTCAAATTTCTCTTTTTTTGAAAGTAAATGAAAAATCATAATATATATACATGTCTATATTTGAATTTTATACATTAATATAATTGAATATAAATACATTTATTTATATATATATATTAAACATTAATATAATTGAATACAAATGGAGGTAATTCAGTCAAATAATTCAGTGAAGAAAGGAAATAGTTGATTGAAATGAATTATTTTTCCTGATGAATAATATTTTGATTTCAATTAATATGTGAGCAAATGATCAAAAAGTACATAGGATTTCTGAAATAATTATATTCATTTTTAATGAATTTAATGATTGTGAGAAAATTTTTTTTTTTTTAAATTTCTCCTTTTTTAAAAGTAAATTAAAAAACATAATATACATATATGTATAAATTTGAATGTTATACATCAATATATTTAAATATTAATACATTTATTTACATATATATCATACATTGATATAATTGAATATAAATGGAGGTAATTAAGTCAAATGATTCAATAAAAGAAGGAAATAGTTGATTGAAATGAATTATTTTTCCTGATGAATAACATTTTTATTTCAATTATCATGTGAGCGAATAATTCAAAAATATATAGGATTTTTTTAATCATTATGTTTATTTTTAATGAATTTAATTTTTGTAAAAATGTTGTTTTTTTTCAAATTTCTCTTTTTTTCAAAGTAAATTCAAAATTATAATATATACATATGTATGTATATGTATATTATACATTAATATAATTGAATCTAAATGAAGGTGATTAAGTTAAATGATTCAATAAAATGAGCAAATAATTGATTTAAATAAATTATTTTTCTTAACGGATAATATTTATATTTTAATTAATATGTGGGCAAATGATTGAAAAATACATAGGATTTCTTTAATAATAATATTCATTTTCAATGAATTCACTCATAGTAAAACGATTTTTTTTTTCAGATTTCTCTTTTTTTCAAAGTAAATTAAAAATCATAATATATATATATATGTATATATTTGAATATTATACATTAATATAATCGAATATAAACACATTTATTTATATATATATTGTACATCAATATAATTGAATATAGATGGAGGTAATTATGTCAAATAATTTATTAAAAAAAGGGAATAATTGATTAAATAAATTATTATTCCTAACGAATAATATTTATATCTTAATTAATATGTGAGCAAGTAATTAAAAAATGCGTAGGATTTTTCGAATAATTATATTCATCTTTAATGAATTTAATGATTGTAAAAAAACTTTTTTTTTCCAAATTTCTCTTTTTTTAAAAGTGAATGAAAACTCATGACATATACATATGTATATATTTGAATATTATACATTAATATAATTGAATATAAATACATTTATTTTTATATATATTATACGTTAATATAATTGAACATAAATGAAGATAATCAAGTCAAATAATTTAATAAAAAGAGGAAATAGTTGATTGAAACAAATTGTTTTTCCTAATAAATAATATTTTCATCTCAATTATTATGTGAGTCAATAATTAAAAAACATACAGGATCTTTTCAATAATTATATTTATTTTCAATGAATTTAATTGTTTATTTTTAGAAGTAAATTCAAAATTATAATATATATATATATATGTATATTATTATATATGTATATATGTTTATATATGTATATCATATATTGATATAATTGAATATAAAGGGAGGTAATTAAGTTAAATAATTTGATAAAATAAGAAAATAATTGATTCAAATAAATTATTTTTCCTAATTGATAATATTTTCATTTCAATTGATATGTGAGAAAATAATTGAAAAATACGTAGGATTTTTTCAATAATTATATTTATTTTAATGAATTTATTGATTGTGAAAAAATTTTTTTTTTTTCAAATTTCTCTTTTTTTAAAAGTGAATTAAAAATCATATTATATATATATGTATATATTCGAATATTATACAATAATATAATTGAATATAAATGGAGGTCATTGAGTTGAATAATTTGATAGAATAAGGTGATAATTGATTCAAATAAATTATTTTTTCCAACGGATAATATTTATATCTTAATCAATATGTAAGCAAATGATAAAAAAATACATAGGATTTCTCAAATAATTATATTTATTTTCAATTAATTTACTGATAGTAAAAAAATTTTTTTTTTTCAGATTTCTCTTTTTTTAAAAGTAAATTGAAAATCATAATATATATATATGTATATATTTGAATATTATACACTAATATAAATAAATATCAATACATTCATTTATATATATATTATACATTAATATGATTGAATATGAATGGAGGTAATTAAGTCAAATGTTCTAATAAAAAAGGAAATAGTTGATTGGAATAAATTATTATTCCTGATGACTAATATTTTTATTTCAATTATTTTGTGAGCAAATAAATAAAGAATATATAGGATCTTTTCATCAATAATATTTATTTTCGATGAATTTAATTATCAAAAAAAAAATTTTTTTCAAAAATTTCTTTTTTTTTAGAAGTAAATTCAAAATTATAATATATATGTATATATGTATATTATTATATATGTATCTATGTATATATATGTATATTATACATTGATATAATTGAATATAAATGGAGGTAATTAGGTTAAATAATTTAATAAAATAACGAAATGATTGATTCTAATAAATTATTTTTCCTAACGGATGATATTTATATCTTAATTGATATGTGAGCAAATAATTGAAGGATACGTAGGATTTTTTGAATAATAATATTCATTTTTAATGAATTCAATGATTGTAAAAAAAATTTTTTTTCCCAAATTTCTCTTTTTTTAAAAGTAGATGAAAAATCATAATATATGAATATGTATAGATTTGAATATTATACATTAATATAATTGAATATAAATACATTTATTTATATGTATATTATACATTAATATAATTGAATATAGATGGAGGTAATTATGTCAAATAATTTGATAAAAAAAGGAAATAATTGATTAAATAAATTATTTTTCCTAATGAATATCATTTTTATTTCAATTTATATGTGAGTAAATAATCAAAAAATACGTAGGATTTTTTGAATAATTATATTTATTCAAATGAATTTATAGATTGTGGAAAAAATTTTTTTTTTCAAATTTCTCTTTCTTCAAAAGTAAATTAAAAATCATAATATATACATATGTATATATTTTAATATTATACAATAATATAATTGAATATAAATGGGGGTAATTAAGTCAAATAATTTAATAGAATAGGGTAATAATTGATTCAAATAAATTTTTTTTCCTAACGGATAATATTTATATCCTTATAATACGTGAGCAAATAATTAAAAAATACGTAGGATTTTTCGAATAATTATATTTATTTTCAATGAATTCAATGATTGTAAAAAAATTTTTTTTTCCCAAATTTCTCTTTTTTTAAAAGTAAATGAAAAATCGTAATATATATATATGTATATATTTGAATGTTATACATTAATATAATTGAATATAAATACATTTATTTATATATATATATTATACATTATTATAATTGAATATAGATGGAGGTAATTATGTCAAATAATTTAATAAAAAAAGGAAATAATTGATTAAATAAATTATTTTTTCTAGTGAATATTATTTTTATTTTGAATAATATGTGAGCAAATAATTAAAAAATACGGAGGATTTTTTGAATAATTATATTTATTTTAATGAATTTATTGATTGTGAAAAAACTTTTATTTTTCAAATTTCTCTTTTTTTAAAAGTAAATTAAAAATCATAATATATATATATGTATATATTTGAATAATATACAATAATATAATTGAATATAAATGGAGGTAAATAAGTTGAATAATTTAAGGGATCGTCTCAGTGTGAAATTTTCAAAAAATTGTTTTTTTTTTTTTTTGCATTATCGTATAGTATACACTGTTCTCAACATTCTCTCAAATTTTTCAATCGAAATTCAAATTATTACGGTCGCTACAGCGTTTCTTGTAGAAAGGGAACGGGTTTTCTACCTGCGCGAGTACTAAGGTGCTTAGGTTCTATAACCTTGCAGAATAAACTGTCCAAGCATTTCAGTTCGTTTTTGACATCCACCACGGATAGACGTACGAGAGAAACCCCCAAGAAAAAAATCAAGACCTGGCATCGCCGATTGATCGTAAGTAAACGATTTATCTAAACTTTTCCAACTTCAATCTTTAAACGCGTTTTTCTCAGAATGGTGTTTTTCAAAACGGTTTCCACTCTCAAAGGAAGAGTTTCAAAGATATCTAGTTCCAATTTCGGGAGAAAATTTTAAACGTCATTCTTTATCGCGCTATGGAAGCTTTTTTTTTTTTTTTGAAAACTTCCTATTTTTTTTTACGAAAATGTTACGTCCAGCATATCACTTCTCTCTATTTTTCCTACTCGCTAACTCTCCCGCAGTTCTTACATTAATCTCATGGTCTCTGTCCTGTCCTCTTATCTCTACGTAGTCTCACGCTATTCACTATCGCGCTTACTCATCAAATTCCATTCCCTACTCCTAGCATTGTCACACCTTTTCTGCACCCGTACATTTCACGTCTCGAGGAACACTTCTATTCTAACTCTCAACAACGTCACATCTAGACTTCTTACATAGCTTCATACAGCACACTTCGTTTTTACCGTCATCTGAACTTCCTCGAAATAAATATATTAGTAATATCTCAAACAAACCCTACGTTATTCGATCCTCATCCTGATTTCCGGTTGTCCTGGAACTTAAAAGCGAAGCCAACCAGTTTACTCTTACCGCTCAGGAGTAACTCTACTCACGGACGTAACAAAAAACTGTCGAAAAAAAGGGCCACATTCGACACTTTTTGTTCAAACCGCCGCCATTTTGTCAAGTTTGAAAAAAAAACCCCTCCATAGCGCGATAGCGACTTTCCTACAGATCAATAACCTTTTTGAAATTTTTTTTTCAGATCAAAATTGCGGCCGTCATCGTGGAAACCGTGCAGCACCTTTTTTTTCACGTGAAATTACAACAATTTATACAACAATGATGCACTCAATAAATAAACTTTAAAAAAATCATTTTGTTTTCTTCATAAACGTATTTATTTATGAAAAAAAACCGGACCAATTAGCTTATGTGAACATTAAAAAAAAAATTCGCGAAAATCAGTGATTTTTCGGAGTGTCACACTGAGACGATCCCTTAATAGAATAAAGTAATAATTGATTCAAATAAATTATTTTTACTCACGGATAATATTCATATCCTCATAATATGTGAGCAAATAATTAAAAAATACGGAGGATTTTTTGAATAATTATATTTATTTTAATGAATTTATTGATTGTGAAAAAACTTTTATTTTTCAAATTTCTCTTTTTTTAAAAGTAGTTGAAAAATCATAATATATGTATATGTATATATTTGAATATTATACATTAATATAATTGAATATAAATACATTTATTTATATGTATGTTATACATTAATATAATTGAATATAGATGGAGGTAATTATGTCGAATAATTTGATAAAAAAAGGAAATAATTGATTAAATAAATTATTTTTCCTAATGAATATCATTTTTATTTCAATTTATATGTGAGTGAATAATCAAAAAATACGTAGGATTTTTTCAATAATTATATTCATTTTAATGAATTTATTGATTTTGAAAAAAAAATTTTTTTTTCAAATTTCCCTTTTTTTAAAGGTGAATTAAAAATCGTATTATATATATATGTATATATTTGAATATTATACAATGATATAATTGAATATAAATGGAGGTAATTAAGTTAAATAATTTAATAGAATAAGGTAATAATTGATTCAAATAAATTATTTTTCCTAACGGATAATATTTATATCTTAATTAATATGTCAGCAAATGATAAAAAAATACATAGGATTTCTTGAATAATTATATTTATTTTCAATTAATTTACTCATAGTAAAAAAATTTTTTTTTTTCAGATTTCTCTTTTTTTAAAAGTAAATTAAAAATCATAATATATATATATGTATATATTTGAATATTTTACACTAATATAAATAAATATCAATACATTCATTTATATATATTGTTACAAAGGGTGAAATCACCCGTTTTGCCCCCTCTTTAATGATCTAGTAGTCAGCATAGATAAAAGACGTTTATAAACCTCTTATGTCTTTAAAAAGAATAAGGTTGCTGCGCCAACCAACATTATTGTAAAAACAGTCTTGTTTCAGACTTTTAACGAGAAACACATATTACGCATTAAAAGCATTTTCACAATATTATTCATTCACGCTCTTGATTTCTTTGACTTAATAAGTAAACTCGCGGATCCATATTTTATTAACGTAACGTCAAGAACGTTACATTTGGTGTCAGAAGCGGGATCTTGAGTTTCTTTTTAATTAAGTCGATTCAGTGCGTGTAATAAACAATGAGCAGTAGTCGTATGACGCGCTCACGTCGAAGGGAAAGTGGAGAAGAATCTTCTCTCATGGAAAACCCGAGCATTCCAGAAGAAATTTTATCACCTTCAGTGGACCCTCTTTTAACTCCTTCGACGGTCTCTCAGCTTGATCTACTGAAGATCCTGACACAACAACAAGAAACTGCTGCTCAACAACAGCAACAACTAATCCAGCTGCTTCAAGAGCAACAAGAGGCTCGAGAGCGTTCAGAAACTAATCTTCAGAACCTTCTTCGGACGACTGTGGCAACCCTTCAATCCGTTCATCAAATGAGTGGCGCTGGAGGACCTGCTTGTCAACACTGCGGTTCTAGAGTCGCTACTCCTGTTTCCTCTCCTGTTCCCTCGCCTGTTTCTATTCCCGTTGTTCAAGAGATCCGACATCCAGGACAAATCCAGGATGTTCGAGACTCAAGGTCTGTGCCTTTTATTAGGAGAGTAGTTGAATCCCCAGTTTGTAGAAACAGAGTAAATAATGGGGTTGATTTTTCCGAGCCTCTGTCTCAGGTTCGTCCTCAATACTCTCATTTGAGTCAATTGAATAATTCGAGACTTCCTGGGGTTACTTCTCAGATTAATGAGAAACCCTTTTGTCCTTTGAAACCGCCAATTTTTGATGAAAAGATTCCATGGGCAGAGTATGAACGTCAATTTAATACTATTGCAAAGCATAATCAGTGGGACTCCGCCATGAGGGCCCACAGCCTTGCCTCTTGTCTTCGGACGCCGGCTCTGAATGTTTTAACGGCATTGTCTGAAGAAGAAATTTCCGATTATGAGAAACTTAGCTCTGCACTAAAGTTGAGATACGGAAATGACCACTTGACGAAACTGTACACGGCTCAATTACAGACTAGGAGACAAGGACGAGACGAAGACCTCGCGTCTCTAGTCAGGATATAGAACGGCTTTCACGTGTAGCATTGCCAGATCACGAGCCGTCTCATAATTTATTAGCGACTCAAGCCTTTTTAAACGCAATTAGTGATCCAGAAATCAAAATGGCCGTTGGAACATCGGGCCTCACTTCTCTGCGGGAGGCAACGGCCAAAGCCCTTGAGGTGGAGGCAATGAGGAAACAATATTTTGGGCTGAACAAGCTTCGTCGGATTGAGGTGTCCGAAAACTCCTCAGAAAGACGAAGTTTTGAACACTCGGAGGAGTCAAAACCTCAAAATTATAGAAATAAAAATAACAATAGTAATTTTAAACCAAGAAATCGAGGTTCTTTTCAAAACCAACAAAACAAGCGTGTAAATAAGAACGCGGTCATGACGAGTCAAACCAGCTTGGCCTGTTTATTTTGTCATAAAATAGGACATGATGCTAATCATTGCTTTTTACTTAAAAAGAATAGTAGAGAAATGATACAAAACTCGCATTCAGATTTCTATAATTGGCGAAGAAGAGGTATAGAGGTTGGGGAAGAAAATCCTCAATCCTCAAACTAACTCTTCTTCTGAGGCTGGTTTGAGGAACTAGTTTCAGACGTTTTTATATAAAATCATCATTGGAGTTAACCTCTTTCTTTGAATTATTTTGGTTATGCGTGACAGGCATTCCCAACCTATTTTATTGCCTGTCAGGGAAATGAAGCTCGTCGAAGGTTAGGTAATTTTCGCGACTTCGAATCTCATTTATTGATGAAAATTTTCGATCTTCTCAATCGCTCGTCTGAGCTCAGAGTAGATTTAATTGTTTATTTGCGAGTTTCCCCAGAAACTTCTTTTGCTCGAGTAAGTTCCCGTTCTCGTGAGGAGGAATCGAGCATTTCTTTAGAGCTACTTAGAACTATTCATGAGGTTCATGAGGATTGGCTAGTAAATCAAACCTTTTCTTCTTTATCGGCTACTGTTTTGGTTATAAATGCAGAAGCTACAGCCGACCAAGTTTTTCTAAAACCTTCTTCTTTTGAATCGGATTTTGTATCGGATAGGCTTTGGTTTATTAATGTGAAAAGAGCCACGATTATTTTTCGAGGTCGATGAGCGATTGCTTGATTTTCATATTTTATTAACCTTAAGTGTCAGTTTTTGTGAGTACTTTTTCAGGTTACTTGACACAGCCTTTTCCCATCCAATCTTTCCCCGATTCCTGAAGATGACTGGTGGTCTTATTTTGAAGAAGGACGCAGAAATGATTCAGATAAGATCGTTTCTTTTCTTTTGAATACATATTTAATTTATTTTATTCGTGTATTCTTCCAAATTCACTAACTCCCAAATTCACTTAGTGAATTTGAATTGTTATACCACCACTTACATTTGTCCTCCAAACTCTAGGGTGTGCTGTCTCTGGAGAAGCCTTGAATTCAGTCACCAATTCCTTTTCCCTGTTTACTGTGCCGGTTCTCAGAGGGAATCAGCTTTTATGTTCCCTCGGACCCAGAGTTCTTCCATGTATGGTTTCCCCCCTCGTCGTACTCCTCTGTGTTTGGTTCACCGCACTATTTTCCCTGAAGAGGAATGGATTTTCTTTTCGACGGCGATCCGAATGATTTTATTGTCTTCAAATTCATAAAGCCACACGACACTAGATAACACTTACCTTTGTAAAAACAAGGCACATAAATTTTTGAAATTATTTAACGCTCAACTATCTGCTCAAGGTTTTCTGTGGTTTACCTTGAGACTGTGGGCAAATGCCAGATAGTAAAAAAGGGAGTTCTTAAATTTTTAGAGCCACAGCTCCAACTCACCTTTGAGCACTGGCTACTAGATCACCTTTATAATTGTTTTACCTTTCCCCAGTCGGGACGACTCTTTTCCTCGGGGGGGAGTAGTGTTACAAATGGTGAAATCACCCGTTTTGCCCCCTCTTTAATGATCTAGTAGTCAGCATAGATAAAAGACGTTTATAAACCTCTTATGTCTTTAAAAAGAATGAGGTTGCTGCGCCAACCAACATTATTGTAAAAACAGTCTTGTTTCAGACTTTAAACGAGAAACACGTATCTTGCATTAAAAGCATTTTTCACGATATATATTGTTCACGCTCTTGATTTCTTTCGATTCAATAATAAGTAAACTCACGGATCCATATTTTATTAACGTAACGTCATATATTATACATTAATATGATTGAATATGAATGGAGGTAATTAAGTCAAATGTTTTAATAAAAAAGGAAATAGTTGATTGGAATTAATTATTTTTCCTGATGAATAATATTTTTATTTCAATTATTATGTGAGCAAATAAATAAAAAATATATAGGATCTTTTCATCAATTATATTTATTTTCGATGAATTTAATTATCAAAAAAAAAATTTTCTTTAAAAATTTCTTTTTTTTTTTGAAGTAAATTCAAAATTATAATATATATGTATATATGTATATTATTATATATGTATCTATGTATGTATATGTATATTATACATTGATATAATTGAATATGAATGGAGGTAATTAAGTTAAATAATTTAATAAAATAACGAAATGATTGATTCAAATGAATTATTTTTCCTAACGGATAATATTTACATCTTAATTAATATGTGAGCAAATAATTAAAGAATACGTAGGATTTTTTGAATAATATTATTTATTTTTAATGAATTTAATGATTGTAAAAAAATTTTTTTTTCCCAAATTTCTCTTTTTTTAAAAGTAAATGAAAAATCATAATATATATATATGTATATATTTGAATATTATACATTAATATAATTGAATATAAATACATTTATTTATATATATATATTATACATTATTATAATTGAATATAGATGGAGGTAATTATGTCAAATAATTTGATAAAAAAAGGAAATAATTGATTAAATAAATTATTTTTCCTAACGAATATCATTTTTATTTTAATTTATATGTGAGTAAATAATTAAAAAATACGTATGGTTGTTTGAATAATTATATTTATTTTAATGAATTTATTGATTGTGAAAAAATTTTTGTTTTTTCAAATTTCTCTTTCTTTAAAAGTAAATTAAAAATCATAATATATATATATGTATATATTTGAATATTATACAATAATATGATTGAATATAAATGGAGGTAATTAAGTTAAATAATTCAATAGAATAAGGTAATAATTAATTCAAAAAAATTATTTTTACTAACGGATAATATTCATATCCTCATAAAATGTGAGCAAATAATTGAAAAATACGTAGGATTTTTTGAATAATTATATTTATTTTAATGAATTTAATGATTGTGAAGAAATTTTTTTTTTTTCAAATTTCTCTTTTTTTGAAAGTAAATGAAAAATCATAATATATATACATGTATATATTTGAATTGTATACATTAATATAATTGAATATAAATTTATTTATTCATATATATAATCAACATTAATATAATTGAATATAAATGGAGGTAATTCAGTCAAATAATTTGGTGAAGAAAGGAAATAGTTGATTGAAATGAATTATTTTTCCTAATGAATGATATTTTTATTTCAATTAATATGTGAGCAAATAATTAAAAAATATACAGCATCTTTTCAATAACCATATTTATTTTCAATGAATTTAATTATCGAAAAAAAAAATTTTCTTTCAAAAATTCCTTTTTTTTTTAGAAGTAAATTCAAAATTATAATATATTTATATATATGTATATTATTATATATGTATATATATATATATATGTATATTATTATATTTGTATATATGTATATATGTGGGATCTGGGGGTCACTGGGATCCTACGTATCAAAGCGTGCGATGGGTGAAATATAAATGGATGTTTATTAGGTTTTACAGGTGCGTGGATACGGAGATCCGGTTATAGCGCGGTTACAATATCGGTACTCTAGCGTGTGTTGATTTTGACTATCTGCCAGGTGAGGCGAAGGATCTTCGAAAGCGCGCTGAGGATTATTCCCGAAATTGGGCGATAAACGCCGAGCATTGCCTCGCTCTAATACTAGACCGAGTGCGTGTATGTGGCAGGCGCTACATGTCTCCCCTTCTTGGAGAAATACTGTGTAGTGTGTGAGCGATGTGCAGTATTTCAAGCAGGAAACAGAAAGAAAAAAAAAAACTGGCAAAATAAAAATTTGGGTTATTTCTCATTTCTTTGTCTTTTGCGTGCAGGTTTGTTGAATGCGTGGATGGAGCGTAAGACGAAATTACAGCGCGAGTCGGACTTGTTTTTTCTTTTTTGAAGTCGTGGTCGTTGGGGCGTCGTTGTTTGCGACGGGCTGGTGTACGCTCAATGCTGACGGTCCGGCCGTGTCGTGTTGGCTTTGGAGTTCGTCGAGCAGCAGATACGCGGGTTTCAATCTGTCGATCGAAACTGGCGTGCTTCTTCCACGTAGTTTGACGGTGAAGTATTTCTCGTGCTTGTCGACGACTGGGTATGGGCCGTCGTACGGGGCGGAGAATGACGGTCGCACTTGGTCGTTTCGGATAAAGACGTGTGACGCGTTTGCGAGGTCTTGGTGCACAAAGATGCGCTGGTGTGCGTGGCGCGATGCGGGTTCTGGTGCCAGATCTTGGAAGTTCTTCCTCAGCATCCGTACCAGTTCGGGGGCGGTCGTGTCTTGCCTTGAGGGCGCAAGGAATTCGCCTGGCAGTCGTATCGGTTCGCCGAGGACGAGTTCAGCGGGAGTCGCTTCGATGTCCTCTTTGTACGCGGCTCGGAGTCCGAGTAGCACGGCGGGAAGCGCGTCGTACCACGTGTCCTCGTGACAGAGTAGCGCTGCTTTCAAGGGAGCTTTCCTGTGTGAAATTTTGAAAAAATCGATTTTTTTTTTTTTGCTTTCTCGAATAGTATACACTAGTAGTGTATATATGAGAGTTCTAATCCAAAGATGGCGGCGCTCCCCCCTAGTTCCCCCCTAGCTCCCCCCTAGCTCCCCCCTAGCCCCCCCGCCCCCCGCGACTGACGGCGCACCCTCTCTCACCCCCTCCCCCCCGCGACTCACGGCGCACCCCCCCCCCGGTCATTTTCGGCGGCTATTTCCATAGGATTTGACACACACACGCACACACACACACACACACACACGCGCGCGCGCGCACACACACACACACGCACGCACGCAAAATAATTCCTGTCGAGACTTGTTTGGCGCCGGAAAGCCGCACATAAATCAGATAGGGTAAAAACTTGCTAGATCTATTGAAAAAATTTCAGGAAATTGCTCTTTGAGATAGTGCCGACAATGCACTTAAACCAATCTGGGATAGTGGGGGAGTGGTCCCCATAAAAATTCCTCGCACAATATGCGTGTCGAGACTTGTCCAATGGAAAAATTGTAGTGGGGGTGGGTGGTATATAAAGCGTACGTCTATCGTGATCGTCACTCTGTTCTCATCGTATTCTCATTGTGAACTGTTCTCGCTCGTGAAATAACCTCGAAACGCGATGGATCTAGCAAAAGTTAACCACGTCAGCCGCCTGGAGAATCTGCCAACCAAGAAGATGTCGGAACTCGAAATTGGGGGAGTGTATGACGTCATCGGGTTACGACTGGTCAAAACAAAATTCGGGGTACGTGTTCTGGCGACAATCGATGGAGAATACAACGTCTTCTTACCACCGAGAATCGCAAGAGTTCTACAAGAAGATTCCAGTCAGCTGACTGAAATGTGTAGCATGGCCGGAGAAAATCGTCTGCAAATGAAATACCTTGGTGGAGAATTCAACAAGTTCGAATTTTCATGCAGTTATGCGCCTTAAATGAACTATGCGATCCCCCTCTACTTCCACAAAATTCATCCACGAGGGGGTAAAAGCGGGTGTGCTGGAGATGGAATAGTCAGCCTTCCACATACAATCCGTTAGTATATAATCGAGCGCAACATTCCCACTCCTCAACATGGCGATGATCCTAGACGTGCAATGTTTTATCGGTCATAACATGAAGTTTGTACCCAAGGAAGTCGCAGTCGTGAATGTAAACGGGTCGGGTCTGGATTACATCATTTTCAAGCCGCCCTATGATTTGGCAAGCCTACCACTTGAATGTAGAGCTACCAATGTATGGTTGACGCACAATCACCATGGAATATCATGGAACGCAGGCAACAAATCTCACGAGGATGTGACGAAGATTGTGAGAAAAATGGTTGAAAATGCGTGTTACGTATACGTCAAAGGGGCGGAGAAGAAGGCATGGCTGACGGAGATCGTCGATGGTACAACGAGGGTTATTAATATGGAAGATTTGCATATCATACCCCCTGCACTGGAAAAATTGAGGTATATGGAAGCGGCATCGTGGCACGACGCGAACCATGGATACTCTCCAGCGAATAACCTCCAGCAAGCAGCAGCGCCAGGCTCAATTTGGTATGATGACAACTCTGAATACATCCCGGCATACAATTGCGCCTTTGAAAATGTGCAGCGACTAAGGAGTTGTGTGAAAAACCGTTTACCCCTGAGGAGAAAAAGTGTTACGATCACTGTCACTTCACGGGTAAATATCGTGGTCCTGCTCATAATCGGTGTAATTTGAATTTCAGAGAGTCGCACACAATTCCAATAGTTTTCCACAATTTGTCCGGTTACGATTCTCACTTTTTAATAAAATCCCTCGCGTCAACTTTTCCCGGTCAAATTACACTGCTACCCATAAATAAGGAAAAATACATATCCTTCACGAAACGCGTCGATGGAACAATGATGCACTTGAGATTCATCGATTCGTTTCGATTTATGGCTAGCAGCATCGATACACTTTCCAAATATTTGATCGATACCGATAAACGCATAACACGTAAATTTTATAATAACCCGACTCAGTTCAGTTTGATGACCCGCAAAGGCGTTTTTTCCTATGAATACGTCGATTGTTGGGGGAAACTCGATGAACCGCGATTACCTGCAAAGAAGCATTTCTACTCGCACATCTGCGATGCAAATATTTCAGACACCGATTACGAGCACGCGAAAACTGTTTGGAGGGAATTCCATTTAGAGTGATTGGGGGGCTATTCAGATTTATATTCAAAGACCGATGTTCTTTTGCTTGCCGATATTTTCGAAAATTTCCGCGCTAGCTGCTTCAAAACATACGATTTAGATCCGTTGCATTACTACACTGCACCGGGACTTGCTTTTGACGCGATGCTCAAGCATACTAATGTAAATTTGCAACTTTTAGACAACCCTGAGATGGTGTTATTTATTGAAAGAGCCATTCGAGGCGGCGTAGCGCAATGTTCTAATCGACACGCTCGGGCCAATAATAGATTCATGGGAACAGATTTTGATCCAAACAAAGCGGAATCGTATCTCATGTATTTTGACGTGAATAACCTGTACGGTGCAGCTATGAGCGTGCATTTACCAATCGGTTCGTTCGAGTGGGAGTATCAGCACATCGATATAACGAACCATCCGGACGATTCGCCGATCGGTTACTTTCTGGAGGTAGATTTGGACTACCCTGTAGAACTCCACGAGGATCACAAAGACTTACCTCTTTGTCCCGAACATTTTACTCCTCCAGGTAGTAAAAATGCCAAACTCGCGACCACCCTTCACCCCAAAACAAAGTATATATTGCACTATAGGAATTTGAAACAGTGTTTGAGTTTAGGATTGAAATTAACGAAAGTGCATAGAATTTTGAAGTTTGCGCAATCTCCATGGCTCGAGCCTTACATCACGCTCAATACAGACATGCGTAAGCAATCTAGGAATGAATTTGAGAAAAACTTTTACAAACTCATGAATAACGCTGTGTTCGGCAAGACTATGGAGAATGTGCGAAATCATAAAGATGTTAAATTGGTTACAAAATGGGAGGGAAAAGGTGGTGCGAGAACGCTTATTGCCCGAGCAAACTTTCACAGCTGCACCGTATTTGACACTGATATGGTTATCATTGAAACGAATCGTGTCAAAGTTCACTTCGCCAAACCTATTTACGTCGGCGCATCAATTCTAGATCTGTCAAAAATCTTTCTCTACGATTTCCACTATAATTATATTAAAACCAACTTTTCGAATAAACAGGCTAAATTGATGTATACCGACACAGACAGCCTTATTTATCAATTCAATGTGCCTAATATCTACGATATCATCAAACGTGATGTAGATACAATGTTTGACACCTCTGACTATCCGCCCGACAATGTGTATGGTATTCCCCTTAAAAACAAAAAACAACTAGGGCTAATGAAGGATGAAAATAATGGTAAAATTATGACAGAGTTTGTGGGACTGCGAGCAAAGCTGTACACATTTACTACGATGGGTGAGGATGGGGAAAAATATGACAGTGGCGTAAAAGTGAGTAAGCATGCCAAGGGTGTAAGAAATTCATCGATAAATAGCATCACGTTTGATGATTATAAGCGCTGTCTGACGGCTTACCGAGAGTTGACTCTTCCACAGTGTTTAATACGCAGCAAAAAACACGAAGTAAGCACGATCGTACAAAAAAAATTGGCTCTGAGTTGGCAGGATGACAAGCGGCAATTGATACCTGGACAGACCGACACCGTACCTTGGGGGTTTGTCCCAGCCCCCCAATAGCTATAGGATAAACTGTAGACATAGAATTGATGTAAATATTTGATGTTTGACGCCTCGAACGATCCACCATCAGGCGGAAACGTTTCATGATCAATACGATATTTAATGGATTTGAAGTTTCAAAATGCGAATTCATATACTCAACAATTGTTTATTTATTTATTATTGATATATCAAGCAATTATTCATATTTATTCGTTTACCACGAGAAAAGTTTTCAGAAAATGAAAAAAAATTTTCAGGAAACGAAAAAAACTTTTCAGAAAATGAAAAAAACATTTCAGAAAAGGAAAAAAAGTTTTCAGAAAATGAAAAAAAGTTTTCAGAAAACTTTTTTCCCATTTGATTAACACGTAAAAAAAGTTTTCAGAAAATGAAAAAAAATTTTCAGGAAACGAAAAAAACTTTTCAGAAAATGAAAAAAACTTTCCAGAAAACGAAAAAAAGTTTTCAGAAAATGAAAAAAAGTTTTCCAAAAAATAAAATGTGTAATAATCGTATGGCAAAATTGCATATTATCATTATTATTATCACTATTATTATTATCACTATTATTATTATCATTATTATCATTATTATTATTATTATTATTTTTATTTTCGTAGTACAGAGTATGGCACATGTGCGCACAAAGGAGGTAAAATGTGGAAATATTTGTATATTCAAAATCTTTTATTGTAATTCGGAAAATACATACAAATTATGTTACATGTCTGTTTTATTTATCCAACTATTGTGCGAACTATCAAAACCCAACCACTTCACATAGAACAGATTCCCCCGCTTGCGTAATACTTTCTCCACAAGGTAGCCGTTGGGATATTTCACTTTGGCGAGCTCTTGCTCGTAGAAGCCCCCCTCGATGGGATGATCTTGATAATCGGTAAGTTTGTAGGTGGGTGGATTGGTATTTTTCACCTCACTCACGGTGAATATTTCTGTCGTCCAATTGGGTGTATAGCCTTTTTCGAATACATTCTTGTACTTGCTGATTCGAACTCGATCGCCTACACTGAATTTCCGCGCTCGATCGCTTCGTTTGATTTGCCGAGGCTTGTACACGCTACGATACAGCTGTTTTTCATTCTCCGTGCTAACATCCACCGGTTTCATCCGAATCGTGCGATGTTTGGTGTTGTTGTAGGACTTCATTGAATCATCCAAAATATTAATCCACTCGTACGATCCTTGGAGAGTAAACCGCTTCCACATTTTATTCTGCAATGTTCGATTGAAACGTTCGCATATCGACGCCTTTAAGTTGCTAAATGTCGAATACATGTTGATATTGTGATGCTTCACGAGGGCTTTGAATTCGCTGTTGTAAAATTCTTTGCCTCGATCAACGTGCAGATGTGTAGGTATACGACTCTGGATCAGTACAGATTTCATGGCAGCGGCAACATCTTTCCCACTCTTGGACTTTATCGGCACCGCCCACGCGTACTTGGAAAATATATCGATGATTGTTAGTAGGTATTTGTATCCCTTGTTGCACGAGCTGTATGCGGTCATATCGACGAGATCAGCTTGCCAGGTCTCATCCAGTCCGCGTACATCTACGAATCGGCGCGGATAGTTGCGTCGAGCCTGTCTGTGAAGTTCGGCAGCTATTGCAGTCTTCATTGTTCCCAACTCTTCACCTATCAATTTTTCGAATTGCTGTCCAACCACTCTGGTTCCTCAATCGATACTAATTCCCTGCTGGTCTGTCCCAACGTTGGTGTTGCCTGCTCCCCAATATGTTTGATGCGATTCAACGTATTTTCAATGATTTTGTTATTTATGCGTAGCTGTTTCAACTCCTCGTTGTGATTATGCGCGAAACTCTCAAAATTTGATTGAAAAGTATCCACAATATCCACAGCCATAGACTGTAAAGCAGTATTGAGAACTTTTAGGGAAACGGCGTCGGTGGAGTGCTGCGGATCAGCTATGTTACACAATCGTTTACCGTCCAAATCATACTGATTGTCGCTGGTGATTTTGAATCCAACACCCGGAGGCCCTCGAATAAATTTTTTACCCCCACCACGCTCCGAGTGTCGCCCGAATATGTCTATGCTCATCACTGGACGGTCACTGAACAAATGATGATTTTATGTTTACACGCCGCTAATAAACGATTCCAGCCTCACGCAACTCCTCAATAATGGAGACTATTTCGTTGGAATGGCTGGTATTGCCTGCAGCCTGTGACGCCATAAGCAGCCGGAGACAATCTACAATTTCATTTGGATCATCCCAGTAGACGTAATCGACATCTTGCCCCTCCTTTCGCGCAATCTTATAGTCGGGTAAGCCTTTACCTGATTTTTTCGGCGAGCCAACGTGTTGCGCAATGAAATTTCTATACTTTGCACTTTTTAAATCATCTCGAAGGCTTCCATCGGCTTGGTAACGTTTTCGATGCGCATTTGTCGTCGTTACAATTTTTATATAATTATTCTTGTCCGCGTCATTTACAACCGATGCATCGGGTGATTTTTTAAACAGTAATTCGAGTAATCCAGGTGTTCTCTTATGACTTTTATTCCCCACATTGACCAGATTATCAGTGAAATTGATCGGTGTATCGCCAATCATCATACCGCTTGTCAACTTTCGAACGCCGTATGTGGTATCCAAATCCCTCTTTTTACTTAAGCTGAACATTTTCAAATATTGTGCTGTGGAATCCGTTGTTTTCTTCACCGGTGTACTTGTAGTAGAAATTTCACCAAACTTCAGTGTTTTATCATTTGCATCCATGCAGTGTTTTGCGTCAGAAAAATCTTATCTTGCCCGCTCTTCATCACCCTCCCAACTCTGCAGAGAAGATGAAATTCATGTAAAAAATGACGTCAGAGGCGACGGGGTCCGCAGTCCCCCTCCCACCATCCCTCAATTTTTGGGTTTTATGAGTCGTTAAGCAGCGTGAGCCATGTGGTGGGAAAAATCGGTCAACGAAAAGCGAGTGGCGAACAGTGTTTGGTGTCAGAAAAATCTTATCTTGCCCGCTCTTCACCGGATGGTATGTGCACATGCAGTTTTGGGGTTTTACGACTCTTGATAGCGAGCAAGTCCGAGCCTGCACATCCCCAACCATATGAGCGTGGGGTATGCAATGGAAAGCTGGCGAGCTCTTGAGAAAATTTTCTCCTAGCTTATACCGCCTCCCCCGCGTCACTCTTTCGTCTCTATGTCACGTGATGCGTGCTCTACGAATGATTGGCCGGCTGGGTTTTGCTCGGTGGAGGGGGGATGCGAGTCCTTTAGTATTTATTCGAACAGTGGTTTGAAAACTTCTCTGGTAATTTTGAAAAATCCTTCGTGTCAAAACAGACGTTTTCGATAAAGTGAGCTGTGAGAAAGAAAAAAAAATCGGTGTTCATTGGAAAAATCTCAAGACTTCAACGAGTTTATATTTTTTGTGAGTACTGTATAGAATACACATATATATGGGCTATTCCGCGTCAACCGGATCAGTCATCTCTCAGATATTTTTTTAATTTGGCATGTGGATTGTGTAGGGGGAGTTAGATTTTTGTGCCAAAGCGCGAATCTCATAACGCAAAATTCGATTTTTTATTAACAATAACAAATTAGACTCCCATTTTTTTCAAAAATTCATAACTTCGGCAAAAAATTAGATACAATATTTTTTTTTTCCAAATTACGCGGAAAGCTCCATAAAATTCAAAAAAAAATACGTAATGTTAAAAAAAAGTTGTTATCAATTGTTTATTTAACAATTAATTTTTCAAAGATTTTTAAAACAATGACTGACACCATCAAAAAATTTTTTTTGAATTCTGACATGTTCCTTGAACTGTACTACAACCTGTGAATTAATTCCAGAGGGGTGTTTTTCTTTGTTTTTGAGTAAAAAATCATTAAAGGTGTCGATGCGCATGAAATTACGGCGCGCCGAGTCTACGTAATGGCGGGTGGCCGGTTGCCGTCCACCGCTACACCGCGGTGGCGTCGCAGCGTTATTTTAGAGTCATTTTCACGATGTAGGACATGATTGAAGAATCTGAAAAAAATACTGTACCTTCACAAGGCCTGCTCAAAGCGATAAGTGAAGTTTCAGGAATGTGTTTTTATTTTAAAATAAGTAGCAAGTTATGTAATTATCATCATTTATGTGCACTCTCATGGTGTGTAACCGTTATTTTGAATCTCTGTAATCAAAAAACGGTGAAAAACACATTCCTGAAACTTCACTTATCGCTTTGAGCAGGCCTTGTGAAGGTACAGTATTTTTTTCAGATTCTTCAATCATGTCCCACATCGTGGAAATGACTCTAAAATAACGCTGCGACGCCACCGCGGGGTAGCGGTGGACGGCAACCGGCCGCCCGCCATTACGTAGAGACTCGGCGCGCCGCAATTTCATGCGCATCGACACCTTTAAAGATTTTTTACTCGAAAACGACGAAAAACACCCCTCTGGAATTAATTCACAGGTTGTAGTACAGTTCAAGGAACATGTCAGAATTTTAAAAAAATTTTTTGATTGTGTCAGTCACTGTTTTAAGAATCTTTGAAAAATTAATTGTTAAATAAACAATTGATAACAACTTTTTTTTACCATTCCGTATTTTTTTTCAAATTCTATGGAGCTTTTCGCGTAATTTGAAAAAAAAAATATATTGTATCTAATTTTTTGCCAAAGTTATGAATTTTTGAAAAAAATGGGAGTCTAATTTGTTATTGTTAATAAAAAATTGAATTTTGCATTATGAGATTCGCGCTTTGGCACAAAAATCTAACTCCCCCTACAGAATCCACATGCCAAATTAAAAAAATATCTGAGAGATGACTGATCCGGTTGACGCGGAATAGCCCATATGTATATGGTGCTACGCCAATCCTCTTACGATACTGTGAATGTTGATTTGAATTCCGTAATGATTATCGCATTTGATTAGTATGTTAACAAAAGTTTTTTTCGATTTGTTTTAACTTTTCTGTATTCCCTATCATCGTATCCATAAAAATTCTGGAAAAATTTTAGAATCATATCGAAAAAATATGAACGGACAGAAAAGGGGGTCATCAGACTCCCCACCCCATTCACCACCACGATCGCCGACATATAAGCGGGTGTGCAGAGGGGCGGCTTATTATGAGGAGGATGATGAGGATGAATTGACTGATAGTGATGCTGATAGGCTAATTATCGACCCCGAGCGATGTATTGACGATAGTGTTGGTGATGATCATCGCGAGTTTGAACATAATTTGGCTCGCGAGCATCATCTCGAATCATCATCATCATCGGGTGATGTGGAGGATGAGGAGGAGGAGGAGGAGGAGGAGGAGGCGGAGGAGGAGGAAGCAGAGGTGGAGGGTGTTTGGAATGGCGGTAATGACGCACGCTTTGAATTCGGTTTACTTCTGGATCAGATTGATGAAATCCGTGAAATCCTGGGAGACATAGATAGGGCTGACGATGATGGTTATTTTTCGGACGAGGATTGGTGAGTAGCACTACATTGAAATAAAATTCTAGTATCTTTCACACCTTCTCCGTATCACTCATTTTGAATAGGTGGAAACTTTTTTGAATTGGAGATTTATCATGCATATAAATGATGAGTGCAGCAGCATCAACTTTTCTATTTCGGCTTGCTCTTTTTACAGATTTTTCATCGCGAATCAATTTTGGAAAGAAAAAAAATGTCATCTCATTCGAGTGATGATAACGGCGAGTGGTCGAGCATTGATTGGGGCGAGGATGAGGAGGCTGAGGAAGAGATAATTATAGGCTTTTCCGAAGCAACACGCGAGTTCTCGTTGGAGGAGCTTCGGGATCTCGTTGAGGATGCGCGAGCTGCTCGAGTGAGACCAAACAGCCAATATTATATAAATTACGGTGATATATGTATGCAAATAATTGTAGAAAAATGGGCGAATGAAACTATCGTAATAATTATAGATGTCGAAAATAGCGATAATGATGATAATGTTAACGAACAGGATAGCGATAATGATTTTATGGATTATTTCGAGGAATAAACCACGCTAAATTCATAATTATTGATTATATATTTTTCACCAGTAAAAATTCATAACATTTACATTTTGTATGACGAGAATGGGTAAAAGTTATTAAGATATATATTTGTAATGTATCCTATTTCTAGATTATAATTTTATTGAAAAGTAAATTTTTTCAATTCCATGTATAAGCTATGATATAATTGAGATTAATTCTATCGAATATTCTACATATAAACGCGAATATAATTGTATATATCGTAATAAATTCTATTGTTATTTTGGTAAATATTGTCCATATTATCTATACACGCGATTGCAAGCTAAACAGTCTTCAATTAGAGGATTCGGTCCATCCACGATATCGCCATCGGGTCCTGGTGTGTAATGTATGCTACATCTGCGGAACCTTGCGACCGCGTGGTCCATTTTCATATTCTCTGGTAGTTTATCCCACGCATCATTGATGGAGTTTGATGCGAACGTGCAGATAAATTCTTTTGGTAAAAAAGCTATATCCTCGGACATCATTCCCCTTAAACCGTCCAATTCTTTGTACAGACGGAAGGATTTCTCGAGGGAGCTGGTACACTCCTTCGAATACCAACTCCTTAGTCGCTGCACATTTTCAAAGGCGCAATTGTATGCCGGGATGTATTCAGAGTTGTCATCATACCAAATTGAGCCTGGCGCTGCTGCTTGCTGGAGGTTATTCGCTGGAGAGTATCCATGGTTCGCGTCGTGCCACGATGCCGCTTCCATATACCTCAATTTTTCCAGTGCAGGGGGTATGATATGCAAATCTTCCATATTAATAACCCTCGTTGTACCATCGACGATCTCCGTCAGCCATGCCTTCTTCTCCGCCCCTTTGACGTATACGTAACACGCATTTTCAACCATTTTTCTCACAATCTTCGTCACATCCTCGTGAGATTTGTTGCCTGCGTTCCATGATATTCCATGGTGATTGTGCGTCAACCATACATTGGTAGCTCTACATTCAAGTGGTAGGCTTGCCAAATCATAGGGCGGCTTGAAAATGATGTAATCCAGACCCGACCCGTTTACATTCACGACTGCGACTTCCTTGGGTACAAACTTCATGTTATGACCGATAAAACATTGCACGTCTAGGATCATCGCCATGTTGAGGAGTGGGAATGTTGCGCTCGATTATATACTAACGGATTGTATGTGGAAGGCTGACTATTCCATCTCCAGCACACCCGCTTTTACCCCCTCGTGGATGAATTTTGTGGAAGTAGAGGGGGATCGCATAGTTCATTTAAGGCGCATAACTGCATGAAAATTCGAACTTGTTGAATTCTCCACCAAGGTATTTCATTTGCAGACGATTTTCTCCGGCCATGCTACACATTTCAGTCAGCTGACTGGAATCTTCTTGTAGAACTCTTGCGATTCTCGGTGGTAAGAAGACGTTGTATTCTCCATCGATTGTCGCCAGAACACGTACCCCGAATTTTGTTTTGACCAGTCGTAACCCGATGACGTCATACACTCCCCCAATTTCGAGTTCCGACATCTTCTTGGTTGGCAGATTCTCCAGGCGGCTGACGTGGTTAACTTTTGCTAGATCCATCGCGTTTCGAGGTTATTTCACGAGCGAGAACAGTTCACAATGAGAATACGATGAGAACAGAGTGACGATCACGATAGACGTACGCTTTATATACCACCCACCCCCACTACAATTTTTCCATTGGACAAGTCTCGACACGCATATTGTGCGAGGAATTTTTATGGGGACCACTCCCCCACTATCCCAGATTGGTTTAAGTGCATTGTCGGCACTATCTCAAAGAGCAATTTCCTGAAATTTTTTCAATAGATCTAGCAAGTTTTTACCCTATCTGATTTATGTGCGGCTTTCCGGCGCCAAACAAGTCTCGACAGGAATTATTTTGCGTGCGTGCGTGTGTGTGTGTGTGCGCGCGCGCGCGTGTGTGTGTGTGTGTGTGTGTGCGTGTGTGTGTCAAATCCTATGGAAATAGCCGCCGAAAATGACCGGGGGGGGGGTGCGCCGTGAGTCGCGGGGGGGAGGGGGTGAGAGAGGGTGCGCCGTCAGTCGCGGGGGGCGGGGTGGCTAGGGGGGAGCTAGGGGGGAGCTAGGGGGGAACTAGGGGGGAGCGCCGCCATCTTTGGATTAGAACTCTCATATATACACTACTTACACTCTTCCGAATATTCCCTGAAATTTTCATGCCGAAATTCAGATTATTTCGGTTACTGTACAGCATTTTTTGGAAGAAGGCAACGGAGCGCTACAGCTGCCGCGTCGGCCGTCTGCCCGTGCGACTGTTATTTCTATTGTCTCGTTTCTACCTGCACGTACATGAACTTGGCTCGCCAATTGTCGAAAATGTGACTTCGGACTATTGCATAATTTGCCGTTAATTAGCCGTATATTAGTCGCGCGACTTATTTTTTTGTCGCACTCAATTTTCAAAAAAAAAGCGGATAGCGTGCTAAATTCTTGAAAACTAATCAATCACCGTGTATGGCAACTAGCCCCAAAGCACGTATTCTGCGGCAAGCAGATAGTAGAAATCGCTACGCAGTATGCTGTGTGCACCTTCAATGAAGGTTACGACCCAATTTCGAAAATTTTGGAGACGATGGGATGCACGATAGGGCCGAGCGCCGCAGATTTCGCCGCTAAGTACAAGAATGCGCGCATCACCCAAGCAAACCGCCGGGCGTCCCTGGATAGCAAAGAGGCGAGGACAGCTCGTTGGACTGAACAATCCATTGAGCACGATCTGCTCGAAGAAGCAGAAGGGATATTGTATGGACCTGGCATCGCTGATTGACCGTAAGTAAACGATTTACCTAAAATTTCCTCACTTGAAACTTTGAACGCGTTTTTCTCGAAACAGCATTTTTCAAAACGGTGTCCAACTTGGAGGGCAGAGTTTTAAAGCTATCGAGTTGAATTTTTTACACAATATTCTTAACGTCATTGTTTATCGTGCTATGGAAGCTTTTTTTTTTTTTTTGACATCCTCCTATTTTTTTGTAAAAAAAAACTGCCAAAAAAAATGCTAAAATCGATACTTTTTGTTCAAACCGGCGCCATTTTTGCAAAAAAAAAAAAAAAAGAAAAAAGCCTTCATAGCACGAAAGCCAATTATATACCGATCAATAATCTTTTCGTGTTTTTTGTTTCAGATCAAAATTGTGACCCCCAACGTGGACACCACATCCAAGTGTATCTTCTGCAACAATTGTTTCATCATTTTTATAGATATTAATTAATAAATAAATCGATCTTTAAAAAATTGTTTTGTATTCTTCAATACCCAATTAATATACAAAAAAAAAACCAGACCGATTAGATTATTTTTTCTTTAAAAAAAAAAATCGCGAAAAACAGCGATTTTTCGGACTGTCACACTGGAAAGCTCCCTTAACTGACGGTGGAGGCGTTCTACGAGTCCGTTGGCTTGCGGGTGGTAAGCCGTTGTGCGTTTGTGTTTGAAACCTAGGAGTTCCGAGAGTTCTTTGAATAAGTTTGACTCAAATTGTCCTCCCAGGTCTGAAGTAATGCGCAAGGGAATGCCGAAGTGTGCAATCCACGATAGCATTAGCGCGTGAGCGACTTTTTCTGTTGAGCCGTCTTCGAGCGACACGGCTGCTGGATAGCGCGTGAAACGGTCCACGATCGTGAGGCATTTTGTGCGGCCTTTCGACGGCGGCAGCGTGACCAGATCGATGTGAATGTGTTCGAAGCGTCGAGACGGTGGTTCGAAATTGGCGATGGGCGAGACTGTGTGTCGCGATATCTTGCTGCGTTGGCAAGGCACGCAGCATCGAGCCCACTCGTTGCAATCTTTGTTGATCGACGGCCATACGTAGCGTTGAGCAATGAGGCGTCGAGACGCGCGTTGTCCGGGGTGTGCCGCTGAGTGTTAGGAATGGAACACTCGCTTCCTGAGGGAAGCGGGCACGTACGGGCGCACTGTACCTGACGAAGTATCACAGTACAGAGTCACATCTGGGTCCTGGTAACGGAGGCGTCTGAGGTCGAGCGCGTGGTTGTTGTTTTCTAGCAGTTGGCGTAGCTCGTCGTCTTCGCGTTGAGACTGCGCGAGCTCCTGTGGCGAAACTGCTGCTGCGATCGCGTCGACGCGCGACAGCATGTCTGCTACGACGTTTTCTGAGCCGGATACGTGTCGGATGTCGGAGGTGAATTGGCCGACGAGGTCAAGTCGCCTAAATTACCACGGAGTTGCGCGCTCGGGACGTTGGTTGAACGCGTGAGTTAGCGGCTTGTGGCCCGTGTAGATGGCGATGTGCCGACCTTCGAAAAGGTGTCGGAAGCGTCTGACGGCTTCGTAGATTGCCTCGAGTTCGCGATCGTACGTCGACATCTTTTGCGCGGAGGGTGATAGTTTCTTGCTGAAGAACGCGAGCGGCTCCCATTGACCTTGGCGGTGCTGTTGGAGGGCGGCTCCGATGGCTCGTTCCGATGCATCTGCGAAGATTGCCCACCCGGCGTTCGTGTCTGGATGTACGAGGAGTGTTGCGTCGGCGAGGGCTCGTTTCGATTTTTCGAAAGCGTCCTCGAGCTCGGCGTTCCACGCGATTTTTGTCTTGCCCTTGACCTCGGATCCTTCCAGGAGGCGATTGAGAGGCGCGAGTGTTTCCGCCGCGTGTTTGATGAATTTTAGGTAGAAATTTATCGTACCGAGAAAATTGCGCAAGCCCTTAATGTTTTCAGGCTTCTTGAGGTTGGTGATCGCGTCGACGCGTTCAGGTAGCGGTTTAATGCCTTGCGCGTTGACTGCGTGACCGAGGAATTTTACTTCCGTTTGACCGAGACACGATTTCGCGGCGTTTATGACGAGTCCGTACCGTCGGAGGCATTCGAACACGATGCGGAGATGTTCTCGGTGTTGTTGCGCGTCTCGCGAGGCGACGAAAATGTCGTCGATGTACACGAACACGAATGGGAGATGGCGGGTGACGTCGTCCATGAACCGTTGGGAGGTTTGCGCGGCGTTTCGAAGTCCGAATGTCATGAACGGGAATTCGAAGAGACCAAAGGGAGTGATGATCGCGGTTTTCGGGACGTCTTCGGGCGTGACGGGTATTTGGTTGAATGCGCGCACGAGATCGATGACGGAAAATATTTGGCAACCGTGACAGTTCGCGCAAAAATCTTCCAGATAACGTACGGGGTAGCTATCGGGCGTCGTGCGAGCGTTGAGACGACGGTAGTCACCGCACGGGCGCCATTCGCCGGATTTCTTGGTCACGAGGTGGAGAGGAGACGACCAGGGGCTGTCGGAGCGGCGCGCGATGCCCAGCTTAATTAATCTCTCGAACTCCTCTTTCGCGATTTTTAAACGATCCGACGCGAGACGGCGTGCTTTACTCGAGACTGGAGGTCCGTCCGTCGTTTTTATGTGATGATACGTGTTGTGTTTAGCGTCACGGACGGCTCCGTCTGGTTTAACGATATCGGGGAACTCGGCGATTATTTTTTCGAATTGCGGCGAGTTGTCGCAAGCGATGACCTTGACCGAGGCGTGATCGATGTGCGCGATCGAGCCTAGCGATGTGAGCGTTGTCGTGGTGTCGATAAGGCGGCGGCCTTTTAAATCTACCGCAATCCCGAAGTGGCTCAGGAAATCTGCGCCGATTAAGGGACGCGTGACGTCTGCCACGACGAAACGCCATGACAGGTCTCTGCGTAAACTGAGGTCGAGTGTCATTGTGGCCCAGCCGAAGGTGTCAATAGGCGAGCCGTTTGCGGCGCGTAATTGATAACCTGTCCTTGCTTTCCGCGCGGGGGCTCCTCCGGGGGGAATTACCGAGAGATCAGATCCCATGTCCACCAAAAATTGTGTTCCAGTGGGTCTGTCTTTCACGAAAAGGCGGCTGGGTTGCGCGAGGGAATCGGTTTCAGCCATTAACGACTCCCGCTGGCGTTTCCCGGAAATTTACATCCCGCTGGGAAGCACTTCTTCGCGGAATTGCCGAATTTCTTGTGGTACCAACATATGTTCGATGTTGGTGAGAGTCCGCGTGTACTCGACTTGCTACGTGAACGGCTACGCGAGCGTTCTTTTTTCTTGCTCGTTTTGTTTTGATTGCGGCGGCCTTGGTTTGATAGCTGTTCGACTTGACGTGTGAGTGCGGCTATTTGAGCTTCGAGGCTTGATACCTGTCCCGTCTCCTCGCGACGTTGGTACGATACCTGACGAGGGTGTAAGTCTCGTCACCCCTTTGGTGGAGAAAAGGGGATGCCACGCCAAACGGGAACCCGCGCGCCAACTTAATATTGCGCGGTGCTTTACTTTGAAAAACTTAACGCTTTATTCACGTGTATGGTTGTTACACCGAAGTTTAGAAGGATGAAGAAGTTAATAAGTCAAATAGTCGATGTGACGTTAAAGAAGTTACTAAGTCAAATCTTGGATGTGATGTTACTCGTTCTGTGGTTGTTGCTAGACTGCCTTCCGTGATTGACAATTTCGAGATCCTTAGAGAAGAAGGCGTTGACGCTCACTTCATGATTCGAATAGTATGAGACCGGTGATTGGTCAAGCGGACCGGAAACCCCAAGAAGGAAGTCCAGAGATCGCCAATCACGGAAGAGTGGTAATTTAAATTGCCAGATGGCAAATCTGGCGAACATGCCAAGAACATAAAAAATGTGCGTAGATGCACTCTATAATAAAACTATATTGCTGACAGCTGGCACGCAGACTAAAAAGTGGAAGTTGTTGGATAGAGGGTGCCAGCTTATCAGACGAAAGTTTTATGGCCTTCGTTTATGGCGGTCAGGTACGAAAGCATGTTTCGCATCTGACCATCCATCGGGTGAACATTTGGATATAAACAGAAATCATTGAAGGACCTTACAAACTATATTATGCTAACTATAGTCTATTTAGCCTAAATGCTGCTTGGTACGCAACAATACCGCCGAACCATTATTGCCTTTGTTTACTTGCTCGTGTACGCGATCGGCTGTCTCGCTTAGCTCGGTGAGCGTTAATTTGTTTTGTGCCACGAGGCAAATTCTAATATTTTCGGGGAGATGTGATAGCCAACGCGCTTTAAGAATTTCCTCGTCTATGTCAAGGACGAGGCTACGCAGATGGCGTAAATGCGCTGATGGTGTGCGGTCACCAAGGTTTTCTCGATCGAGGAGCTGTAAAATTTTTGCTTCTCTCGATTGAGAAAAACGCGCGATCAATGCTATTTTTAGCGCTTGGTACGGAAGGGTTACCGGGGGCGTGACGATAAGATTTTCTACCCCTGCGGCGTAACGCGTTGGTATGTTCGATATCGTGTGGTAGTATCGGCCGATTTTCGTTACAATACCTTGCGTTCGAAATTGCGCTTCCTGTTGCGCGAACCAGAGCGCTGGTCGTTCGGGGCAAAATGGCGGCACCCTGAGCCTTACGGAGCTCGGGGTTGGCGTCAGGGCCGGCGGTTGATCACCCTGCATTTCGTCTAGCGTTGATTCTCCTTGGCTCGGTTCTTGGTCTTCTCCCGGTCCTGTTCCTGAGTCTTCCAGAGCGTCCTGGTATATCATTCGCGTGTGCTTCGCACTGCAGCACGAGAGGGGTTTCACTCACTGATTAAGCACTCAAGGTGTCTATGAATTCACTCGCGCAGCACAACGTCTCTGGGTGCTCAGCCATGCGCGAGCGGTGAGGAAAACACACGGGCACTCGTGAAAAGCAGCAAAAATAAATTTTATGCGCGCACTACCGCTTGGAGTCTCCGCCTTTGCGGTGGGAGCGAATAATAAGCGCGGCGAAAAGTTTTGGAGTCGATTTCTCAGCGCGCTAAGGGCACACTCGGCGTGACACGTGGGCGCGGGAAAAGAATCGCGAAAAACCGGCGGAAATATTTACGCGAGTGCAAAACGTTTTTAGATCACGTCGGGGTAACAATGTGGGATCTGGGGGTCACTGGGATCCTACGTATTAAAGCGTGCGATGGGTAAAATATAAATGGATGTTTATTAGGTTTTACAGGTGCGTGGATACGGAGATCCGGTTATAGCGCGGTTACAATATCGGTACTCTAGCGTGTGTTGATTTTGACTATCTGCCAGGTGAGGCAAAGGATCTTCGCTCTCGTTTTTGCCCGCTGGAGTGGGGAAAGCGCGCTGAGGATTATTCCCGAAATTGGGCGATAAACGCCGAGCATTGCCTCGCTCTAATACTAGACCGAGTGCGTGTATGTGGCAGGCGCCACATATATATGGGCTATTCCGCGTCAACCGGATCAGTCATCTCTCAGATATTTTTTTAATTTGGCATGTGGATTGTGTAGGGGGAGTTAGATTTTTGTGCCAAAGCGCGAATCTCATAATGCAAAATTCGATTTTTTATTAACAATAACAAATTAGACTCCCATTTTTTTCAAAAATTCATAACTTCGGCAAAAAATTAGGTACAATATTTTTTTTTTTTCAAGTTACGCGGAAAGCTCCATAGAATTTAAAAAAAAATACGAAATGTTAAAAAAAAGTTGTTATCAATTGTTTATTTAACAATTAATTTTTCAAAGATTTTTAAAACAGTGACTGACACCATCAAAAAAATTTTTTAAAATTCTGACATGTTCCTTGAACTGTACTACAATCTGTCAATTAATTCCAGAGGGGGGTTTTTCTTCGTTTTCGAGTAAAAAATCATTAAAGGTGTCGATGCGCATGAAATTGCGGCGCGCCGAGTCTCTACGTAATGGCGGGCGGCCGGTTGCCGTCCACCGCTACCACGCGGTGGCGTCGCAGCGTTATTTTAGAGTCATTTTCACGATGTAGGACATGATTGAAGAATCTGAAAAAAATACTGTACCTTCACAAGGCCTGCTCAAAGCGATAAGTGAAGTTTCAAGAATGTGTTTCAAGAAAAGATTCATAGTATCATCGAAAAAAAAAAACATTGAATTTTTTTGTAAGTTCAACTTTGACCTCGAATAACTTTTGAAGGAGTGTGACTATCAAAAACTTTGTAGGGACTTTTTTTGTAGAGCGTCAAATTTTCTACAAGAACATGCTTCAGTCCGCTAATTCAATAAGCCGTTGCAAAAATACGAAATTGCAAAATTTAAAAAAATTTATTCCTGTGTTATTTGAACGGGAAATAGAAATTCCCGATGCGCGACCTCTTAATAATAATATGAAGGGCTCTGCTTTTTACAGGCGTCTTTTCACACCTTCTCGGAAGGTTTCATGTGAGGATTTTGAAAAAAAAAATTAGCCGTTTTTTTTGAATCAGCCTAATATATATGTATATTATACATTGATATAATTGAATATAAATGGAGGTAATTGGGTCAAATAATTTAATAAAATAAGGAAATAATTGATTTAAATGAATCATTTTTCCTAACGGATGATATTTATATCTTAATCAATATGTGAGTAAATAATTAAAAAATACGTAGGATTTTTTGAATAATCATGTTTATTTCAATGATTTCAATGATGGTAAAAAAATTTTTTTTTTTCAAATTTCTCGTTTTTCAAAAGTGAATGAAAAATCATAATATATATATATGTATATATTTGAATATTATACATTAATATATTTGAATATAAATACATTTATTTATATATATTATACATTAATATAATTGAATATTGATGGAGGTAATCATGTCGAATAATTTAATAAAAAAAGGAAATAATTGATTGAATAAATTATTTGTTTTAATGTATAATATTTTTATTTTAATTAATGTGTGAGCAAATAATTGGAAAATATACTGAATCTTTTCAATAACCATATTTATTTTTAATGAATTCAATTATTGTAAAAAAAATTTTTTTTTTCAAAATTTCTTTTTTTTTGAAAGTAAATTCAAAATTATAAAATATATACATATGTTCATCATTATATATGTATATATGTATATATATGTATATTATACAATAATTTTATTGAATATCAATGGAGGTAATCAAGTTAAATAATTCAATTATATAAGCAAATAATTGATTCAAATAAATTATTTTGTTCGACCGATAATATTTGTATTTTAAATAACATGTGAGCAAATAATTAAAAAATACGTAGGATTTTTTGAATAATTATATTTATTTTTAATGAATTTAATTATTGTAAAAAAAATTTTTTTTCAAAGATTTTCCTTTTTTTAAAAGTAAATTCAAAATTGTGATATATATATATATATGTATATTATTATATATGTATATATGCATATATATGTATATTATCCATTAATATAATTGAATATAAATGGAGGTAATTAAGTTAAATAATTCAATGAAATAAGCATATAATTGATTAAAATAAATCATTTTTCGTAACGGATAATATTTGTATTTCAATTAATATGTGAGCAAATAATTGAAAACCACATAGGATTTCTCGAATGATTATAGTTATTCCTAATGAATTGATTTATAGTGAAAAAAATTTTTTTTTTTCAAATTTCTCTTTTCTTAAAAGTAGATTAAAAATCATAATATATATACATGTATATATTTGAATATTATACAATAATATGAATAAATATAAATACATTCATTCATATATATATTATACATTAATATAATTGAATATAAATGAGGGTAATTCAGTCAAATAATTTAATAAAGAAAGGAAATAGTTGATTGAAATGAATTATTTTTCCTAATGAATAATATTTTTATCTTAATTAATATGTGAGCAAATAATTGAAAAATATGCAGGATCTTTTCAATAACCATATTTATTTTTAATAAATTTAGCTATCGAAAAAAAAATTTGTTTCTCATAAATTTCTTTTTTTTTCAGAAGTAAATTCAAAATTATAATATATATATATATATATATATATATGTATATTATTATGTATGTATATATGTATATATATGTATATTATACATTGATATAATTGAATATAAATGGAGGTTATTGAGTTAAATCTCTCTATCTAATAAAAAAGTTTCAAACAAATGAACGTAGAAAAAGATTATAATAACAATAGTAAAAAAAAGATTATAATAACAATAGTATACGCATGAAATTGGCGGTGGGGTGAGATCCCGAAAACAAAACAAAAAGCATCTAGCAAACCCTTTGACAGCTGTCATCGGCTGTTTATGACAGTCTTTGACAAATATATTTATAGGTATCTGTTTCTGACGCGCAAAAAATGAACATGCAGACGAAAATTATCAAGATGATTCCCGACGGGAATTGTCTTTTTCGTGCGTTGGCGTATTGTGTATACGGCACTCAAGATCGACACGCAGAGGTGAGACTGAGTATCGTTTCAAATATAGTGGATAATTGGTCTACATTTGCGGGTTTTATTACAGGTAATGAGTCAAACGGTGCTGTGATTAGGTCACCTGGTGATTACAAATCACATATGAATAAAAATGCAATATATGCAACTGCGGAAATTTTTAAGATATGTTTAATCGTGTATCGCGAAGAACAAATTCACCCACACCGGATCGGATCACAAAATGAAACACAATTCTCGCTACTCTTCACCGGCGACGGAGACAGTGGACACTCAGATGTCTTGCAGAACCAAAATAAAATTCAGATAGTGAGTAATAAGTATGAAAAGTAACAATCAAATAATAGTAAATCTAAATATATCACCAAACAGTCAAAAGGACAGCCAGGATTTACGATGACAATGGAGAAAGGAGGAGTTTCAAGCAGCAGACAAGGCGATGAAGATGGTGGATGGTCGGAAGTATCACAAAAGAAAGAGGAAAATAAAATTGTAAGTGCGAAGAACCAAATAAGCCATAGAATAATATCCATCAAATATTCGTATAACCAGGTAAGAGGACGACCAGGATCGATGTTGACCACAAGAGAAAGAGGTGTTTTGCGGAATGAACAGCAACGCAAATATACAGAAAAAAATACTATGAAGAAGGTGATTTTGGAGAATAACGGGCAGAGCGGTAGCAAAAATAATTCAGCAAGTCAAGGAGATAGATCGATATCAATAGAGAAGGAACACCAATTTTCAACCAACGAATGGAAGCTTAGTTTGATGAAAAAAAGAAAAGTAAGCACAGAGGGAATTGAAGTGGACAGCAAGTGCAGACCTGTCATCAAATCAACATGAAGGAATTCGCCTGTCTACTAGACAATGCGTAAGGAAATAGTGGGGCGCGAAGCGCCGAACAACGAGGCGCGTAGCGCCGAGATGGGGTTTGCGCGCGAAGCGCGCAGGGGCGAAGCCCCGAGTAATTTAATAAGATAAGGAAATAATTGATTTAAATGAATTATTTTTCCTGACGGATAATATTCATATCTTAATTATTATGTGAGCAAATAATTAAAAAATATATAGGATTTTTTTAATAATTATATTTATTTTTAATGAATTTGATTATTGTAAAAAAATTGTTTTTTTTTCAAATTTCTCTTTTTGTAATAGTAAATTAAAAATCATAATATATATATATATATATTTGTATATTATACATTATTATAATCGAATATAAATACATTTATTAATATATATATGATACATTAATATAATTAATCGATCAAACGAGCCCACCGAAGGCGGGCGAAGTTCGATCGCAATCATATGAAGCGTCTCGTTCGAAGATGATTTTACTTGTAGTAACGTCAGTTGCGGCAAATTTCACAGGTTTCAGAGTTTTTTTTTTTTTTTTTTTGTGTGTGTGTGTGGTCACCCCTGACTACCCTCATATGTTTTAGAGATGAAATAAAAAAGTTTTTAAGGTATAGCTTTCATGACGATGATCCGGGGTATATGAGAATTTTGGTGTCTCTTGCGGGGTAAGGTGGGAGGATCATCTTCGAACGAGACGCTTCATATAATTGCGATCGAACTTCGCCCGCCTTCGGCGGGCTCGTTTGATCGATTAATTATATTACGCGTCTCGTTCTCGATGATTTTACTTGTAGACATTTAGCGCTGTCGTGATAGCTATTCTTTATTTTTTATTTTTGTAAGATGGTCGATACAAAGTGATTTGTTTCAGTTTGAATTGGCTTATTGTAGAATCTCGCGAAAACTTGCGAGCGTTCCGACCATCCTGCCGTTCTTCTGATTGTCCCTACATCCACGCCCTTACGTAGAGCCGCTGAAACGGCCGCGTGTCGTGTACTGTAGGCTGTGAATTGTTCTGTATTCACGCCGGCCCTTTTTAGTAAATTTTTGATCCAGTGTCCGATGGTCTGTGCCGATGCATCGTAGTGAGGCTTTTTTGTGGCGATTAACAGGTTCTTGTTGAGCGCTCCTCTCAAGTCCCTTGTATGCTCCAAATACTCTATAATCGCGGTGGCTGCACATAGTTTCGGCCTGTCTTTGAAAAAGGGGGAGGAAAAATTCTGGTTGACTTTTGCCTGGCCTTGATGTTTTTATGATATCGGGAATCTTAATAGTGATTCCCGCTGTGCTTATTACTATATTTTCTGTTTTTATTAAGACTAATGTTTGTAGCCTATGCGCCGTAACCAAAGCCAGCGAGGTTGCGATTTTTTCTGTGTTTTCCTTGAGCGAAAGATTTTGCATTGCCGGCATTTTCTCGATGTAGTTGAGGACTGGTGCTACATCCCATGTAGTGTCGTAGCGAGGCTTTGCGGGTTTCTTCCTATAAACTCCTCGGAGAAAACGAGAGATCAGTTCGCTTTTGCCGATTTCGTGTGATGAAATTAATGCAATCGCCGATCTGTCAGAACACAGTGTCCCATAACCCGCTCCTTCGTGATATCTTTTTGTAAGAAATTGTATTACTTGTGTACTGCCCGCCTGGTACATGTCGACTCCGTTATTTTTACTAAATTCTCTCCATCGCCGTAGAGAGCTTTGATATTGTTTCATTGTTGAAGGAGCTATCGAGCTCATCATAACCTCCACAGCCCGGGCATCTAGTCCTCTTTTCTGAAAAGCTTTCCGGATATGTTCGCTGCCTCCAGCGACAGCCTCGCAGCTAGAGGATGAGTCTTCTTCCTGCAAGGAGATGACAGCATTCCGATTTTAGGGGGAAGGATTAATGAGTCCGAGACTTGTAATTCTACGAATAGCGGATACCACGCTTGAGATGGCCAGTGTGGTACAATTATGGTGCATTCGGCTTTTTCTATGATGATTTTTCGTAGGGTTTTTAAGACGAGAGAGAAAGGAGGGAAGGCATAGAATCCTTCTCTGTCACTCCAGAGAATGGTAAATGCGTCGACTGTTTCTGTGTTCGGCTGTGGGAATCTAGAGCAGAATCTTTCACATTTTTTGTTCGCGTTTGATGCGAACAAATCGATCGAGAAGGGCCCGAATTTTGATTCTATTTTTGAGAAGAATTTATTCGAAATCTCCCACTCTATGTCTATATTTTTAATTCTTGAGGCTCTGTCTGCCTCTACGTTTTCTCCCGACGGTATGTATGATGCAAACACCCAAAGTTGTCTCGACTCACACCATTCCCAAATGTTCCTAGCTAGCTCGCTCAGGTGGGGTAATTGTATCCCCCCCGCTCTATTGACATAAGATACAGCGGTCGTGTTATCGATACGGAGCAGTATTTCACAGTCCGACTGATTTGAAGCAAAACATTGCAATGCATATCTCGCTGCCAGGAGCTCGAGGTAGTTTATGCTATATTTTTCATGACTTTTTTCCCAAAAACCGTGCGTACTTCTGTCCTCACTGTGGGCACCCCAACCCGTCAGTGAGGCGTCTGAGCTAATCTCTAGGGCGAATTTTTTTGTTCTGATCTTACTAAAGCCCTTGCTAACATTCGTTTTCCACCACACTAAATCTTCCCGAACTCTTTCGTTAATTGTTACTTTCCCTTCGTAATCAATATCGCTTGCTATCAGGGCTAAGAATTTTTTTTTTTTTTTCTAGTCTTTTACAATACGTTAAACTATACGCTACTGCCAGGGTTGCGGCGTTGAGTGTACCGAGGAGACTTGCTAATTCGCGAATTTTGTGTGTGGTCTTTTCCATAAAAGGTTTGAGCATTTTGCAAATTTTTTCTTTCTTTTCCTGTGGTAATTCCAGTCTATATTCTACTGAGTCAATAATCAAACCAAGAAATCCGCAGCGCTGGGTTGGAACTAGTGTACTTTTTTTCTCGTTAATAATAAAAAACCGAGCCGCTCTAAACAAGTCTTTGTTTTTGCAAAGTCTTTCATACAATTTTCATATGACTGATTAATCAGTAGAATATCGTCAATATATATGACAGAAAGGATGCCTTGATTTCTTAGTTGACTGAAAAACCGATCTCATAATCTTTGTGAACGTAAATGGGCTCGTATTCAGACCGAATGGGAGACATTTAAATTGAAACAATTTTCCTTGGAACGAAAATCTTAGGAATTTTCTGTGCGGTTCATAAAGAGGTATTTGATAGTACGCGTCCATCAAATCTATTTTTGCCATAAAATCATGCTTCGATAGTAAGTTTTGTGCAGTTCGGATGTCCTCCATTTTGAAATGGGGCGCTTCTATAAACTTGTTTAGATTTTTCAGATTAATTATGAATCTGTTTGACCCGTCCGGCTTGGGCACGAGGAAATACGACGAAAGAAACTGCTCTTCGCAACTTCCGCACTCTACTATTGCCTCAATATAGAGTAATTCTTCTATGCTACTTTTTAAGAGCTTCTCCTCATATGCTGACCTAGGCGGTTCTTTAGGAGGAATTGTTTGAGTCGGGTGAAACGTAAAGGGGATTCTGTATCCTGTAACGCATTGCAGGGTAAATTTATCTGTCGTGATATCTTCCCATTTTTTGGTGAAGAGTTTTAGACGGCCCGCTTTGATCCTTACCGATTTTATTTCCTCCTCGTTTGTGACGATGTTCGTGACGACGGTCGGGGCTGCGGTCTTCCCGTGTACGGTTTCTGCTTGAACTTCATTGATGGTCGTTTTCGAGTTCCCCCCACCTGACGATAGTTCGCAGGTGGGTGCTTCCAGTTTCCCTGGGTCCTTGTTTTATTCTTGTCCGATGGTTTTTCCGCCGATTTGAGATCGGCGCACGCTCTTTCAACGGTTTTTGCCTTCTTTAACCGCTCAGCGAATTTTTCGCCATACAGCCATACATCCGATTTTGCTGCGTCGATTATCGGTTTCATTGACTCGTTTAGCATTGGCGTGATAAAGGACTTTCTCGCCACCGTTTGCTGGTGATGCACGTCGGTGAATAGCTTTCCTGCATCACAGAGGTACTCGAGGAGCAATTGCTCGTCAACCCCGTCTTCCGGTGGGTTAAGAATCATGGAGATCGCTCCCCCAATGGCAGAAATACCCGAGCCTACACAGTTTTGCGTGTACTCGAAATGTTGGTCACGTTTTTTCCCTATATCCGTCATCGTGGTAACGATTTCTGGATTTATCATTGGAGCCTCCGTGTGCAGTTCTGCTTTTCTCGGATATTTTTCAAGAGTCTTTCTCTTGGTTTCCTCTGGACACCCATCTTCCATCCATTTTTTCCACCTTGTCTGTAAGTCTGCGTCGAACGCAATCTTGATTTCTTTTGAGGCTGTTGGGTCTTCGCCCAGCAAGTCCAGAAAATTTTCTTTCCTTGCAGCTCGTTCGCGAATCTCGAGCTCATCGATCTCCCCTTCCTCTGATACCTTGTTGGTTTCAGGCGAGAGGTTTTGCTCGTTGGGAGTTTCGGTGGCACTTTCCGTCATATTTTCATTCTCCCCGTCCTTCTGTTTATCTGTTGATAAAAAAAGGGAGGGGGCGGTAGAGATAACCTATTGGTTCGTCATTGTCTCATTGACGCTGACAGGGCGATATATCCTCTTGTTGAAGATTACGCAATTTTTTACCGTCATTTTCTCGGAAATTCGTGTGGAATTAATCGAGATGTGCTACATAAACCTCTAAAACTCGTGTGGAACTTGTCGAGGTTTGTTCGGTCTTACTAAGAGAATTTCCTCCATGCCGATGTTCGCAAGAAGAAAGAGATAGCAAGCAACGGGGGAGGGGTGGGGGTGAAGAACCTATATAATTCTTACCTGGGAGGGAATCTTGGTTATTTTTTTTGTTTTGGCGGCGTGGGTTCACGCGTTGCCATGCTCCGCGTCAACTCGACAACAAGGCTAGTGAGGTGATCCAATTGCGCTTGCATATTTCGAAACCTCGTATCCTTACTCCTCCTCCTTTCATTAGATCTCGACCTGGACCTTTTTCTTTTCTTTTCTTTCGGCATATTTGCGTCCTCGGGATTCTTGTTAATTTGTTTATAATTTGAATTCTTCGTACTCTTACTCGTTGTTCATGTCGCACAACAAAACGATATGAGGGTAGTCAGGGGTGACCACACACACACACAAAAAAAAAAAAAAAAAAAACTCTGAAAACTGTAAAATTTGCCGTAACTGACGTTACTACAAGTAAAATCATCGAGAACGAGACGCGTAATATAATTGAATATGAATGGAGGTAATTAAGTTGAATAATTTAATAGAATAAGGAAATAATTCATTTAAATAAATTATTATTCCTAACGGATAATATTCATATTTCAATTGATATGTGAGCAAATAATTAAAGAATACGTAGGATTTTTTGAATAATTATGTTAATTTTTAATGAATTTAATGATTGAAAAAAAATTTTTTATTATTCAAATTTCTCTTTTTTTGAGACTAAATGAAAAATCAGATTATACATTTATGTATATATTTAAATATTATACATTGATATAATTGAATATAAATACATTTATTTATGCATATATTATAAAATCATATAAGTAAATATAGATAGAGGTAATTATGTCGAATAATTCTATAAAGAAAGGAAATAATTGATTGAATAAATTATTTTTCTTTTGAAGATTTCTTTTTTTTTAAAAGTAAATTCAAAATTATAATATATATATATATATATATATATATATATATACATATATATATATGTATGTGATTATATATGTATATATATGTATATTATACATTAATATAATTGAATATAAATGATGGTGATGAGGCTAAATACTTTAATGGAATAAGGAAATGATTGATTCAAATAAATTAGTTTTCTTAACTGATAATATTTATATTTCAATTAATATGTGAGCAAATGATTGTAAAATACGTATTATTTTTTAAATAATTATATTTATTTTCGATGAATTTGATGATTGTAAAAAAAATTTTTTTTTTTCAAATTTCTCTTTTTTTAAAGGTAAATTATAAATCATAATATATATATACGTATATATTTCAATATTATACATTAATACAAATGAATATAAATAAATTTATTTATACATATATTATACATTAATATAATTGAATATAAGTGAAGGTAATTCGTTCAAATAATTTAATGAAAAAAGGAAATAGTTGTTTAAAATGAATTATTTTTCCTAATGAATAATATTCTTATTCCAATTGATATGTGAGCAAATAATTAAGAAATACTTAGAATTTTTTGAATAATTATATTTATTTTTAATGAATTTAATTATCGAAAAAGAAATTTTTTTTCCAAAAATTTTTTTTTTTTCAGAAGTAAATTCAAAATTATTATATATATATATATATATATATGTATATTATTATATATGTATATATGTATATATATGTATATTATACATTGATATAATTGAATATAAATGGAGGTAATTAAGTTAAATAATTTGATGAAATAAGGAAATAATTGATTTGAATGAATTATTTTTCCTAACGGATAATATTTATATCTTAGTTAATATGTGAGCGAATAATTAAAAAATACGTAAGATTTTTTGAATAATTATATTTATTTTTAATGAATTTAATAATTGTAAAAAAATTTTTTTTTTCAAATTTCTCTTTTTTCAAAAGTGAATGAAAAATCATAATATATATATGTATATATTTGATTATTATACATCAATATGATTAGATATAAATATATTTATTTATATATATATCATACAATAATATAATTGAATATGGATGGAGGTAATTGTGTCAAATAATTTAATAAAAAAAGTGAGCAAGTGATCAAAAAATATTCAGGATCTTTTCAATAACTATATTTATTTTTAATGAATTTCATTATCGTAAAAAAATTTTTCTTTTGAAAATTTTTTTTTTTTCAGAAGTAAATTCAAAATTATAATATATGTATATATATATATGTATATTATTATATATGTATATATGTATATGTATGTATATTACAGATTAATATAATTGAATATAAATGGAGGTGATTAGGTTCAATAATCCAATAAAAAAAGGAAATAATTGATTTAAATAAATTATTCGTCCTAACTGATAATATTTATATTTAAATTGATATGTGAGCAAATAATTAAAAAATACACAGGATTTCTTGAATAATTATATTTATTTTCAATGAATTTACTCATTTTTTTTTTCAGATTTCTCTTTTTTCGAGAGTCAATTGAAAATTATGATATATATATATGTATATATTTGAATTTTATACATCAATATAATAAAATATAAATACATTTATTTATATATATATTATACATTATTATAATTGAATATAATTGAAGATAATGAAGTCGAATAATATAATAAAAAAAGGAAACAGTTGATTGAAATAAATTGTTTTTCCTCATAAATAATATTTTTATTTCAATTATTATGTGAGCAAATAATTAAAAACATGGAGAATCTTTTTAATAACTATATTTATTATTTAAGAATTTAATTATCGTGAAAAAATTATTTTCTCAAAAATTTCTCTTTTTTTCAAAGTAAATTCAAAATTATAATATATACATATATATGTATATTATTATACATGTATATATGTATATATATGTATAATATACATTAATATAATTGAATATAAATGGAGGTGACTGAGTTGAATAATTCAATAAAATAAGCAAATAATTGATTCAAATAAATTACTTTTCCTAACGGATAATATTTATATCTTAATTGATATGTGAGCAAATGATTAAAAAACACGTAGGATTTTTTTATTGATTACATTTATTTTTAATGAATTTAATGGTTGTAAAAAAATTTTTTTCTTCCAAATTTCTCTTTTTTTAAAAGTAAATGAAAAATCATAATATATAAATATGTATATATTTGAATATTATACATTAATATAATTGAATATGAATACATTTATTTATATATATATTATACATGAATATAATTGAATATAGATGGAGGTAATTATGTCAAATAATTTAATCAAAAAAGGAAATAATTGATTGAACAAATTATTTTTCCTAATGAATAATATTTTTATTTCAATTAATATGTGAGCAAATAATTAAAAAATATACAGGATCTTTTCAATAACCATATTTATTTTTAATGAAGTTAATTATCGAAAAAAAAAATTTTTTCTCACAAATTTCTCTTTTTTGAAAAGTCAATCCAAAATTATAATATATATATATATAATTATATTGATATAATTGAATATAAATGGAGGTAATTAAGTTAAATTATTTAATGAAATAAGGAAATAATTGACCTAAATAAATTATTATTCCTAACGGATAATATTTATATCTTAATTATTATGTGAGCAAATAATTAAAAAATACTTAGAATTTTTTGAATAATTATATTTATTTTTAATGAATTCAATTATTGTAAAAAAAATTTTTTTTTCAAAAATTTCTTTTTTTTTCAAAGTAAATTCAAAATTATAATATATACATATATATGTATGGATATTATTATATATGTAAATATGTATATATATGTATATCATACATTGACATAATTCAATATGAATGAAGGTAATCAAGTTAAATTATTTAATAAAATAAGGAAATAATTGATTTAAATGAATTATTTTTATTAACGGATGATATTCATATCTTAGTTAATATGTGTGCAAATAATTGAAAAATACGTATGATTTTTTAAACAATTACATTTATTTTTAATGAATTCAATGATTGTAAAAGAATTTTTTTTTTTTTCAAATTTCTCTTTTTTCAAAAGTAAATTAAAGATCATAATATATATATACATATATATATATGTATATATTTGAATTTTATACATTAATATAATCAAATATAAATACATTTATTTATATATATATTATACATTGATATAATTGAATATAGATGGAGGTAATTATGTTAAATAATTTAATAAAAAAAGGAAATAATTGATTAAATGAATTATTTTTCCTAATGGATAATATTTTTATTTTAATTAATATGTGAGCAAATAATTGAAAAATACGTAGGATTTTTTGAATAATTATATTTATTTTAATGAATTTATTGATTGTGAAAAAATTTTTTTTTTTCAAATTTCTCTTTTTTTAAAAGTAAATTAATAATCATCATATATGTATATATATATATTTGAATATTATACAATAATATAATTTAATATCAATGGAGGTAATTAAGTTAAATAATTTAATAGATAGATAGATAGATAGATAGATTCTTTATTTGCCTCATTAGATGTTTCTAATGTTTACAAATTGAGTTCGGAGTTGTACATTTTGATTCTTAGCTTAACTTACTAATTAATTAATTATAAATCGCTTAATCTAGAATATTGTTGTTAGAAATGCGTAATTCTCTTAGCCTACATAATTGTTCAACATAAACATAAATTTTATTAAGTTGAATTGGATTGTTCATTTGACATACTTCGACAACATTAAGATTATTGATTGTAACATTTATATTATTCACAAACTTGCCTCTTATATCCCGGTACAATGGGCATTCCATAAGAAAGTGCTTAAGAGTATCGAATGCTCCATCCTGACATGTTGGACACGGCTCGAATGGGTTAAACTTATTCACTTTTTTGTTTACATATAGACTGAAACCATAATTATTTGCCGTTCTAAGTTGTGCCATAACTTTTTTAATCTTTAGCGGGACCTTACTATGAAGATATTGATTACTTGGTTTGTTGTATAAATCTGGGGTTTCTAGATAGGCAATTCTGTTAACTTGCGCTTTTATTTTGTCTGTTAAGGTTTGTTTGTACTTTCTTAACAGAATTTTACCTACTCTCTCCCACTCTTTACCGTCAAACGAGTCAAGCACACACATATACCTTTCATCTATTGCTTTTATAAACTTGCCAACCTCCGTAAACCAATTATATTCAGAGGATTCATAACCGCTTTTATATAGCTCTATCTGTTTTTTAAGACATAACAATGGGTATCTATTTTCTTCCATCTTTAGTACTTTCACTATCCAGCCCCATGTGAGCTTCCAAATATTATACGCTAAATCAATTCTGTTTGTCTCATACTTTACCAGATTATTCGGAGTTGTACGTTTTATACATAATATCTTCTTATAGAATTCAGTGGTGAGGCTATCAATTTCGTTTATGTATCTGAGAGCCCACACAGGGGCTGCATATAGTGCTATCGAAGAAATCATACTATCAAATAGTGTGTTAATACTATCAAAATCATACATTCTAGCTTTATAAATAACTGTGTTTACGGCGCCTATTGCAGTTCTTGCTTTACTTATTGCACTCGTCATTGCCAAGCGCCCCCTTCCTGACGCTGATATAGGTATCCCAAGATATGTAAGATTTGACACTATTTCTATGTTTTTTGCATTGTAATAGAATTTAAGATTTTTTGGTATCTTTCCTGCTTTTCTGCAGTACAATATATAAGATTTGTCTACATTTACAGTTAACCCATTTTTTTCACAGTATTTGTGTAGAATTTTAAGTTTTTTCGCGACATCAGCTTTATTATTTGCAATTATTGCTAGGTCGTCAGCATATAGAAGCAATAGTACGTCAGTTAGAATGTTTAAACTTGTGCCATAGAGGCCTTCTTCCCGGAAGTATTCCTCCATGTCCGCGATAAAGAGAATAAACAAAAGGGGACTAAGAATTTCTCCTTGTAGTACCCCTTCCGTTATATCTATCCTATCCGTTAGACCCTCTGGAGTTTTTATTCTTATATGCGCCTTACCATAGAGGTCCTTCAGTATCCTTATATACTTTGCACTAACGCCCATATTTAAAAGTTTTGCCCATAAATACCTATGTATTATTGTGTCGAATGCTCTTTTTAAATCCACGAATATGATAATTAATGTACCCTTTTTTTGCCTTAGTTTTGCATGGATTAACTCAAACAGTACATATAAGTTGTCCATACAACTTCGGTTTGACCTAAAACCCGCCTGACCTTCAGGTAGTATTTTACATTTTTCTGCCCAAGTATATAGCCTTTCAGCCAATAAAGATGTGAAAAGCTTTGTTATATGATTAACCAGAGAAATTCCCCTGTAATTCGCTGGGTCTTTCCTATCACCTTTTTTAAACAACATTGTTAAGATTATACTTGACCAGCTTTCAGGGACAATTTCATCGCGCAAAATTTTATTGAAAAGACTAAGTAAGTAATATTTCCAGTTTTGCGAGCAACTCCGGTAAAATTCATTTGTGATCTTATTTTCCCCAGGCGATTTACCGTTTTTCGACTTATTAAGTACTTTATTTAATTCTTTTATAGTGAAATCCTCGTCCAGGTAAGGATCTAATACTCCCGAATATATATTACTATTTGGTTCTATCTTTTTTTGCATCTTCTCATAAAAGCTAATCCATTGTTTACCTGTTATTTCTGGTGATACATATTTTTTAACCCTGTATTTATTTAACGCTTTCCAAAATTCTTGGGCGTTCCTAGCATCGTTGATTTTTTCTGCTAACTTCACAAAATATTCTTTACGCTTACATTCATATAGGGCTTTATAACATTTTAAAGTTTCTCGGTACTTAATTCTATCCTGTTCCCTAAAATTATTTTTTCTTTAACTTCTCAGATTACAATTTACACTTTTCTTTAACTCTTTACATTCTTTGTCTACCCATGGTTGCTTTTCGTCTGTTTTTATATTATGTACTTCACGCACCATATTCAGCTCATATGCTGATTGGGTGATAGCCAGGTGAAACCTTTTTTTCAATTTCGTCTATCGTTTCTATTTCCGTGTTTAGACCCACGAGCGGCGACCTCCTTAAGTGTTGTTTGTACATGAGTTTATAGTTGTTATCCCAACAATATTTGATTTGCTTACTTGGTCTCGCCCTGACTATACTATTACCATTTAAAACAAGTTTGATTGGAAAATGGTCAGAAAAATTAATATTATAAAGTACCTCAAAATCCTGAATTTTTTCAAGCCCTAGTTCATTAGACAACGCGAGATCAATTATACTACTTCCCTTACCGGTGAAGGTTGGTTTCGCCGGACTATCACTTACAGTTTTACCATTTACTACTATGAAGTTATTAGTGTCAATAAAATTATTTACTGCTTCCCCTCTTTTGTTGAGCGTACAGTCGGAAAACGTTCCATCTCCGGTAAGATTTGTTTCACTTAGAATTTCATCAGGTATTTGGATAGGGTTACCTATCCTCGGGTTGTAGTCTCCCATCAAATAAATTGGCTCTGACGGAAATTGATTCACTATGCTTTTTGCTACCTCACTGAAGTTTTTTAGGTCATTATTAAAGTGCTCGTCACTTGGCCTAAGATACGTGAAACCCACTATGAATACACTACTCCGATTTACTATACGCACAAAACAGTTGTTATATGACATGTGTACTATCGTTTTATCAAGTTTCTTATTTAACAGTATTAACATTCCACCACTGGCACGCCCGTGTACGTTGTCCTTGGTTGCGTTTATCCAGGTTAGATCGTAGTTGCTTGTCCAAGCGCTTAGTGGGACTTCACTCATGGTCCATGTTTCAATGAGGCACATGATGTCGTGTGCGTTGAGTTGTGATTGACTATAAAAGTTTTTTATTCCTCTGACATTCCATACGATTAGACTAAGAGAATTCGCTTCTTGTTATTGTTGCTCCATCATTGTGATTTTGTTTTCTTGACGAGTTTTGTTCTTGTTCGGCGGTTGTGTCGGAATAAGTTCCTGAGAGCCCTCGTCCCAGGCCATCCATCTGCCATCGACGTTCACCTTATTCCAGTAAAATTTTACAGATGAGCCGGCTTCTCTTTTCAATTTTACCGCATTCCTGAGGTTCCATCTTTCACGAGCCTGGGATTCGGTAAGATCGCTTTCAACAAATATCTTTGTTCCCTTTAGCGCTGATTTTTTGTTTAACATAATTAAGTTTTTGTCTTCAGCGTTTCGTATCGTTATCTTGTAGATATTTTTGTCTACTCCCAAGATTTCCAGGTTACTGTGTGCATTGCGTAGATTGAATTTTGTTTCCAGTAGTTCGCTTACAATTTTTTCACTGTCGTTGATGTTACTGGTTGCCTCCAAACCTTTGATTACTATGTTCTGTCTTCTGCTCGCTCTATCTTTGTTCTCCTGTCGCTTTACATAGTTCACCAGATATTCAATTTCTTTTATTTGTCTTCCTCCTGCGCTTGACTGGCCTCCTTCAGCTGGTTTCTCATTTATTTTTCCTTCAAGAGCTTTCACTTTTTCTTTGATTTCACTCTGTTCTTTTTTCAGCTCATTACAGTCATTTTTAATGACATTTATTTCCTTCGCATGCTCAATCTTCATGTCGTTCAGCTTTTCTAGAAATTTTTCCTCCAGCCTGTTTAGGTTTGTGCTGCTCTCCAGCCTGAAACTCTTGATTTCCTCCAATATTTTCTCGGAAGCCATGTCCGTTGGTGGGGATGCAGCGACGGGTGAATACTCTTCCAAACTGTTGCTCAGCTCTTTGCTTTCCGTGAAAGCCTTCTTTCGCTGCGCTAGTTTTGGGGACTTTTCTGAGAAACTTTTCTCAAAACTGTCCTCTAACTCCCTTTTCCTTTTATTAAACAGTTCTTTAATTGAACCTGCTGAGTCTGAACGATGGATCAGGAAACTTTCTCGGATTGTAGGTCTTCCAGGTCTTCGTTTTTCAAAGTTGGCGCCTACCGGTGATTTTAACTGTTTGTTGTCCACTTTTTCAGCTTGTGGTAAGACACCTACTATCGATAGTGCAGGAACCGTTGTATCGACATTTAAAGCCCTCCTACTTTCGGACATAACCTTATCTCCGGTTACGTTATTTAATTTTAGTAGTTTTAACCGATTATCACACCCGTTTTTTATTATTTATATACTAAAATACTCCTATTTTTTTTTTTTTTTGTCTTTCCGATTAACTATACGCTTTTGATTTTACTATACTATTTACTTGTTTTTTCACACTGGATGCTAACACACTAAACGTGCACATCCACACTCTATCAACTCACACATCGAACTCCAGATGTGGAGTGGTCATCCAAAATTATAATTAGGTTGAGATAGTCACCGTCTTCGTTGGATATTTGCAGGTACTTAGAGCGAGGAGCGTTGAAGGATGCACAATTAATGAGAAAGTGAGCTACTGTTTAGTATTCTAAGTTATAACAGAAGCGGCATTGTCCTGTCGGTTTTAATTTAAGTGCCCCCAGCTTCGTGGATATGTTGCACGAGTATATATTGGCGACTCTTCAAATAATTTAATAGAATAAGGTAATATTTGATTCAAATAAATTATTTTTCCCAACGGATAATATTCATATCTCAATAATATGTGAGCAAATAATTAAAAAATACGTAGGATTTTATGTATAATTATATTTATTTCGATGAATTTAATGATTGTAAAACAATTTTTCTTTTCAAATTTCTCTTTTTTTAAAAGAGAATGAAAAATCATACTATATATATATGTATATATTTGAATTTTATACATTAATATAAAGAAATATGAATACATTTATTTATATATATATTAAACATTAATATAATTGAATATAAATACAGGTAATTCAGTCAAATAATTTAGTGAAGAAAGGAAATAGTTGATTGAAATGAATTATTTTTCCTAATGAAAAATATTTTTATTCCTATTATTATGTGAGCAAATAATTAAAAAATATACAGCATCTTTTCAATAACCATATTTATTTTTAATGAATTTAATTATCGAAAAAAAAATTTTTTTTTCAAAAATTTCTTTTTTTTTTTAGAAGTAAATGCAAAATTATAATATTGTTACAAAGGGCGAAATCACCCGTTCTGTCCCCTTTCAAATGATCTAGTAGTCATCATAGATAAAAGACGTTTATAAACCTCTTATGTCTTTAAAAAAATAAGGCTGCTGCGTCAACCGACATTATTGTAAAAACAGTCAGTCTCTAGACTTTAAAAAGAGAGCTTGTGTCCAAATACATCTATTTTCTTTCCAAATATTCCTTGTTCGTGAGACTTCTTTGGCTCAGCGTTCGCTTAAATCGCACAGAGAACTCTTTGATTTTCTTAGATCTTTCTTAATTTCCCCCCGTTGTAACATTGGTGTCAGAAGTGGGATCTCTTCTGTGCCATTTGAGTGGATTTTGAGTGTAAGGAAGTATACAAAACAATAATGCAACGAACTCCTATGTCGAGAGAATCACGCGCGGAGCGACGAGCTGCCGGACGCGTTTCGTCGTGCCAGCGTTCTCCTGAACCGGCGTTTCCTCCCGTTTCTCGTCGTTCGGAAGCTGAGGTTCAGCCCCAGCTCCAACTAGCTCTCTTGGCAGAGCTCATCCAGGGAAACCAAGATTTACTGATGCGTCAGATTCAGCAGCAAGAACAACATCAACAACAGCAACAACAACATCAACAACAGCAACAACAACATCAACAACTGCTACAACAGCAGCAACAAGAACAGCAGAATCTTCTGCACGAACTCCTCTCGCAACAGCGTCAACAACAAGAAATCGTGTCTCAGGCGTTGATCGGGATCCTGCAAGGTGTGCAGAAGCTTCAGGAGCGGCCGCAGGAATTCCCGATACGCCCAGTTCCATCCCCAGGTAGAAGGACTTCTCTTCCTTCAGTCCCGGTCCCGGCAAGGAGGGCCTCCATTCATTCAATTCCGGATCAATCAAGGTCTGACGCTATTTATGGGGGAGGCGAAATTCCCCCTGTTGCTAAAAATTTTCCACCTGTTCATGTCTCGCGACAAGCTCAGGTTAGCTCTTTTCCGCGATGCCACGATTTTCCGTCACGTGATATTTCGGAAGTGGTTGAGCCTCCTGTCGCGTCGTCTCATCCTAGCGTAGATATTCAGTCAGAGTTCCTGGCCTTTTTAAAATCACGCGGAACTGTCAATGTTCTCCCTCCGCAGACTCAGAGCTCATTCGGACTCAATCAGGTTTCTGTACCTCCCGCGAGTATTGTAGAGTTGCCCTCGAAACAATCGAATTTGAAGCCCGGTTCGTATGACGGTTCGTCTGCTTGGAGTCTATACGAACGTCAGTTTAACATGATTAGTAAGGTTAATGGTTGGAATCCGTCCCAGAAAGCAGCTAATTTGACAGCGTCTTTGTCTGGTCCGGCTTTGGTAGTTCTTGGATCGCTTTCAGATTCGGATTCTGAAAATTTCGACAGCATTTGTGCGGCTCTTAAACTCCGGTTTGGCAAAGAACATCTTTCCAAACTTTATTTTACTCAGTTTGAAAATAGACGTCAAGGGCCCAAGGAAGATTTAGCCTCTCTCGGAAATGACATCGAACGTCTCGCTCGACATTCCCTTACTGATTGTGCAGAAAAAGCTAGAGATCAGATAGCTCGGGCGAAATTCATTAATGCGATTCGGAATCCAGAGCTTCGGTATCATTTGAGGCTCGCAGCTCCAACTTCTCTACACGAAGCAATTATTAAGGGCTTAGAATTAGAAGCCATAAACGAGGCGGATTTAGGTTCGCGTCAACTTCATCGATTGAGCCAAGCTGAACCTTCAGAAAATTCTTCGTCCCGTCCTTCAGTCAATCAGCCTAGCTCAGATTCTCTTTCAGGAAGGAAAAATAGTGGTTTCTCTCGTTACAATAGATCAAACTCCAATCGGCCTGTCTCAGAGTGCCAGTTTTGCGGCGTAAGAGGACATATCGCGAAGAATTGTTTTAAACTCGACCGTCAGTTGAAGACTGCGGAAGATTCGTGGCGCAAAAATGTCTCCAAGAGGGCTCCCTCTAATCCGGTTTGGGCAGCGCAACCTTCTGTTCCTCAGAATTCGGGAAACTAGCTACCGATGTTTCGAAAGGGCGGATATCATCGGTTTCTTCCAAGTTCCTTAGCCCTATTGCTTCACAGTTCGTGGTTAGAGGCCTGCGTCGTACCGGCTTATATGCTAAAGGTTCCGTTAACGGACTAAGTTGTTTGTGGGTAATAGATACTGGAGCCGAAATTTCCGTTGTTCGTCCTGATATGATTTCGTCTCTTGCTTCAATTATTCCTTCTGTGTCTATTCGCACTGCTACCGGAGCAACTACCCCTGTCGTAGGTAAGATGGTCGTGCAGGTAACAGTAGCGGATTGTGTTCAATCCCCACATGAAGTTCTAGTAGCTGATATAGAAGATGAAGGCATTTTAGGCGTAGATTTTCTTTCTGCTCACAGCTGCGTCATTTTTACCGGGGATTCGACTCTCTGTTCTGGTTACCGTAAAATCAACCTCGAAACGTTTTGAAAGATTGGGATGAGTGGATTCCCTTATTTCTTTTATCGTATCGCTCTGCAATTCATGATACTACCGGTTTTACTCCGGCTATGATGTTGACAGGTCGGGATCTTCGACTTCCGTCGATTCGAGAAATTTTGATACATCGAATTCTTTGGCTTGAAGAGTGTTTCGGTTCTGCGCTTGAATGAAGTAGTGAGCGATTGGTCGATCCTCTCTTATTTTTCTAACCCATATGTCAGTTTCTTTGAGTTTTTATAGATTTTTCCCGACGAATCTGTCGTCTTTGGCTGTTCCCGATGTTACCTCCAGCTGGACTGTTTGTCTGGTCTTAGCCTGGGTTCGCCGGATATTCAGATAAGATCGTTCCTTTTCTTTTGAATACATATTTAATTTATTTTATTCGTGTATTCTCCCAAATTCACTTAGTGAATTTGAATTGTTTTACCACCACTCACATTTGTCCTCCAAACTCTAGGGTGTGCTGTCTCTGAAGAAGCCTTGGATTCAGTCACCCATTCCTTTTCCCTGTTTCCTGTGCCGGTTCTCAGAGGGAATCAGCTTTTACGTTGTCTAGGACTCAGAGTTTTCCCAGTTATGGTTTCCCGCCTCGTCGTACTCATCTGTGTTTGATTCACCGGACTATTTTCCCTGAAGAGGAATGAATTTTCTTTTCGACGACGATCCGGATGATTTTGATGTCTTCAAATTCATGAAGAACTCACTAACTCACCCTTAACACTTACCTTTATAAAACAAGGCACACAAATTTTGAAATTCAATTGAACGCTCAACTATCTGCTCAAGGTTTTCTGTGGTTTACCTTGAGACTGTAGGCAAATGCCAGATAGTAAAAAGGGAGTCTTTTAATTTTTAGAGCCACAGCTCCAACTCACCTTCGAGCACTGACTGCTAGATCACTTTTTTTGTAATTGTTTATCTTTTACGAGTCGGGTCGACTCTTTTCCTCGAGGGGGAGTAATGTTACAAAGGGTGAAATCACCCGTTTTGTCCCCTTTTAAATGATCTAGTAGTCATCATAGATAAAAGACGTTTATAAACCTCTTATGTCTTTAAAAAGAATAAGGTTGCTGCAGCAGCCGACATTATTGTAAAAACAGTCAGTCTCTAGAATTTAAAAAGAGAGCTTGTGTCCAAATACATCTATTTTCTTTCTAAATATTCCTTGTTCGTGAGACTTCTTTGGCTCAGCGTTCGCTTAATACATGATTTACCTTAATTACCTCCATTTATATTCTATTATATGAATGTATACTATAAATATATGTAAATTAATATATATATCTATGTACATATATGTATACGTGTGTGTGTATATATATATATGTACATTATAATTTGCAATTTACTTTTAAAAAAAGGGAAATTTGAAAAAAAAATTCTTTTTCACATTATTTTAATTTTTAAAAAATATGTACAATTATTAGTAAAATTCTCAATATTTTTAATTATCGGCTTGTTTTTTATTTTTTTTCATTTTTTGGTCATTTTTTTCTTTTATAATCATTTTTTATTTTATAGCATTTTTTACCCTAATTACCTTCTTTTATATTCTATCATATAAATGTATAATATGAATATATATAAATAAAAATATATATATTTATATACATATACATGTGTATATATATATACGTGTGTGTGTATATATATATATGTACATTATAATTTGCAATTCACTTTTAAAAAGAGGGAAATTCAAAAAAAAATTTTCCTCTCATCGTTTCAATTTTTTAAAATTATGTATAATTATTAGAAAAATCCTAAATATTTTTAATTATTTGCTTACTTATTATTTTTTTTAAAATTTTTTTACAATTTTTTTCATTCAATCACTTTTTATTTTATAACATGATTTACCTTAATTACCTTCATTTATATTCTATTATATAAATGTATACTATAAATATATGTAAATAAATATATGTATATATGTACATATATGTATACGTGTGCGTGTATATATATATATATGTATATTATAATTTGCAATTTACTTTTAAAAAAAGGGAAATTCGAAAAAAAAATTTTTTGTCACATCATCTTAATTCTTAAAAAATATGTATAATTATTAGTGAAATCCTCAATATTTTCAATTATCGGCTTGTTTTTCATTTTATTTCATTTTTTGGTCATTTTTTTCTTTTATAATCATTTTTTATTTTATTGCATTTTTTACCCCAATTACCTTTTTTTATATTCTATTATATAAATGTATCATATAAATATATATAAATGAAAATATATATATATATACGTATATATGTATATATATATATACGTGTGTGTGTATATATATATATATGTACATTATAATTTGCAATTTACTTTTAAGAAAGGGAAATTTAAAAAAAAAATTTTCTTCACATTATTTTAATTTTTAAAAAATATGTATAATTATTAGTATAATCCTCAATATTTTTAATTATCGGCTTGTTTTTTATTTTTTTTCATTTTTTGATCATTTTTTTCTTTTATAATCATTTTTTATTTTGTCTCATGTTTTACCCTAATTACCTTCTTTTATATTCTATTATATAAATGTATAATATAAATATATATAAATAAAAATATATATATTTATATACATATATATGTATATATATATATACGTGTGTGTGTTATATATATATGTACATTATAATTTGCAATTCACTTTTAGAAATGGGGAAATTCAAATAAAAAATTTTTTTTACATTGTTTCAATTTTTTAAAATTATTTATAATTATCAGAAAAATCCTAAATATTTTTATATATAATATATCAAAATTATATTATTATATTAAAAATAAATACAATTATTCAAAAAAGCCTACGTATTTTTTAATTATTTGCTCATATATTGATTAAAATATAAATATTATCAGTCGAGAAAAATAATTTATTTAATCAATTATTTCCTTTTTTTATTAATTTATTTGACATCATTACCTCCATCTATATCCAATTATGTTGATGCATAATATATATGAATAAATATATTAATATTCAGATATAATAATGTATAATATTCAAATATATACATATATATATATTATGATTTTTCATTTACTTTTAAAGAAAGAGAAATTTGAAAAAAAAAAAATTATTTCACCATCATTAAAATCATTGGAATAAATACAATTATTTGAAAAATCCTACGTATTTTCCAATCATTTGCTCACATAATAATTAGGATATAAATATTATCCGTTGGGAAACATAATTCATCTAAATCAATTATTTCCTTATTTTCATAAGTTATTTAACTCAATTACCTCGATTTATATTCGATTATATCAATGTATAATATACAAATATATACATATATACATATATAATAATATACATATATATGTATATATTATAATTTTGAATCTACTTCTAAAAAAAAAAGAAATTTTTGAGAAAAAAATTTTTTTTTTCGATGATTGAATTTATTAAAAATAAATATGGTTATTGAAAAGATCTTGTATATTTTTCAATTATTTGCTCGCATAATAATTAGAATAAAAATATTATTCATTGGGAAAAATGATTCATTTCAATCAACCATTTCCTTTCTTTATTAAATTATTTGACTGAATTACCCTCATTTATATTCAATTATAGCATTGTATCATATATATATATGAATAAATGTATTTATATTCCATCATATTAATGTATAATATTCGAATATATACATATATATATATTATGATTTTTAATCTACTTCTAAAGAAAGAGAAATTTGAAAGAAAAAAAAAATTTTACACTATAAATCAATTCATTAAGAATGACTATGATTATTGGAGAAATCCGATGTATTTTTTGATTATTTGCTCACATATTAATTGAAATATAAGTATTATCCGTTGAGAAAAATAATTTATTTGAAATAATTATTTCCATTTTTTATCAAATTATTTGACATAATTACCTCCATTTATATTTGATTATAATAATGTATAATATATATACGAAAAAATGTATTTATTTTCATTTATTTCAATGTTTGATATACAAATATATTTATATATATTATGATTTTTAATTTACTTTCAGAAAAAGAGAAATTTGAGAAAAAAAAATTTTTTTCACAATAATTAAATTCATTTAAAATAAATACAATTATTCAAGAAAGCCTACGTATTTTTTAATTATTTGCTCATACATTAATTAGAATGTAAATATTATCAGTTAAGAAAAATAATTTATTTAATCAATTATTTCCTTTTTTTATTAATTTATTCGACATAATTACCTCCATCTATATCCAATTATATTATTGCATAATATATATAAATAAATGTACTTATATTCAGATATATTAATGCATAATATTCAAATATATACATATATAAATATTATGATTTTTCATTTACCTTTAAAAAAAGAGAATTTTGAAAAAAAAAAAATTATTTTACCATCATTAAAATCATTGGAATAAATATAATTAATTAAAAAATCCTACGTATTTCTAATTATTTGCTCACATATTAATTAAGATATAGATATTAACCGTTAGGAAAAATAATTCATTTAAATCAATCATTTCCTCATTTTATTAAATTATTTAACTCAATTACCTTCATTCATATTGAATTATATCAACGTATAATTTACATATATATACATACATTTATATATGATGATATACATATATATGTATATAAAAATTTTGAATTTACTTTTAAAAAAAGGGAAATTTTTCGAAAAAAAATTTTTTTCACAATAATTAAATTCATTAGAAATAAATATGGTTAATGAAAAGATCCTGTATATTTTTCAATTATTTGCTCACATATTGATTGAAATATAAATATTATCCGTTAGGAAAAATAATTCATCCAAATCAATTATTTCCTCATTTCATTGAATTATTTAACACAATTACCTCCATTTCTATTCAATTATATCAATGTATAATATACATAGATATGCATATATACATATATAATAATATACATATATATATGTATATATATATTATAATTTTGAATTTACTTCTAAAAAAAAAAGAAATTTCTGAAAAACAAATTTTTTTTTCGATAATCAAATTCATCAAAAATAAATATGGTATTCGAAAAGATCCTGTATATTTTTCAATTATTTGCTCACACATTAATTGAAATAAAAATATTATACACTGAAAAAATAATTTATTCAATTAATTATTTCCTTTTTTTATTCAATTATTTGACATAATTACCTCCGTCTATATTCAATTATATATTTGTATAATATATATAAATAAATGTATTTATATTCAAATATATCAATGTATAATATTCAAATATATACATATATATATATTATGATTTTTCATTTACTTTTAAAAAAAGAAAAATTTGAAAAAAAAAAAATTTTTTTACCATCATTGAAATCATTGAATTAAATATAATTACTCAAAAAATGCTACGTATTTTTCAATTATTTGCTCACATATTATTCAAAATATGAATATTATCAGTTGAGAAAAATAATTCATTTGAATCAATTATTTGCTTATTTTATTGAATTATTTAACTTAATTCCCTCTATTTATATTCAATTAAATTAATGTATAATATACATATACATACATATATACATGTATGATAATATACATATATATGTGTATATTATAATTTTGAATTTACTTTTGAAAAAAGAGAAATTTTTGAAAAAAAAATTTTTTCTACAATAATTAAATTCATTGAAAATAAATATAATTATTTGAAAAATCCTACGTATTTTTTAATCATTTGCTCACATGATCATTGAAATATAAATATTATCAGTCTAGAAAAATAATTTGTTTAAATCAATTATTTCCTTATTTTATTAAATTATTCAACTTGTCACCTCCATTTATATTTAATTATATCAAAGTGTAATATACATATATATACACATATACATATATAATAATAAACATATATATATATATTTTATAATTTTTAATTTACTTTCAAAAAAAAAGGAATTTTAGAGAAAAAAATTTTTTTCACAATAATTAAATTCATTAAAAATAAATATGGTTATTGAAAAGATCCGGTATATTTTTTAATTATTTGCTCACACATTGATTGAAATAGAAATATTATACATTAAAAAAAATAATTCATTCAATCAATTATTTCCTTTCTTTATTGAATTATTTGACTTAATTACCTCCATCTATATTCAATCATATTAATGTATAATATATATAAATAAATGAATTCATATTCAAATATAATAATGTATGATATTCAAATATATACATATATATGTATTATGATTTTTAATTTACTTTTAAAAAAAGAGGAATTTGAAAAAAAAAAAATTTTTTGCAATCCTTAAATTCATCAAAAATGAATATAATTATCCAAAAAATCCGTCGTATTTTTTAATCATTTGCTCACATGATCATTTAAATATGAATATTATCAGTTAAGAAAAACAATTCATCCAAATCAATTATTTCCTTATTCTATCAAATCATTTTACCTAATTACCTCCATTCATATTCAATTATATCAATGTATAATATATATAAATAAATGTGTTCATATTCAATTATAATAATGTATAATATTCGAATATATACATATATATATATTCTGATTTTCAATTTACTTTTAAAAAAAAGAAATTTAAAAAACGAAAATTTTTTCACTATAATTGAATTCATTGAAAATAAATATAATCATTCAAGTAATCCTATGTATTTTTTAATTATTTGCTCACATATTAATTAAAATATAAATATTATCCGTTAGGAAAAATAATTTATTTGAATTAATTATTTGCCTATTTTATTGAATTATTCAACTTAATTACCTCCATTTATATTTAATTAAATTAATGTATAATATACATATATATACATATATATATATATATATATATATATATATATATATATATATATATATATATATATATATATATATATATATATATATATATGATAATTTTGAATTTACCTCTAAAAAAAAAGGAATTTTTGAGAAACAAATTTTTTTTTCGATAATTAAATTCATCAAAAATAAATATGGTATTCGAAAAGATCCTGCATATTTTTCAATTATTTGCTCACACATTAATTGAAATAAAAATATTATACAATGAAAAAATAATTTATTCAATTAATTATTTCCTTTTTTTATTCAATTATTTGACATAATTACCTCCATCTATATTCAATTATATAATTGTATGATAAATATCAATAAATGAATTCATATTCAAATATATTAATGTATGATATTCAAATATATACATATATATGTATTATGATTTTCAATTTACTTTTAAAAAAAAAAAATTTGAAAAACGAAAATTTTTTCACTATAATTGAATTCATTGGAAATAAATATAATTATTCAAGTTATCCTATGTATTTTTTAATTATTTGCTCACATATTAATTAAAATATAAATATTATCCGTTAGGAAAAATAATTTATTTGAATTAATTATTTGCCTATTTTATTGAATTATTCAACTTAATTACTTCCATTTATATTCAATTAAATTAATGTATAATATACATATATATACATATACACATATATAATATTATACATATATATATATTTCATAATTTTAAATTTACTTCGAAAAAAAGAGAAATTTGAGAAAAAAAATTTTTTTACAATGAATAAATTCATTGAAAATAAATATGGTCATTTAAAAGATCTTGAATATTTTTTGATTATTTGCTCTCGTATTATTTGAAATAAAATATTATACATTAAAAAGAATAATTTATTTGATTAATCACTTCCATTTTTTATCGAATTACTGGACATGATTACCTCCATTTATATTTGAATATAGAAATGTATAACATATATACAAATAAATGTATTTTTTTCTATTTATTTTAAAGCATAATATACAAATATATTTATATATATGATGATTTTTAATCTACTTTTAGAAAAAGAGATATTTGAAAAAAAAAAAATTTTTTTACGATAATTGAATTCATTAAGAATAAATATGATTATTCAAAACATCTTACGTATTTTTTAATTATTTGCTCAGATATTATTCAAAATATAAATATTATCAGTTGAGGAAAAATAATTTATTTTCATCAATTATTTGCTTATTTTATTGAATTATTTAACTTAATTACCTCCATTTATATTCAATTAAATTAATGTATAATATACATGTATACATATATACATATATAATGATATACATATATATATCTTATAATTTTGAATTAACTTCCAAAAAAAAAGAAATTTTTGAAAAAAAAATTTTTATTCACAATAATTAAATTCATTGCAGATAAATATGGTTATTGAAAAGATCCAGTATATTTTTCAATTATTTGCTTACACATTAATTGCAATAAAAAAATCACACATCAAGAAAAATAATTTATTGAATCAATCATTTCCGATTTTTATATAATTATTTGACATAATTACCTCCATCTATATTCAATTATATGAATGCATAATATATATAAATAAATCCATTATATTAACGTCCATGATATATCATACAAACAACAGGAATTAACAGGAACTTGGACTATTGATAAACGCAAATCATTGATTCCGCAACGTTTCGACCATTTTATTTGGCCTTCTTCAGGCGTCTATAAACATACATATAAATACAAAATATTTCAAACACAACGCATAATACATATAACAAGATTATACAATTAATAGCAAATAAATTTACCTCAATTTATAAGCGTAAACAATATAAATCTTCTTATACAACTTCATTAGCTCCTCATAAATAATTAACAAAATTCAAAAATTTATTAATTAAAAAGAACGCAGCTAACAGAACCGACTTGTACATGTAAATAAACTGTCGACCGCAGTCAACCTCAAAATATACATAAATGAGGAAACAGTAAGCGAATGAAGCGCCCTTGTTTCCCACATTCACCGCCGCGGGAATTCAAAACAATACTCTAAAACATTTCTACAATATCTGAGTCAAAACAAAAATTAAATACATTAAAATAGTCTAAACATTCAAAATAAAGTAAAACTAACGTGCGTCACCAAGATAATCGTTATAAACCGATAAAATCTCGTTGTACATTGCACTCAGATTCTGGGTGTCAGTACGCTTGTTTACCGTGTCATTAAGTTTAATCCAAACCATTCCACTAACCGATCTTTTTAACCAGTTATTCTCTAAATCTAAGATCTTCGCTTTGTCAAAATCAAACCCATGACCCGAGTCGAAGTAATGTGCGGCCAGCGCTGTTTTGTTCTCATCCAAGATTTTAACATTCCTACAACTATTCCTATGTTGGTAAATCCTATTTTTTAAATACTGTTTGGTTTGACCCACATAACAAAGTCCACAAGAGCACGGGATCTTGTACACTACACCTGCTCTTTGATCCTGCTGCACTGGATCCTTTAACTTAGTGTATAATGATTTTATTTTATACACGTTATAATAAGCCAGCTTTACATTAGTACCTGTAAAACAACTATTAATTTTATGTGACAAGCCCGGAACAAAAGGAAACCGGCAGTACTTGATGAAATTCGTAGGACGAACTCCACCAACCCCACCATTTGCTTTATTCTCTTTAAACTTAATGATAGCTGCACGAACAAACGATCTTGGATAACTGTTATTAGTTAACAATATCTCAATTTTTTGATAATTGTCCTCATGATACTCCTCGCTGCTAAGTCTAAACATTCTATCCAGTAAACCATGAATCATTCCCACTTTCTGTGACATTGGGTGGTTGGAACAGAAATTCAAAATTCTTCCTGAACTAGTTGGTTTGGTGTACCAATTAGTCTTCAAATGGTTGTTGGATCTTTCAACCATGATATCTAGGAATGGAATACAACCATTCTGTTCCACTTCCATGGTGAACTGGATATTCTCTTCAAAGTTATTAAACAACTCCAAGACTCTGTTCAATTCCGTCTCAGGGACTGCAGCGATAGTATCATCTACGTACAATTTAATAAACGCAATGTTAAACGGGAGGACCGTAATTATCTGTTGTAACACATAATTCATAACAATATTGGCCAACACCGGACTAGCTGGATTGCCCATACTACAACCTTCAACCTGTCTGTACAACACCCCATTATACGTAAAATAACTGGTTTCAAAACAAAACTCTATAAGTTTAATAAGCAAATATTTAGGAACTTTAACTAAATGTTTGATGTTGTCCCAAGATTCATTAATGACCTTCAATACTAAATCCTTACGGATATTTGTAAACAACGAGACTACGTCAAGTGATATCAATCTATAATCACTATGTAATTCAACGTCTCTAATAAAATCAACGAATTGAAAAGAATTTAATAAATTAAAACTAAAAGTATCCACAACCGGTGTCAAAATTTCATGTACAACTCGCGACAACTTATAACTAGGAGATTGTATGCAACTCACTACCGGACGTAACTTGCAAGTTGGTTTGTGCGTCTTACGTAGTCCATATATCCGTGGTGCTCGAGTATAGCTCGACCGAAGGTTCTTCTCTTCAGCTTCGTCAATCACACCCGAAGATGCTAGCTCCGCCACCAGGTTATTGGCTCTTTTTTGGTACGTGGGAGTTGGATCTCTATGAAGAGGTAGGTAAGTTGTCCTGTCACTAATTAGTGCGCTCATCTCTCTCTCGTACTCTTCTCGGAACATGATGACAGTTGAGTTCCCCTTGTCTGATCTTGATACCACTAAATCTTCATTTTCTCTCAAAAACTTTTTTGTAACGATTAAATCTTTATTTAACATTAGACGGTCTTCAGAACGTGATTGTCCCTTACAAAAATTGGATAAAATGTTGATACTTTTAGATCTCAGATTTTCTTTCACTGCGGATAAGTCAGCCGCATTACAATTGTCTAACTTTACTGCACTGATGCAATACTCTAGATCTTTAATAACTTCAGGAACTATAGTGATCTTATTTTGGATCTGTAGCCCAAAGTTTGGCTCCAGGCTTAGCGTTCTGTAAACTTGTTTGGGGAGTTCTCTATTAGTGTAATTAAAAACACATTTGTTTGCATCCGGTAACCTGATGCCATTTAAACGTTGTTGTACCAACTCCTCCAACTTCTTCATGTTAACCTCTTTAATCCTCGTAAAGATTTTTGAAAACCTCACCTTGTTCACAGATTTACAATTGTCAAACAAGGGCTGTGGTATTAAACTCTTCAGTTGGTTACATATCTCTCCCAGCTCTTCATTCACTTTCTGTAGCTTCCAAATAGTAATTTTAATTTCAACGTTCAACACTGACTTCTGAAAATTATGTATGAGCTTGTCCCCGAGATTCTTGAAAGGATGGTATTCAAGAGTCAAGGAATATGTGCACTTCAGGTTGTTACTAATATGCTTGGGAATTACCTTGTTGGAGCGACATTGGAGTAAAAAGACTCTTCTGTTCAGCAAACCAGCACGTGTGGATGTCAATTTTGCCCAAGATTTAATTAGGTGAAGTGCTCTGTCTCCATATGTATGCTTAACGAATGATATATCATGGACGTTAATATAATGGATAGTTTACCTGGGGGATTTTTCAACTTCGTTGAGCATACATATGGAGACAGAGCACTTCACCTAATTAAATCTTGGGCAAAATTGACATCCACACGTGCTGGTTTGCTGAACAGAAGAGTCTTTTTACTCCAATGTCGCTCCAACAAGGTAATTCCCAAGCATATTAGTAACAACCTGAAGTGCACATATTCCTTGACTCTTGAATACCATCCTTTCAAGAATCTCGGGGACAAGCTCATACATAATTTTCAGAAGTCAGTGTTGAACGTTGAAATTAAAATTACTATTTGGAAGCTACAGAAAGTGAATGAAGAGCTGGGAGAGATATGTAACCAACTGAAGAGTTTAATACCACAGCCCTTGTTTGACAATTGTAAATCTGTGAACAAGGTGAGGTTTTCAAAAATCTTTACGAGGATTAAAGAGGTTAACATGAAGAAGTTGGAGGAGTTGGTACAACAACGTTTAAATGGCATCAGGTTACCGGATGCAAACAAATGTGTTTTTAATTACACTAATAGAGAACTCCCCAAACAAGTTTACAGAACGCTAAGCCTGGAGCCAAACTTTGGGCTACAGATCCAAAATAAGATCACTATAGTTCCTGAAGTTATTAAAGATCTAGAGTATTGCATCAGTGCAGTAAAGTTAGACAATTGTAATGCGGCTGACTTATCCGCAGTGAAAGAAAATCTGAGATCTAAAAGTATCAACATTTTATCCAATTTTTGTAAGGGACAATCACGTTCTGAAGACCGTCTAATGTTAAATAAAGATTTAATCGTTACAAAAAAGTTTTTGAGAGAAAATGAAGATTTAGTGGTATCAAGATCAGACAAGGGGAACTCAACTGTCATCATGTTCCGAGAAGAGTACGAGAGAGAGATGAGCGCACTAATTAGTGACAGGACAACTTACCTACCTCTTCATAGAGATCCAACTCCCACGTACCAAAAAAGAGCCAATAACCTGGTGGCGGAGCTAGCATCTTCGGGTGTGATTGACGAAGCTGAAGAGAAGAACCTTCGGTCGAGCTATACTCGAGCACCACGGATATATGGACTACGTAAGACGCACAAACCAACTTGCAAGTTACGTCCGGTAGTGAGTTGCATACAATCTCCTAGTTATAAGTTGTCGCGAGTTGTACATGAAATTTTGACACCGGTTGTGGATACTTTTAGTTTTAATTTATTAAATTCTTTTCAATTCGTTGATTTTATTAGAGACGTTGAATTACATAGTGATTATAGATTGATATCACTTGACGTAGTCTCGTTGTTTACAAATATCCGTAAGGATTTAGTATTGAAGGTCATTAATGAATCTTGGGACAACATCAAACATTTAGTTAAAGTTCCTAAATATTTGCTTATTAAACTTATAGAGTTTTGTTTTGAAACCAGTTATTTTACGTATAATGGGGTGTTGTACAGACAGGTTGAAGGTTGTAGTATGGGCAATCCAGCTAGTCCGGTGTTGGCCAATATTGTTATGAATTATGTGTTACAACAGATAATTACGGTCCTCCCGTTTAACATTGCGTTTATTAAATTGTACGTAGATGATACTATCGCTGCAGTCCCTGAGACGGAATTGAACAGAGTCTTGGAGTTGTTTAATAACTTTGAAGAGAATATCCAGTTCACCATGGAAGTGGAACAGAATGGTTGTATTCCATTCCTAGATATCATGGTTGAAAGATCCAACAACCATTTGAAGACTAATTGGTACACCAAACCAACTAGTTCAGGAAGAATTTTGAATTTCTGTTCCAACCACCCAATGTCACAGAAAGTGGGAATGATTCATGGTTTACTGGATAGAATGTTTAGACTTAGCAGCGAGGAGTATCATGAGGACAATTATCAAAAAATTGAGATATTGTTAACTAATAACAGTTATCCAAGATCGTTTGTTCGTGCAGCTATCATTAAGTTTAAAGAGAATAAAGCAAATGGTGGGGTTGGTGGAGTTCGTCCTACGAATTTCATCAAGTACTGCCGGTTTCCTTTTGTTCCGGGCTTGTCACATAAAATTAATAGTTGTTTTACAGGTACTAATGTAAAGCTGGCTTATTATAACGTGTATAAAATAAAATCATTATACACTAAGTTAAAGGATCCAGTGCAGCAGGATCAAAGAGCAGGTGTAGTGTACAAGATCCCGTGCTCTTGTGGACTTTGTTATGTGGGTCAAACCAAACAGTATTTAAAAAATAGGATTTACCAACATAGGAATAGTTGTAGGAATGTTAAAATCTTGGATGAGAACAAAACAGCGCTGGCCGCACATTACTTCGACTCGGGTCATGGGTTTGATTTTGACAAAGCGAAGATCTTAGATTTAGAGAATAACTGGTTAAAAAGATCGGTTAGTGGAATGGTTTGGATTAAACTTAATGACACGGTAAACAAGCGTACTGACACCCAGAATCTGAGTGCAATGTACAACGAGATTTTATCGGTTTATAACGATTATCTTGGTGACGCACGTTAGTTTTACTTTATTTTGAATGTTTAGACTATTTTAATGTATTTAATTTTTGTTTTGACTCAGATATTGTAGAAATGTTTTAGAGTATTGTTTTGAATTCCCGCGGCGGTGAATTTGGGAAACAAGGGCGCTTCATTCGCTTACTGTTTCCTCATTTATGTATATTTTGAGGTTGACTGCGGTCGACAGTTTATTTACATGTACAAGTCGGTTCTGTTAGCTGCGTTCTTTTTAATTAATAAATTTTTGAATTTTGTTAATTATTTATGAGGAGCTAATGAAGTTGTATAAGAAGATTTATATTGTTTACGCTTATAAATTGAGGTAAATTTATTTGCTATTAATTGTATAATCTTGTTATATGTATTATGCGTTGTGTTTGAAATATTTTGTATTTATATGTATGTTTATAGACGCCTGAAGAAGGCCAAATAAAATGGTCGAAACGTTGCGGAATCAATGATTTGCGTTTATCAATAGTCCAAGTTCCTGTTAATTCCTGTTGTTTGTATATAAATAAATGTATTAATATTCAGATATATTAATGTATAATATACAAATATATATATATATATATATATATATATATATATATATATATATATAAATATATATATGTATATATTATGATGTTTAATTTACTTTTAGAAAAAGAGAAATTTGAAAAAAAAAAAATTTTTTACAATCATTAAATTCATTAAAAATAAACATAATTATTCAAAAAACACCACGTATTTTTTTATTACTTGCTCACACATTAATGAGGATATAAATATTATCCGTTCGGAAAAATGATTCATTTGAATCAATTATTTGCTTATTCTATTGAATTAATGAACTTAATCACCTCCATTTATATTCAATTATATTGATGTATAATATACATATATATACATATATACATATATAATAATATACATATATATATATATATATATATATATATATTAAAATTTCGAATTTACTTTTGACAAAAGAGAAATTTTCGGAAAAAAAATTATTTGACATAATTACCTCCATTCATATTTAACTATGATAATGTATGATATATATACAAATAAATGTATTTGATTTTATTTATTTTAATATATAATATACAAATATATTTATATATATTATGATTTTTAATTTACTTTTAGAAAAAGAGAAATTTGAAAAAAAAAAAACTTTTTTACAATAATTAAATTCATTAAAAATAAATACAATTATTCAAAGAAGCCTACGTATTTTTTAATTATTTGCTCATATAATAATTGAAATATAAATATCATCAGTTGAGAAAAATAATTCATTCAAATCAATTATTTCCGTATTTTATCAAATTATTCAACCTAATCACCTACATTCATATTCAATTATATTATTGTATAATATACATATATATACATATATACACATATAATAATATACATACATATATATTTTACAATTTTAAATTTACTTTTGAGAAAAGAGAAATTTTTGAAAAAAAAATTTTTTTCACAATAATTAAATTCATTAAAAATAAATATGGTTATTGAAAAGATCTTGCAAATTTTTTGATTATTTGGTCACATATTATTTCAAGTAAAATATTATACATTAAGGAAAACAATTTATTCAATCAATTATTTCCTTTTTTTATTAAATCATCTGACTTAATTACCTCCATCTATATTCAATTACATTAATGTGTAATATATATAAATAAATGTATTCATATTCAAATATAATAATGTACAATATTCAAATATATACATATATATGTATTATTATTGTTAATTTACTTTTAAAAAAAGAGAAATTTGAAAAAAAAAAAATTTTTTACAATCAATAAATTCATCAAAAATAAATATAATTATCCAAAAAATCCCTCGTATTTTTCAATCATTTGCCCACATGATCATTGAAATATGAATATTATCAGTTAAGAGAAATGATTTATTTAAATCAATTATTTCCTTTCTTTATTAAATTATTTGACTGAATTACCCTCATTTATATTCAATTATATTAATGTATAATATATATATATGAATAAATATATTTATATTTAATCGTATTAATGTATAATATTCAAATATATACACATATATATATATTATGATTTTCATTCTACTTTTAAAGAAAGAGAAATTTGAAAAAAAAAAAAAAATTTTCCACTATAAATCAATTCATTAAGAATAACTATAATCATTCGAGAATTCCTATGTATTATTCAATTATTTGTTCACATATTAAATAAAATATGAATATTATCCCTCACAAAAAAAAATCTATTTCAATCAATTATATGCTTATTTTATTGAATGATTTAACTTGATTACCTCCATTTATATTCAATTATATTAATGGATAATATACATAAATATACAAATATACATATATAATAAATACATGAATATATATATATATATATATATATATATATATATATATATATATATATATATATATATATATATATATATATATATATATATATATATATATTTATATTATAATTGTGAATTTACTTTTAAAAAAAGAGAAATTATTGAAAAAAAAATTTTGTTTACAATAATTAAATTCATTAAAAATAAATATGGTTATTGAAAAGATCCCGTATATTTTTTAATAATTTGCTCTCATATTAATTAAAATATAAATATCATCCGTTGAGAAAAATAATTTATTTAAATCAATTATTTCCATTTTTTATCAAATTATTTGACATAATTACCTCTATTCATATTCAATTATATCAATGTATAATATACATATATATTAGGGTGATTCAAAAAAAAAAATTAATTTTTTTTTTTTTCCAAACAGGCTCAAAAGTTTCTTTTGGATGTAAAAAAATTATTGTGAAAATATGAGCCCTCAATATTAATATTAAGATAGTCCTCATCGCATTTTTGTAATTCCCATAAGAATAACATGGGAAAAATTATTTTTGCTTCTTCTGATTTTTATACCGTTCATACAACTGATTGACTCATAAATCGCTTTTATAATCTTTATAGAGAATTGAACGCTCTACAAAAAAGGTTTGATAACATTTTTTTATTAGTCCACGCGTTCAAAAGTTATTGAAGATCGAAGTTCAATTTTTTAAAAATTTGATCGAATTTAGTGAATTACACCGAAACTGTTGGTTTTGGTGACAAATTAAGGATCAAATATTTCGTCGAACAGTAAGGGGGATAGCCACTGTGAAATTTCAAAAAAATAAATTTTTTTTTTTTGCTTTAAATGAAAGTTTATACTTTTAAAAATATATGTTTAAAATTTTATATTGAAATTCCAAAAAGTTTTCGAGTTATAGCCATTTTAGTAACAACGCGTAAGCCTACCGTAGCTATAGCGCGCTCCGACGAAACTCCTTTTTTCTCGAAACTACTTTTTTCAAACTGGTCGCAACTATAATTTGCACAAATATGAACCGATTCGCAATTTCTTTTTTTTTTCTCAATTGTTTATTCAGTGGCTAAGGTTGCACGTAGGGGATTTTGAAAATTTTGATTTTTAAGATTTTTTAAGGCTGTTTAAATGCAGAAAAAAGAGATAAGAAAACAAAAAAATTTTTAATAAGTCGCCATTTTTTTTTAAATCAAAATTTTCAAAATCCCCTACGTGCAACCTTAGCCACTAAATAGACGATTAAGAAAAAAAAAAGAAATTGCGAATCGGTTTATATTTGTGCAAATTATAGTTGCGACCAGTTTGAAAAAAGTAGTTTCGAGAAAAAAGGAGTTTCGTCGGAGCGCGCTATAGCTACGGTAGGCTTACGCGTTGTTACTAAAATGGCTATAACTCGAAAACTTTTTGGAATTTCAATATAAAATTTTAAACATATATTTTTAAAAGTATAAACTTTCATTTAAAGCGAAAAAAAAAAATTTATTTTTTTGAAATTTCACAGTGGCTATCCCCCTTAATGTTTGACGAAATATTTGATCCTTAATTTGTCACCAAAACCAACAGTTTCGGTGTAATTCACTAAATTCGATCAAATTTTTAAAAAATTGAACTTCGATCTTCAGTAACTTTTGAACGCGTGGACTAATAAAAAAATGTTATCAAACCTTTTTTGTAGAGCGTTCAATTCTCTATAAAGATTATAAAAGCGATTTATGAGTCAATCAGTTGTATGAACGGTATAAAAATCAGAAGAAGCAAAAATAATTTTTCCCATGTTATTCTTATGGGAATTACAAAAATGCGATGAGGACTATCTTAATATTAATATTAAGGGCTCATATTTTCACAATAATTTTTTTACATCCAAAAGAAACTTTTGAGCCTGTTTGGAAGAAAAAAAAAATTAATTTTATTTTTTTGAATCACCCTAATATATATACATACATTTATATATAATAATATACATATATATATATATAAAAATTTTGAATTTACTTTTAAAAAAAGAGAAATTTTTCGAAAAAAAAATTTTTTCACAATAATTAAATTCATTAGAAATAAATATGGTTATTGAAAAGATCCTGTATATTTTTTAATTATTTGCTCACATATTGATTGAAATATCAATTGTATTCATTAAGAAAAAAAATTTATTTAATCAATTATTTCCTTTTTTTATCAAATTATTTGACATAATTACCCCCATTTATATTTAATCATATTAATATATAATGTATATACAAATAAATGTATTCAAATTTAATTATATTAATGTATAAAAAACGAATATATATCTTAATATATATAAATCTCGTGTCACAATGTTTGTCCTCAATGGACTCCTAAACCACTTAACCGATTATAATAAAATACGCACACCATGTGCAGTTCGATCCAATTTGAGAGATAGGATAGTTTAAATCTCAAATTATAGTCGCAATTTTAATTTATTGCTAATTATTTGTCAGTTATTATTTGACAGTCACAATTATCTGTTAACTCCAAATGATTCTAACAGATGTCGATACCTTTCGACTGGGTTGAGTAAGTAATCAATAGATGGCGCTGCTATGGTAAATCTACGAACGTGTCATATAAGCTACACTAGCAACCCATCCCGGCTTCGCACGGGCATATAATAATATAATAAAAGAAAATACACAATGTTTACAGTGAGTTTCTAGAAAAATAACATTTATATTATTACTTTATATTATTGTATGCCCGTGCGAAGCCGGGATGGGTTGCTAGTATATATATATATATATATTGTAACGTGGCAGTTCGGTTAGGCCTGCCCGTTACAAGAGACTCCCTGAACCCTGGGCGAGATCCAGGGATAAGGGTCTAGAAAATCGAGTCGCGGAATAATTTCAGAGAGCGCCAGAACTGGAGTCACGCACCCGAGCTTCGACAGGGACGAAATAGAGCATTGCGACCCAGATATTTCAGGCTTTTGTTTTTAATTTTTTTTTTCGAGTGCACCGGCTACCCTCCAGTGACCAACTCCAATACCGAACATCTTTCGAGGCAAGGCGAAATCACGACGATCTTGCGGGAAGGACACCGAGGCTGCGGAGGGGGAGGCAACGCAGATCCCTGCAGCGAGGGAATCCAAGGCGGACGCGATTCCCGCTGGCGGCCGGCGCGCCGCAGCCTCCCCGCTTACCCCGCTTACGCCCAACCAAGGCAACCGCGAGGTACCAGCTAGCGACGAGGGAGCACCACCCCGCCCAACCCCAGGACCACGTAGAGCTGCGCGGGAGACGACATCGCGATCTAGCCTTAAGTTCTGCGCCGCGTAGAGACGACAGGTGCGCGGCAAGTTGCGCAATCCCCAAAATCGATGACCGATCGATTGTTGCGCATTCTTAGGGTGATGACGTCACGGAAAATTCGCGCGACGAGATCGGCGTTGCGACCATCCTAGATCACTCGAGTTCTGGCGACCAACTAAGACAGTAGTCACGTGGCGAAGTTGCGTTAGGTCAGGCTTTTCTTTGGGTTTGCGTTATAGTATAGAAGTGGTGATCGCGAGGAATGATGGACAGCCATCGTCACGAGGGAGTTGGACCCTTCGTCGCGTGGATGTGGAGCGGTAAGCGTTGTTAACATTCTCGCGATCGAATTTCGAGGGTAATTGAATCAAGGCTGATCCGAAAAAGGGTAGCCGTTTTCTTTTGTTAGTTTGCGTGTCGAAAAGTACTCGAAATTCGTTTGCCGATTCTTTTGCTTGGTGACCGTAGCCTGAGTTGCGCGTAAGAGAGTAACGTTAATTTCGGGGGATCCAGAAAATCAAGTCGAGCCACGGGTTGACTCGAGACGTTATTGTCTCGAGCTTGAGTGTGACCGAAGTCCGTTACACGGGGTCAATTCACGTCATCCGGCACAGCTTCGATTATCGTACAGGTCGCGAGCAATCACGGGGAGCATTCGAATTCGCGACTGCGACCCGCCGTCGCCGAGGAAGTGAAGCTCGGGTGCGTGCTGATAAGCGTATGCGTTTTTAGAGGAGGATCGCGGGTGTCGCGACGAGCCTCGCATCACTTTAGTTATTTAATATTCTTTTTAGTTATTTGATATTCTTTTTGTTTCTTTCTTCTTTTTTTTTGTTTGTATTATCAGTTAGTATTAAGTTGGCGATCAGCGCCATTGTATAGAGGACGTTCGCGGGCAGCGCGTCGAGCCCGATTTTGTTTTTGGTTTGTAGGAAGTAGGATAGTGTTAAGACGGTGACTAGCGCACGTAGGCCGTAGAGGTCTCTTAGATTTATTCACCTTTTTTTTTTTGTTGTTATTATTTTTCTATTTTTATTTTTATTTGGAGTATTTCTACCTTTCTTATTTAGTTTAGATAATAGTAACATTGTGTTTGGAATCGCGAAAGACGACTTGCGTGGTCGTATTATCATTCTTTTGACTTCTTTTATTAATTTTTATTTCTTTTTGTTTTTGTATTATCTCTGATGAAAAATATATCATCGTAATTTTATAGTAATTTGGCCACAGCACGTGTTGGCTTACTGGTGTTGCAATTCTCTCTACCCGAAAATCACCCCTCCCCTCTCCGCGGTACTGAGCTACCGAGCATATGGCCGCGGTATATCGTATGACCGATTTCGAGGCGTGTTGACCACGCCAGGCGCCCAACAAATTTCGCGATATTGTTTTAGATCCAGGGTACATCGTGGACGCCAAATTATTGTGCACGCGGTAAGTTCCCGGTTATTTGCTCCGAGTAACCGAGGTGCAGAAAAATCCACGTCACAAATTGGCGCCCAACGTGGGGCCTTCGCGAAATTTCCGCTGTAAATTTCCGAGAAAGAAAGTAGCGTTGCGCGCTTTGGAAATTTCGAATTGGTAACGGATAGCGCTCGCGTAACGAAAACAGCGGTCGGAGATTACGGGCGAGAGAGGTCGCGTGACACTTCGGTTAAGCGTGTTGACGTTTGCAGTACAGCGAGACAATTTTGAATACAAAGGATAAGAATAAAATTGGATACAAAGGGTGGTGAATAACACCGAAACTTGCGACTTACGACCCAGGCTACGATTTGACGAATATACCGGGTGGCGAAAAAGTACCCCGTGTATATTCACACCGTATATTTCTAATACTAGGGATAAGATCGCCTGCTTTTACCGCCAATCTCTTGCTTGTGTCATTTTATTTTCTTTTGTTATCGCTTTTGGATTTCTGCTCCCTTTTTGGTTTTCTTTTGTTTTCCTTTGTTTTCTGCGATTTCGAAATATTTTTTTTTGTTTTTGTTTTTTTTTGTGTGTTTCAAAGACGGAGTTCAGCATCGCGGTTGGAAAAATTTTTTTTTTTGGTTTTGTTGCTGATGCGACAACATATTTTCTTTTTCTTCCAGCCCGTCTTTTGTCTTTTTTTTTGTTGTTCTGTTTTATTTTGTTTACGGTATTTCTTTTGTTGTCGCTTTTATTCGCAATTTTGATATCGCTAAGGTAATAGAGGTGATTACACCAATACGAGGAAACATCTCTCTCACGTTCTGTTGGTGCTGGTGGAAAATAGCGAATTAATTCAACAAGTTTCGCGGAAGTATCCATACTGGGTATCATTGCTTGCGCTCAGACTCTACCTACGGCTTTTGTCTTTTGATTCGAACAGTTTGCTTTTGCGTTCTGGTAATTTCATCACTTCTCATTTCTTTTGCGTGCTTTTACCTTCATTTCTGCTCTTTATTTTCGCGGGTGAAGTCAACATGGCGGAGGTACCCATTGGCGCGTGGTTGTATGACATGACGAGCGATGAGCTCGAGTTGGCGTTAGTGACCGCGAGGGTAAATTCCACCGGTAGCATACTGGTGCGTCGTGACCGGTACGTACGGCACCTCTTGCGTGAGCGCGGGGATTTGACGGTCACCTGGGAACCAGAGGACGAGGATGTCTTCGCGGGGTTGGCCGAATTGGCGACCGTTACGGAACCGGTGAGGGAACAGCCCCGAAGGGCTAGCGATTCGCGGCTGTTAGAGCCAGTGAATATTACCATCGCGACCCGGCTAACCACGGTAGCGACGACGAGTACGGTGGTGAGCGTAGCCGTCGCTTCAGCGGCTATCACCACCTCGGCGGTGTATGGTAGCACCGCGCGACCGACCGCGTACCAGGTTCCGACGCGAATACCCTTCCACTCGATTCCGTTTTCGATGGCTAGCGGAGCCCAGGGCCACTGGGGGGAGGCCTCCCCGATCCAGGGGCACCGACACGGGCTCGAGGAACCCATCGTGGATTCTACCCGGCTAGTCGCGGGGCCACCAGCTTCGCGGGTCGAATTCCGGTCGTTACCGGTCGATCCCGCCACAATTCCTCGCGATATGGCGACCGCTGCCCGGCCGACCTGTACCCGGGATTCAAATATCGAATCGCGTACCCGGGAAACAATACGTGACATCCCGAGGGCCCTGCGAGGGTGGAACCTCAAGTTCTCTGGGATTGGCGAGCCGAGTGTCGAGGATTTCTTGACGCGATTGGAAGAGTGGCGTAGTTTGTCGGAATTGAGCGAGAACGAAGTGTTGAGTTCGCTCACGATGATCTTCTCGGGCGTAGCCTTGGAATGGTTGCGTTGCGAACGGGACAGCTGGGTCACGTACGATGAGTTTCGCGCGGCCTTGCGTTTGTGGTTCGGGGACGGGACAGTCGGAAGTCGCGTGGAGGACCAGGCTAGGTCACGAACTCAGGGACCAGTAGAGTCAGTTACAGAATATCTTTCCTGTGTTCGAGGGTTGTTGAGACGGATGCCGCGTCCGTACACTATGGAACAGCAATTAGACCTGGCTTTTAAGAACATGCGTCCCGAAATTCGCGAAGTCCTCCGTCGAAGGGAAATTCGTACGTGGAGCGAATTGATCTATCTCGCCACGGAGCGGGAAAGAAACCTCGCATTATCTCGCGAATACCGCCCCCCGCCCACGCCGAAAGAGTCCTTTATTAGCGAATTAGCGTGTCGGACCAAAACCGCGGCGACTCGAGGCGAACATGGATTAGCCGCAATTACAGAAGTAGGGATTGAGCCAACCGTAGCGCAGACGATCGAGAAGCTGCTCGCGGCCCAGGTGAAAGGGCTCGAGGAGAAATTATTGAAGGCAATGGCGGTGGCGACCCAGAGGGGTAAAGCTAGCGGCGCACCGCCAAGTCGCGGAAGCCCGACTCCAACGAGGCGGACCTCACCAACGCGACCCGCGCGAGGACCAAGGAGGGGAGCGGCCCCCTCGGTTAACCAGCCGGCCCCTGGCGTGTCCCGGGCCGACCAATTTCGTGGCGACAAGGTGTGGGACGAAAAGTTATGCATGAATTGTCATCGTCCCGGTCACCGATTTAGCCGTTGCCCGGACCCCTTGCGAACCTTTTGCTACCATTGCGGGTACGACGGCGTCTATTCGACGAATTGTCCGCGGTGTTCGGGAAACCAGGGAGGGCAGCCTCGCTAAGTGTCGGCGCGGCGCCCCGAGTGGAAGACACCACGGCATTGCGTGGCGTCGAGGGGGAAATCGCGACGTGTTTTCCGATGCAAACCATGGAGTTCGGTCAACGCTGGTTTTTGCGGGTGTGCATCGGGGGCACATGGGTCAGGGCGTTGTTAGACACCGGCTCATCGCGAACATTTCTCGGTACGATCGGACACCAAATTGCGTTAGAGTACGGTCGACCGGTAAAATCACCCAGCTGTTCGAGTGTCGTATTGGCGAATGGATCGGTAGAATCAATAACCGGAGAAGTAGAGCTGCCGATAACGTTGCTGGGTGTCGCGCATAAGTTTTCGTTGCGGATTATCCCCACCTTAGTTGGAGATTGCGTTCTGGGAATGGATTTCGTGCGCAAATTTGGCTTTTCGATTGACGGCGCGCGCGAATCATGGAGAATCGCGACTATTCCGGAATACGAGGGAAAATTTGAGGAGGGTCACCCGATCCCCGTTACCGAGGTGTCAAGTTGCAGCGGTATCGTAGAGCTAGGGGATACCGAGAATCGCGAACTACGGGAATTCTTAGCGAAGGAATTACCGAAAGTCTCGGGAGACTTGGGTCTCACTCATCTCGCGGAGCACAAAATAGACGTGCAGGGAAGCGCCCCGATTAAACAGCGGTATTACCTCGTATCCCCGAAAGTGCAGGAAGCTATTAACGAGGAGGTAGACCGTATGCTCGCGGATGGAGTGATCGAACCCTCCCAAAGTTCGTGGTCGACGCCAATCGTGATGGTCAAGAAGCCAAACGGGAAATACCGGTTTTGTTTGGATTTTAGAAAAGTCAATAGCGTTTCGAAAAAAGATGCGTATCCGATCCCGTTTATGAACGGTATCTTGGATAAATTGCGGTCGGCCAAGTACATCTCGACTATAGACTTGAGTCAAGCTTACCACCAGATTCCCTTGACACCCGAGAGTCGCGAAATAACGGCGTTTACGGTCCCCGGTCGCGGATTATTTCAGTTTGTGCGGATGCCATACGGGCTTACCGGAGCCCCGGCCACCTTTCAACGGTTAATAGACAAATTAATTACTCCCGAGATGGAGCCGCATGCCTTCGCGTATCTCGACGACATTATTGTAGTGACCACCGATTTTCGTTCGCACTTAAAATGGCTATCCCGCGTTATCGAACGGATAGTGTTGGCCGGGCTTACCATCAACCCGGAAAAGTGTGAGTTTTGTCGTCGCGAAGTTCGGTATCTAGGGTTCAAGGTGAACCAGGACGGCCTACAGGTCGATGCCGACAAGGTGGAACCGATTCTCGAATATCCCGCGCCGAAAAACCTGCGGCAATTGAGGCGATTTTTGGGTATGGCGTCGTGGTATCGAAAATTCATCCCCGAGTTCGCGAGCGTGGCGGAACCCCTTACCCGGCTATTGCGTAAGGATAAGAGATGGGACTGGGGTAGCGAACAGGAAGCGGCGTTCAAACGCATAAAAGCCGCGTTAACGTCGGCTCCGGTTTTAACGTGTCCCGATTTTGAGCACGAGTTCGTAGTACAGACCGATGCGAGTAGCTTTGGCATTGGCGCAGTCTTGACACAGACTATTGGCGGTATTGAGCGTGTGATCGCGTACGCGAGTCGGACAATGTCGGATGCGGAACGGAAGTATTCCACAACCGAACAGGAATGTCTCGCGGTGATTTGGGCCGTTAAAAAGTTTAGAGCATACCTAGAAGGATATCACTTCACGGTAATAACCGACCACGCGAGTCTAAAGTGGTTGCGGGAATTGCGAAATCCGACGGGTCGGTTGGCTAGGTGGGCGCTCGACTTACTCGAGTACGATTGCGAGATCAAACATCGAAAGGGGGCGATGCACCATGTGCCCGATGCACTATCGCGAATGTACGAGGGCGAAAACGAGGGGACGGAGCAGCTAGCCGCCCTCGACGTGGCTGGTGACGGCAAACCAGGGACGGAGCGTAAGGCCGTCTGGGAAGTCGTAGTCGATCCCTGGTACCAACATCGCGTCAAGGACGTCCTGGACTACCCTCACAAGTTCCGAACTTGGTCGGTGGTCGAGGGACGTCTCTACCATCTCCGGGCGGACCCCTTAGTCGAGCCAATACTAGCGGACTTGGCGCCGTGGAAATTGGTGCTCCCGAGGGAGCAGCGATCGCGGATTTTTGCGGAAGTCCACGAGGACCCCCAGGCAGGGCATCTTGGCATCGAGAAGACCTACGCGCGAGCGAGGGCCGACTACTACTGGCCCGGAATGTATCGCGATATAGTTTTGATGGTTCGGGCGTGCGAGCGTTGCCAAGAGTGCAAAGTACAACAGGTGCCACCAGCGGGCCTTATGGGTCGACGGGTCGTCGACACGCCCTGGACTGTGGTTGCGGCGGACGTCATGGGTCCCTTTCCCCGAAGTCGCGCCGGGTTCGAGTATTTGTTAGTTTTTGAAGATCTGTTTACCCGGTGGGTGGAGGTAGCGCCATTGCGAAAATCCAACGCGAAAAACATCCTTGCCGCGCTGGAAGATCTCGTGCTGTCCCGATGGGGTACCCCGGAGGTGCTCCTGACGGATAACGGCACGGAATTCGCGAATAAGGCCGTCGACGAACTGTGCGCTGCGTACCATATTACCCACGCGAAAGTACCGCCGTACCACGCGCAAGCTAACCCCGTGGAGAGGGTGAATCGCGTATTAAAAACCATGATCGTGGCCTACATCGAGGCAGATCACCGGGACTGGGACGTGCATCTTCACGAATTTCGATTTGCGTATAATACCGCTGTGCATAGCTCACTGAGAGTCAGTCCCGCGTTTTTAAACTTGGGTCGCGATCCCAAACCACGGATGCAGTTGCGACGACTCGCGGAAGGTCCCGCGGAAATCCCCGTTCCCCGTCCCGAAGTATGGGGGGACCGAATGGCGAAATTAGGTGAGCTGCGTGACCTAGTGACGAAACATCTCGAGGAGGCCCACGAGCGACAGGCACGCTATTATAACCAAGGGCATCGGGATATCCGTTTCGAAGTAGGGGAATGGGTATGGAAGCGAAACCGAGTTCTGTCCTCGGCCACCCAACAGGTCGCTGCGAAGCTAGCCCCCAAGTTTGCCGGTCCATTTCGCGTTGCGCAGGTAATCTCGCCCGTCGTCTATGAATTAGAGGATAGCGAAGGAGGGGGGCGCGGTCGACACCACATCAAGGATTTGAAGCGGTACGTGGAGTCTGAGGCAATTGCGCATAGAAACGGGGAAGAACCGTGAGGGGGAATTAGGCTTCTCGAGGAGGGGAAAGGGGTCACAGACGATAACTATGATCCTGACTGACTCTTCCCCTTAGTGGACGCAAGTATCGCGAGGATGGAGGACGACATCCGGGCCGTACGGGACCTTCTAGTCTTGGCGAAGGTCCCTCTCCCCCCGGCGACCATCAGCTGGGGGAGAGCCGCCCCAGCAGGCCCCGAGTGGCGACAGTGGCTGCCAGCGGGCGGCTGCTGGAATTGCTGGCGGGGTTATCATGCCTACCACGACTGTCCTTGGGTACTCGGGCTATTCTGCCGACGGTGCGGATGGCCCGGGTACCCGAAGACAAGGTGCCCCGCCTGCCACAACCAGCCAAGTCGCCCAAGTAGGGGGGGCGTTCGCGAGGGGACCGGGCCAGCAGCCAGCCTTCCCTCCCTCATGGCGAGGGAGATTTCCCCCCCCCCGGGGTACTCCACAAGGGCAGCCCCAACGTCCCCCATAGCGAGGGAAGCCATCCCCCTTACCCCCGTTGCGAGGGGAGAAGAAGAAACGAGTGAGGAGGTCGAGGAAGTCGAGAGGCTCCGTCGACGGATTTTGGCATCAGCAACCGGCCGGGGCCGGGATAGAGGCCGGCCGGGGCGACGTGGCTAAGCCAAACACAAAAAAATTTTTTTTTTTTTTTTTTTTTTTTTCTCTTTCCCTCTTTCCTTTTTTTTTTTTTTTTTTTTTTTTTTTTTTTGTTTGTTTGAAGTCGTTCTTTTTTTTTATTATTATAATAAATTCTTAACCCCGAACATGAATGGCGTCCGCTTTCTTTCGTAGATCCCAGGTGGCGGGTTTTGAGAAAAGTTTCAGATCCAGTGTCGAAGTAGAAAGCTCCCCGAGACAACCATGGCGTGAGGAGGGGGATCAGTGGAGCTCGCGAAGGATCCCAGAGGACACGGGAGAAAATCTTTTTTTTGTTTTTTTTTGTTGTTTTATCGTCCTCTTGGGAGGGGATTCTCGGTGAGTACCGCGCAGTAGCGTGTGAGTACTTCGAGCTTGCGGTCACCTCGCGAAGTTCGGCTCGCGGGATGCAGCGCTGGCGCTCTGGCACCCCACGATCCGTCTAGGGGGGGGGGAGTTGTAACGTGGCAGTTCGGTTAGGCCTGCCCGTTACAAGAGACTCCCTGAACCCTGGGCGAGATCCAGGGATAAGGGTCTAGAAAATCGAGTCGCGGAATAATTTCAGAGAGCGCCAGAACTGGAGTCACGCACCCGAGCTTCGACAGGGACGAAATAGAGCATTGCGACCCAGATATTTCAGGCTTTTGTTTTTAATTTTTTTTTTCGAGTGCACCGGCTACCCTCCAGTGACCAACTCCAATACCGAACATCTTTCGAGGCAAGGCGAAATCACGACGATCTTGCGGGAAGGACACCGAGGCTGCGGAGGGGGAGGCAACGCAGATCCCTGCAGCGAGGGAATCCAAGGCGGACGCGATTCCCGCTGGCGGCCGGCGCGCCGCAGCCTCCCCGCTTACCCCGCTTACGCCCAACCAAGGCAACCGCGAGGTACCAGCTAGCGACGAGGGAGCACCACCCCGCCCAACCCCAGGACCACGTAGAGCTGCGCGGGAGACGACATCGCGATCTAGCCTTAAGTTCTGCGCCGCGTAGAGACGACAGGTGCGCGGCAAGTTGCGCAATCCCCAAAATCGATGACCGATCGATTGTTGCGCATTCTTAGGGTGATGACGTCACGGAAAATTCGCGCGACGAGATCGGCGTTGCGACCATCCTAGATCACTCGAGTTCTGGCGACCAACTAAGACAGTAGTCACGTGGCGAAGTTGCGTTAGGTCAGGCTTTTCTTTGGGTTTGCGTTATAGTATAGAAGTGGTGATCGCGAGGAATGATGGACAGCCATCGTCACGAGGGAGTTGGACCCTTCGTCGCGTGGATGTGGAGCGGTAAGCGTTGTTAACATTCTCGCGATCGAATTTCGAGGGTAATTGAATCAAGGCTGATCCGAAAAAGGGTAGCCGTTTTCTTTTGTTAGTTTGCGTGTCGAAAAGTACTCGAAATTCGTTTGCCGATTCTTTTGCTTGGTGACCGTAGCCTGAGTTGCGCGTAAGAGAGTAACGTTAATTTCGGGGGATCCAGAAAATCAAGTCGAGCCACGGGTTGACTCGAGACGTTATTGTCTCGAGCTTGAGTGTGACCGAAGTCCGTTACACGGGGTCAATTCACGTCATCCGGCACAGCTTCGATTATCGTACAGGTCGCGAGCAATCACGGGGAGCATTCGAATTCGCGACTGCGACCCGCCGTCGCCGAGGAAGTGAAGCTCGGGTGCGTGCTGATAAGCGTATGCGTTTTTAGAGGAGGATCGCGGGTGTCGCGACGAGCCTCGCATCACTTTAGTTATTTAATATTCTTTTTAGTTATTTGATATTCTTTTTGTTTCTTTCTTCTTTTTTTTTGTTTGTATTATCAGTTAGTATTAAGTTGGCGATCAGCGCCATTGTATAGAGGACGTTCGCGGGCAGCGCGTCGAGCCCGATTTTGTTTTTGGTTTGTAGGAAGTAGGATAGTGTTAAGACGGTGACTAGCGCACGTAGGCCGTAGAGGTCTCTTAGATTTATTCACCTTTTTTTTTTTGTTGTTATTATTTTTCTATTTTTATTTTTATTTGGAGTATTTCTACCTTTCTTATTTAGTTTAGATAATAGTAACATTGTGTTTGGAATCGCGAAAGACGACTTGCGTGGTCGTATTATCATTCTTTTGACTTCTTTTATTAATTTTTATTTCTTTTTGTTTTTGTATTATCTCTGATGAAAAATATATCATCGTAATTTTATAGTAATTTGGCCACAGCACGTGTTGGCTTACTGGTGTTGCAATTCTCTCTACCCGAAAATCACCCCTCCCCTCTCCGCGGTACTGAGCTACCGAGCATATGGCCGCGGTATATCGTATGACCGATTTCGAGGCGTGTTGACCACGCCAGGCGCCCAACAAATTTCGCGATATTGTTTTAGATCCAGGGTACATCGTGGACGCCAAATTATTGTGCACGCGGTAAGTTCCCGGTTATTTGCTCCGAGTAACCGAGGTGCAGAAAAATCCACGTCACAATATATATATATATATATATATATATATATATATATTATGATTTTTAATTTACTTTTAGGAAAAGAGAAATTTGGAAAAAAAAAAATTTTTTACAATGATTGAATTCATTAAAAATGAATATAATTATCCAAAAAATCCTACGTATTTTTCAATCATTCGCTCACATAATCATTAAAATATAAATATTATCAGTTAGGAGAAATAATTTATTTGAATCAATGATTTCCTTACTTTATTAAATTATTTAACTTGATCACCTCCATTTATATTCAATTATATTAATGTATAATATACATATATACATATATGTATACGTTGTAAGGTGATAAATCCAAAATTTTGAATTTGTCCGCGGTCAAAATCGAATCCCATAATCGAAGAATCCACCGATCCTCAATCTCTCATTTCCTCCCCTCGAATCACACTACCGAGTTCGCTTTCGCGAGCTCGGTCTCTTTGCTCTGGGACGTCGAAGGGACCGGTCATCCGCTCATCTCCCGGTAGGCGACTCAACGGAAACTGGCCAATACTTCAAACTATATTTAACGTGGAGAATCTATTGAACTCATCGACTTCGATCCCGGATTCCAGTCCCAGGGCAGGAGCCAACGTGGGAGAAAAACGAGCGTCCTAGATAAGTTGAAATTTGAAGGATTGTTTATTTAAAAGTCTCATCGAACTCCAAGATAAATCCGAGAATGATGTATCAATTGGGATGAGTGTGTGTATGTATCTGTATGTGACGGTGTGTAACTGTAGGTGACTGTGTGTGAAAATAGGGCCTCATATGTTCAATAAAAATAAAACTAGTATAAATTGATTTTACAAAATGCCGCCCAACTAAGTGGCACGATATCAAGGAATAAAATAAATTTAAAATTTTATATTGTAGTTGTCTAAGAAGTGATATCGTGAACTCACAAAATCGAAAAAAAAAAAAAAATTAGATTGTGAGATTATTTTCGCATACTTCATTGAGATTATAAAATTTGGTACCTTGTTTAAATCTACATATACTTTAATAATATTTATTACAAATGCATGGCAAATGAGAATGAACAGATTTACGTGACAAGATCAGGGCGAAATTCGAAACAAAAATTTAAAAATTACACGTTTACAGAATCGAGGCGTACAAATCAAAAGAAAATGCCAGCAATAACACGCGACGAAATTGTACCCGATCCGCAATCGTCGCGAATGCGCGATTTGGAGCTAGAAAGAGAGTCCTTGAATCGTCTTCGGCAAGAGATAGAAGAAGAGCGACGATCTCTCGAGGCTCAACGACAACATAGTCAACACCTGATCAACAATCAAGGCCAGCGTAACGTCAATACCGAGGAGATTTCGTCGATCATAAGTAATGTACAAAACCTTAATTTGGACTTGAAATTACCTAAATTTAAAGACGAGTATGAATCGAATCCGATAGAATTTTTAGAAATGTTGGAAAGGTTTTTTACCGCAAAAAATGTAAAGCCAGGTCAGAAGTTATTGATAGTTGAACATTCGTTAGAGGGAAGAGCAAGCTTATGGAAGGATTTACAAGGCGATGTGGAAAATTATGAGATATTTAAAGAGCGTTTTCTTGAGGAGTTTTATTCGGTGCCGGTGAGAGTGCGATTTAAGAAAAATTGGATGGATAGACGTTATGATTCACGAACAGAGTCGTTACAAACGTACTTTTACCGTCAATTAAAAGAATCCAAATATTTTATTCCCCAGTTAACAGAGTACGAAATAAATTATCAAATTATCCAACAATATCCGAATTGGGTAAGGGAAACGCTGGCAACGGTAAATTATCACGATTCGAAAATAATAGGACAAACGTTAGCGAATTTAGATAGTATACGACGCGAACGGAAAAATAAATACGATCGAAACGACCCAGAAAAAAATCAAAACAAATATTCGAACACGAAAATTAGACGGATGGAAATACGAGGAAGAAATTACGACAGGTCTTATAGAAATAATCGTCGCGGAAATGACCCGGGGCCATATCAAAATAAACACCCGAGACACGAAAATAATATTCCGAATTCATTTGGGAATCTTAATATGCCGGACACTCGTTTCCCACCTCCAAGGCCGTCGTCTAATGGAGAAACGGCAATGCGAAATTCAAACAACCATTTAAACTAACAGGTGATGCGATGCCTTCGGGTCCTCCATCGCATCGACGGGGCTTCGATTTTTTGGAAGAATTACGGGTAGGAATCGAAGGAAACGAGGGCCTAGATATTAAGGAAGAAGAATTGACGTTATCTCAATGCCCTCATTTGAAAATAACGATAGGTGGTCAAGGTCAAGTAGCGCTTCTTGATACGGGTAGCCAAGTGACTGTTATTTCCGAGCTGTTTTATAATGTTTTGAAAGGAAAATTTGCTTTAAAAGAGTTACCTGTGACCAATTTAGTTGTTTCTACCGCGATTGGAAAAAAAGCCACGACGATAAGGCGTCAAATTTTTTTGGAAACACGCGTTGAAGATATGACCATATCGGGTACGTTTCCGGTCGTTCCGTATTTAACGTCGGATGTAATATTAGGCAATGATTGGCTTTTGAAAAATCAAGTGATATTAAATTATAAACAAGGGTTTATAGAAGTCCGCGACCGTCGTTTATCAAAGTCATCGATTATATTTGACGCTTGTGCGCCTGAAACACTTGTTTGTTCCCGGAAAGACGATACGATCTATGTTTATGTAATAAAATCTCACGAGATTTCGGTTGAGAATGGACTGAACTACAATCAAGTGGTAGTTGACAAAAATGACGAGATCATTGATGAAAGCGATCTAAATAACGAAAACGTTGGCGCGAGTAAAACCAACGCGGATAAAAGCTCGAAGTTGTGCGATATTAGAGTACAAATTAAAAACCGTGAAAATACACTCGAAGAAAATTTATCGGCAAATATATGTGTTTTAGAAACGATGAAAAATGCAGAAAATCATAATCGAAGTACAGCTGTGGAACAGACAAGTAATTTAAATGAATTCGCGAATATCGTGGAAAATGCCAAATCCCTTAGTGATGAACAAAAGAATAATTTTTATAACGTATTAATAAAATCGCAAACGCTATTCTCGGATAAAGCAGGATGCGCTAGGGGTTACGAACACCAACTAAAATTGACAACGAATAATCCGAGTATCCGACACTCGTATCCAATACCATTGCAAGTCCGAGAACCAACAGCTCGTGCGATAAAAGAAATGATCTCGGAAGGAATTATTGAACGTGGAATTAGCCAGTTTTGCAATCCTCTCCGAATAGTTAAGAAGGTGGATGGGACAGTCAGAGTATGTTTGGATGCAAGATTTCTTAACAAAGCTATGGAGGATGATCACGAATCGCCGCCGTTAATTAACGAATTGTTACAGAAATACCATGGTTGTCAATGGTTCTCTAAGATGGATCTCACACACGGATATTGGCAAGTTCCATTACACAAAGATTCGAGACCTTATACTGCCTTTTTATTTGATTCTCACACATACCAATTTTGTCGAATCCCTTTTGGATTAAAAACAGCCGGAAGCGGGTTTATCCGTGCCCTGAGTTTTGCGTTGAAAAATGATTTTGACAAGTATGTGTCATGTTATATAGATGATATTCTGATTGGGACGAAAACCTTCGAAGAACACATCCGAGTAATGGAGGGGATATGTAAGCGTTTACTTGATTATAATTTTACATTTCGATTATCGAAGTGTCTATTTTTCCAAGAGAGCGTCCCTTTTCTTGGATTTCTGGTTTCTTCGAAAGGTATTGAGCCTGAACCTCAGAAATTAGAATCAATTTTGAAATTTGACGAACCTAAAAATAAAAAGCAATTACAACAGTTTTTAGGCGTGTGTAATTATTATAGGCAATTCAACATAAAACACAGTAAATCGGTAGACCCTCTTAGAGAATTATTAACCAAAGACATAGCATGGGAATGGTCGCATAAACACTCAGATGCGTTCCAAAAAATGAAAAAAGATTTTAGCGAATGCATTACGCTCAAACATGTGATCCCATTAACACCATTTAAAGTTCAAACGGATGCGAGTGATCGAGGAATAGCTGGAATACTGTACCAGATAGGTGAAAACGAACAACATAACATTATTGCTGTGGTGAGTCGATGTTTATCGCGGTGTGAAATTAATTATACAACCACTGAAAAAGAGCTTTTAGCCATAGTTTATGCGGTTGAAAAATTTAAGGTTTATCTTATTGGAGTAAATTTTGAGATCGTTACGGATCATAAGAGTTTGACATTTTTAAGATCGTCAACATTTCAAAATGCTCGTATTATACGATGGAACCTTCTCCTGCAGCAATACTCGTTTACAGTGTCTTACTGTCGTGGCAGCGACAATACGGTAGCAGATTTCTTTAGTAGAAACCCCGAGGGTAAATTCGTGGAACAAATGCAAGAAAAAATCGTAATCTCGTCAATGGACCAATACTTCTTGCCTATAAGAGATACAGAGGAGACATCATTGATTTCAATTGCCATGTTGAAATATGATGCGAATTTGAAACGGAGTTTCAAAACGTTGGGCGAATGGCAGCTTAAAGATCCATACATTAAGGGCAAAATTGATGCAATGGACGAGATAGAAGAATCAGGATTTAGCATACACTCTGGCATTTTGTTCCACAGAAATAAGAACAGAGAAAATTGGAGAATAGTTATTCCGGAAAATATGCAACGACTTTTAATTGACGTTATTCATACGAAATTAGTGCATCCTGGGGTGTATAAAACGATTGGATATCTGAAACAATTTTATTATTGGCGTGGAATGGCGTCACAGGTTAAAAAATTCATTATGTGCTGCGATTTGTGCCAGCGCGACAAATATTTAACAATATCAATGGAAGGGGAATATAATTGGGTTGCAACAACAAAGCCAAACGAACTCGTTACGGTGGATTTCTATGGTCCTTTGCCAACAGGACGAGGAGGAGTGCAATATATTTTTGTTATGTTAGATGCATTTTCAAAATTAGTCAGTCTGTTTCCAATGAAAAAAGCAACTACGCGCACGTGTTTGAAAAAAATAACAGAGTATTATATTCCAAAAATCGGAAAGCCTGAGCGAATATTATCCGATCACGGTAGTCAATTCATGTCTGAGGTGTGGAAAACGGAACTCCAAAAACTGGGAATTAAAACTCTTTTCAGCTCGATCAGGCATCCTCAGTCGAATCCAACGGAACGGGTTATGAGAGAGCTAGGCCGTTTGTTTAGAACTTTATGTGCTAAGAAACATACGAAATGGGCCGAAATGGTTCCACAAATTCAAGAATTTTTGAACGTTACTGTGCACCAAAGTACCGGTATGACACCTCAAGAATTGCATTTTGGCAAACCGATAAAAGATGAAATTCATAAAATCATTCAATTTCCACAAAGTCACGATCCGTCTCATGAATATTTGATAACGCTGGCGCGAGAAAATTTGAAGAAAAATTTTGAATATCGCAAAAACGGGCAACATAACATAACGAAGGTTCAATTATCGGTGGGAGATTTGGTTTTACTTAGAGTCAGACATTTGTCGAATGCGTTTGATAAAGTAATAAAAAAGTTTTTCCATCTATTCAAGGGTCCGTACAAAATTGGACGTCGTATTGGCGAAAATGCTTTTGTACTCGTCGATCCAAATAATGAACAGAAAGAAATAGGCACATATAATCGACGTAATCTCCGAAAATATTGCGTTGAAAGTAAATACAACTCTAGTTAATTTAAAAATAATTTAATTTAAAGTATTGTAAATATCGTGGTAGAAATATCATTGCTATGAATGTGTGACGGAAATCTATATGATCAAACAGATTCTGGAATGACAAGAGGAGATAGGTCTCCTTGACCCTTTTAAAACTTAACGCGGTCATTGAGGTTGTATGACAAGATCGTTTTTGAATTAGAATGTGTGTGAGTGGTGACCGTGTCCTGATTCGAGATGAAATATCTGCTTGTATATTTTTAATGTGTGGTATGCCGAACTGCGGAATGTGTGCGATTTGTATCAGAGGTCGAAAATATTTATTTGTATTTTTTTTTTTTTTTTCTTTCCTCGGGCTGTATGCTTTGCTAAGACATGTTATGAGTAATTGAATATTGTTGTACATGACGAAAGAAAGCTCTGCCATAGGTTGTGTGTCGTCGGACGACCGAGGATATCGTGTTCCTAGACCGAACTCCTCCACTGGGCTACATGACCTTGGACGAATCTCATGTCCAGAATTAAAAGGCATCAACGATCTTTGAAGCACTGGAGCGGTTCGCGCTTTATGGTCAAGAATCATCGGTCCCTCGAGTCGTCACATCATAAATTGTCATCGCACTACTACAAAGGGTGTCGGATCGATCTAAGGTCGTTGTTCGACCAATGAATTTCCGATCGAGAATCAACATCGCTTGAAACGGACAGGTTAAGCCATTCATCCGGGTGTCATGCAGCACACCTCCTCCGAGATGCGTCGCATTACAGGAGGGGAATTGTAAGGTGATAAATCCAAAATTTTTAATTTGTCCGCGGTCAAAATCGAATCCTATAATCGAAGAATCCACCGATCCTCGATCTCTCATTTCCTTCCCTCGAATCACACTACCGAGTTCGCTTTCGCGAGCTCGGTCTCTTTGCTCTGGGACGTCGAAGGGACCGGTCATCCGCTCATCTCCCGGTAGGCGACTCAACGGAAACTGGCCAATACTTCAAACTATATTTAACGTGGAGAATCTATTGAACTCATCGACTTCGATCCCGGATTCCAGTCCCAGGGCAGGAGCCAACGTGGGAGAAAAACGAGCGTCCTAGATAAGTTGAAATTTGAAGGATTGTTCATTTAAAAGTCTCATCGAACTCCAAGATAAATCCGAGAATGATGTATCAATTGGGATGAGTGTGTGTATGTATCTGTATGTGAAGGTGTGTAACTGTAGGTGACTGTGTGTGAAAATAGGGCCTCATATGTTCAATAAAAATAAAACTAGTATAAATTGATTTTACAACATATATATATATATATAATGAAATTTCGAATTTACTATCAAAAAAAAAGAAATTTTTGAAAAAAAAATTTTTTTTGACAAAATTGTGATTCAATGAAATTAAATATAGTTATTGAAAAGATCCAAAATATTTTTTCATTTATTTGCTTACATATTAATTGAAATAAAAATATTATTCATTAAAAAAAATAAATTATTTAATCGATTATTTCCTTTTTTTGTTGAATTATTTGACATAATTATTTCCATTTATATTTAATTATATTAATGTATAATATATATACAAATAAATGCATTTATATTAAATTATAATAATGTATAATATACAAATATATATACATAGATATATATATATATTATGATGTTCAATTTACTTTTAGAAAAAGAGAAATTTGGAAAAAAAAAAATTTTTAATTTTAAATTTTTTCACAATAATTAAATTCATTGAAATAAATATGATTATTCAAGAAATCCTACGTATTTTTTAATTATTTGCTCACATAATCATTGAAATATGAATATTATAAGTTAGGAAAAATAATTTAGTCAAATCAATTATTTCCTCATTTTATTGAATTATTTAACTTAATCACCTTCATTTATATTCAATTGAATTAATGTATAATATACATATATATACATATATACATATATAATAATAAACATATATATATTTTATAATTTTGAATTTACTTTCAAAAAAAAAGAAATTTTTGAAGAAAAAATTTGTTTACAATCATCAAATTCACTGAAGATAAATATGGTTATTGAAAAGATCCAGTAAATTTTTTAATTATTTGCTCACACATTAATTGAAATAAAAATATTGTACATTGGAAAAAATAATTTATTCAATCAATTATTTCCTTTTTTTATTAAATTATTTGACATAATTACCTTCATCTATATTCAATTATATTATTGTATAATATGTATAAATAAATGTATGTATATTCAAATATATTATTGTATAATATTTAAGTATATACATATATATATATTATGATTTTTCATTTACTTTTGAGAAAAGAGAAATACGAAAAAAATAATTTTTTTTGCCATCATTAAAATCATTGAAACAAATATAATTATTCAAAAAATCCTACGCATTTTTCAATTATTTGCTCACATATTAATTATAATATAAATATTATCCGTTAGGAAAAAAATTCATTGAAATCAATTATTTCCTTGTTTTATTGAATTATTTGACTTAGTCACCTCCATTTATATTCAATTATATTGATGTATAATATACATACATATACATATATACATATATAATAATATACATATATATATATATATATATATATATATATATATATATATATATATATATATATATATATATATATTTGTATATATATATATATCATAATTGTGAATTTACTTTTAAAAAAAGAGAAATGATCGAAAAAAAAATTTTGTTTAGAATAATTAAATTCATTAAAAATAAATATGGTTATTGAAAAGATCCTGCATATTTTTTAATTATTTGCTCTCATATTGATTGGAATATGAATTTTATTCATTAAGAAAAATAATTTATTCAATCAATTATTTCCTTTTTTTATCAAATTATTTAACATAATTATTCCCATTTATATTCAATTATATTAATGTATGATATATACAAATAAATGTATATAAATTGAATTATATTATTGTATAAAAAACGAATATATATATATATATATTATGATTTTTAATTTACTTTCAGGAAGAGAGAAATTTAAAAAAAAAAAAATTTTCCACAATGATTAAAATCATTAAAAATAAATATAATTATCCAAAAAATCCTACGTATTTTTCAATCATTCGCTCACATAATCATTAGAATATAAATATTATCAGTTAAGAAAAATAATTTATTTGACTCAATTATTTCCTTATTTCATGAAATTATTTAACTTGATCACCTCCATTTATATTCAATTATATTAATGTATAATATACATATATATACATAAATGTATACATATGTATATATATATTATAATTTCGAATCTACTATCAAAAAAAACGAAATTTTTGAAAAAAAAATTTTTTTTGACAATGATGTAATTCATAAAAATTAAATATAGTTATTGAAAAGTTCCAGAATATTTTTTATTTATTAGCTCGCATATTAATTGAAATGAAAATATTATTCATTGAGAAAAATAATTTATTCAATCGATTATTTCCTTTTTTTATTAAATTATTTGACATAATCACCTCCATTTATATTTAATTATATTAATGTATGATATAAATACAAATAAATGTATTTATCTTTAATTATAATAATGTATAATACACAAATGTATGTATATATATATATATATATATATATATATACATATATATATATCATGATGTTTAATTGACTTTTAGAAAAAGAGATCTTTGAAAAAAACAAATTTTTTCACAATAATTAAATTCATTAGAATAAATATAATTATTCAAAAAATCCTACGTATTATTTAATTATTTGCTCACGTAATCATTGAAATATGAATATCATAAGTTAAAAAAAATAATTCATTCGAATCAATTATTTCCTTATTTTATTAAATTATTCAACTTATTCACTTCCATTTATATTCAATTAAATTGATGTATAATATACATATATATACATATATACATATATAATAATATACATATGTATATATTTTACAATTTTAAATTCACTTTTGAGAAAAGAGAAATTTTTGAAAAAAAAATTTTTTTTACAATAATTAAATTCATTAAAATTAAATATGGTTATTGAAAAGATCTTGTATATTTTTTGATTATTCGGTCACATATTATTTGGAATAAAATATTATACATTGAGGAAAATAATTTATTCAATTAATTATTACCATTTTTTATCAAATTATCTGACATAATTACCTCCATTTATATATAATTATAATAATGTATAATATATATACAAATGAATGTATTTATTTTCATTTATTTCAATGTATAATATACAGATATATTTATATATATTATGATTTTTAATTTACTTTTAGAAAAAGAGAAATTTAAAAAAAAAAAAAATTTTTTTACAATCATTAAATTCATTAAAAATAAATATAATTATTCACAAAATCCTTCGTATTTTTTGATTATTCGTTCACATATTATTGAAAATATAAATATAATCAGTCGAGAAAAATAATTTATTTAAATCAATTATTTCCGTATTTAATCAAATTATTTAACTGAATCACCTACATTCATATTCAATTATATTAATGTATAATATACATATATATACATATATACACATATAATAATATACATATATATATATATTTTACAATTTTAAATTTACTTTTGAAAGAAGAGAAATTTTTGAAAAAAAAATTTTTCCACAATAATCAAATTCATCAAAAATAAATATGGTTATTGAGAAGATCCTGTATATTCTTTAATTATTTGCTCTCATATTAATTAAAATATAAATATTATCCGATGAGAAAAATGATTTATTTAAATTAATTATTTCCACTTTTTATCAAATTATTTGACATAATTACCTCCATTTATATTTAATTATAATAATGTATAATATATATACAGAAAAATGTATTTATTTTTATTTATTTTAATGTTTAATATACAAATATATTTATATATATTATGATTTTTAATTTACTTTCAGAAAAAAAAAGGTTTGAAAAAAAAAAATTTTTTTCACAATAATTAAATTCATTAAAAATGAATACAATTATTCAAGAAGGCCTACGTATTTTTTATTCATTTGCTCATATAATAATTAAAATATAAATATTATCAGTTAAGAAAAATAATTTATTGAATCAATTATTTCCGTTTTTTATTAATTCATTTGACATAATTACCTCCATCTATATTCAATTATAATAATGCATAATATATATAAATAAATGTATTGATATTCAGATATATTAATGTATAATATTTAAATACATGCATATACATATATATTATGATTTTTCATTTACTTTCAAAAAAAGAGAAATTTGAAAAAAAAAAAAATTATTTCACCATCATTAAAATCATTGAAATAAATATAATTATTCAAAAAATCCTACGTATTTCTTAATTATTTGCTCACATATTGATTAAGATATGTTGAGGGACAAGGCTCATAGTGCTAGTAGATTCGCGAATGTTCCCGAATGTATTAGCATAGACCATTGTCCACTTAGCTATAGTCAGTTCCTATCAGTACACCGCCCTGGACGGACGTGTGTCTTGTACTTGTTTATATTGTGATATGCTTAACGGTTGTAGCCACGAAGGTATTATTTGCTTATTAATAACTCCTTTAATCCACTATACTTTTGTCATCAAGATATAAATATTTTCCGTTAGGAAAAATAATTCATCTAAATCAATTATTTCCTCATTTTATTAAATTATTTAACTCAATTACCTTCATTTATATTCAATTATATCAATGTATGATATACATATATATACATATATACATATATAATAATAAACATATATCTATATTTATCAAAATTTTGAATTTACTTTTAAAGAAAGAGAAATTTTTGGAAAAAAAATTTTTTTCACTATAATTAAATTCATTAAAAATAAATATGGTTATTGAAAAGATCCTGTATATTTTTTAATTATTTGCTCACATATTGATTGAAATATAAATTTTATTCATTAAGAAAAACAATTTATTTAATCAATTATTTCCTTTTTTTATCAAATTATTTGACTTGATTATCTCCATTTATATTCAATTATATTAATGTATAATATGTATATGAATAATTGTATTTATATTCGATTATATTAACGTATAATATATATATATGAATGAATGTATTTTTATTTAATTATATTAATGTATAAGATTCAAATATATACATATATATATATATTATGATTTTTAATTTACTTTCAAAAAAAGAGAAATTAAAAAAAAAAAATTTTTTCACTGTAATTGAATTCATTCAAAATGAATATAATTGTTCATGAAATCCGACGTATTTTTCATTCATTTGCTCACATATTAGTTAAAATATATATATCATCCTTTAGGGAAAATAATTTAATTAAATCAATTATTTCCTTATTCTATTTAATTATTCAACTTAATTACCTCAATTTATATCCAATTTCATTAATGTATAATATATATATAAATGAATGTATTTATATTTAATTATATTAATGTATAGAATTCAAATATATACTTATATATATTATGATTTTTAATTTACTTTTAAAAAAAGAGAAATTTGAAAAAAAAAAAAATTTTTTACAATCATTAAATTCATCAAAAATAAATATAATTATCCGAAAAATCCCTCGTATTTTTTGATCATTTGCTCACATGATCATTGAAATATGAATATTATCAGTTAAGAAAAATGATTCATTTAAATCGATTATTTCCTTACTTTATTAAATTATTTAACTTAATCACCTTCATTTATATTCAATTCTATTATGTATAATATACATATATATACATATATACATATATAATAATATACATATATATTTATTTCACAATTTTTAATTAACTTTCAAAAAAAAAGAAATTTTTGAAAAAAAATTTTTTTTCACAATAATCAAATTCATTAAAAATAAATATGGTTATTGAAAACATCCAGTGAATTTTTCAATGATTTGCTCACACATGAATTGAAATAAAAATATTATACATTAAAGAAAATAAATTATTAAATCAATTATTTCCTTTTTTTATTAAATCATTTGACATAATTACCTCTATCTATATTATATTATATTAATGTATAATATATATAAATGAATGTATTTATATTCAAATATATTAATGTATATAATTCAAATATATACTTATATATATCATGATTTTTCATTTATTTTTGAAAAAAGAGAAATTTGAGAAAAAATGAATTTTTCTACAATCATTAAATTCATTAAAAATAAATATGATTATTTAAAAAATCCTACGTATTCATTAATTATTTGCTCACATATTATTTAAAATACAAATATTATCAGTTGAGAAAAATAATTTATTCAAATCAATTATTTGCTTATTTTATTGAATTATTCAACTTTATTACCTCGATTTATATTCAAATAAATTAATGTATAATATACATATATATACATATATACATATATAATGATATACATATTTATATCTTATAATTTTGAATTTACTTTCAAAAAAAAGAAATTTTTGAAAAAAAAATTTTTATTCACAATAATTAAATTCATTGAAAATAAATATGGTTATTGAAAAGATCCAGTATATTTTCCAATTATTCGCTCACACATTAATTGGAATAAAAATATTATACATCAAAAGAAATTTATTTAATCAATCATTTCCTTTTTTTATAAAATTATTTGACATAATTACCTTCATCTATATTCAATTATATTATTTATAATATATATAAATGAATGTATTTATATTCAAATATATTAATGTGTAATATTCAAATACATACATATATATATATTATGATTTTTCATTTACTTTTAAAAAAAGAGAAATTTGAAAAAAAAAAATTTCTTTACCATTATTGAAATCAATGAAATAAATATAATTATTCAAAAAATCCTACGTATTTTTTATCTATTTGCTCACATATTAATTGGGATATAAATATTATCTGTTAGAAAAAATGAGTCATTTAAATTAATTATTTCCTTATTTTCATAAATTATTTAACTCGATTACCTCGATTCATATTCAATTATATCAATGTATATTATACATATATATACATATATACATATATAATAATATACATATATATATATATATATTATAATTTTGAATTTACTTCTAAAAAAAAAAAGAAATTTTTGAGGAAAAAATTTTTTTTTTCGATAATTAAATTTATTAAAAATAAATATGGTTATCGAAAAGATCTTGTATATTTTTCAATTATTTGCTCGCATATTAATTGGAATAAAAATTTTATTCATTAGGAAAAATAATTAATTTCAATCAACCATTTCCTTTCTTTATTAAATTATTTGACTGAATTACCCTCATTTATATTCAATTATATTAATGTATCATATATATATATGAATAAATGTATTTATATTTCATCATATGAATGTATAATATTCGAATATATACACATATATATATTATGATTTTTAATCTACTTCTAAAGAAAGAGAAATTTGAGAAAAAAAAAAAATTTTTCACTATAAATCAATTCATTAAGAATAACTATAATTATTGGAGAAATCCTATGTATTTTTCGATTATTCGCTCACATATTAATTGAAATATAAATATTATCCGTTACGAAAAATAATTTATTTTAATCATTTATATGCTCATTTCATTGAATTATGTAACTTAATTACCTCCATTTACATTCAATTATAATAATGGATAATATACATATATATACAGATATACATATATAATAATAAACATATATATTTATATATATATATATATATATATATATATATATATATATTATAATTTTGAATTCACTTTTAAAAAAAAAGAAGTTTTTGAAACAAAAATTTTTTTTACAATAATTAAATTCATTAAAAATAAATATCATTATTTAAAAAATCCTACGTATTTTTTAATTATTTGCTCACATATTATTTAAAATATAAATCTCATCAGTTGAGAAAAATAATTCATTTAAATCAATTATTTGCTTGTTTTATTGAATTATTCAACTTAATTACCTCCATTTATATTTAATTAAATTAATGTATAATATACATATATATACATATATACATATATAATGATATGCATATATGTATATTTTTCAATTTTGAATTTACTTTCAAAAAAAAAGAAATTTTTGAAAAAAAAATTTTTTTTACAATAATTGAATTCATTGAAAATAAATATGGTTATCGAAAAGATCCTGTATATTTTTGAATTATTTGCTCACATATTAATTGAAATAAAAATATTATACTTTAAAAAAAATAATTTATTTAATCAATTATTTCCTTCTTCTATTAAATTATTTGACATAATTACCTCCATCTATATTTAATTATATTAATGCATATTGAATATAAATAAATGTATTTATATTCAGATATATTAATGTATAACACGGCTCTACAAAAAAACTTTTGTTCTTCGTCCTAAAGTTTATTTTATGATTTTCTGGTTAATTATAAACAAAAACGAAAAGAGAATACCTTTTTTTGGTACAAAGTTTGCTTTTGTAATAGTTATAGTAAAAATACTCATTTTTGATTATTTTTCTAAATATTAATTATTTTAAATACATCAAAAAATACCGCGCGATCAGAGTTGCGTTTTAACGTTCCAACAGTACTTCTAGATGGCACTCGAGTGATAAACAACGATCAGGTCTTTTGTAGAAATCCAGAATAACTGAAAATGTTCTCATTAAAAGTACATATGCTGCATGCTCATTTAGATAAATTTAAAACCAACATGGGAGCGTATTCAGTAGAGCAAGGAGAACGTTTTCATCGGGACATTTTGAGCTTCGAACAACGTTGTCAAGGCCAATGCAATGAAAACATGATCGGAGACTATATTTGGGGTTTATTGAGAGAAAGTACTTACGAACATAAAGGAAAAAGTAAAAGCGTGCACTTTTAAATTATCTTCTACTTTTTTGTAACTTATTTTGATAGTAAAACTTGATAAAAATAATAAAAATGTTTATTTAAATGGTTTCATCTTTAATTGATAATCAAAACCACAGATTTTGAAAAATATCGTTCAATCGGTCTCCTGAGTACAAAAGCAAACTTTTTCATGCTATATATTTTTTTTTCGTCTAATTACGAACTAAAGAATCGAAATCTAATACTTTGGAGTCTAGGTAAAATTTTGTGTTGATTCGTGTAATATTCAAATTTGTACATATATATGTATTATGATTTTTCATTGACTTTTAAAAAAAGAGAAAATTAAAAAAAAAAAAATTTTTTTACCATCATTAAAATCATTGGAATAAATATAATCATTCAAAAAATCCCACGTATTTTTTAATTATTTGCTCACATATTATATGAAATAAAAATATTATTCATTAAGAAAAATAATTTATTTAATCGACTATTTCCTTTTTTTATTGAATTATTTGACATAATCACCTTCATTTATATTTAATTATATCAATGTATAATATATATACAAATAGATGTATTTATATTTAATTATATGAATGTATAATATACAAATATACATATATATATATATATATATATATATATATATATATATATATATATATATATATATATATATATATATATATATATATATATATATATATATATATATATATATATATATATATATATATATTATGATGTTCAATTTACTTTTAGAAAAAAAGAAATTGGAAGAAAAAAAATTTTTTTACAATCATTAAATTCATTAGGAATAAACTTAATTATTCAAAAAATCCCACGTATTTTTTTATTATTTGCTCACACATTAATGAGGATATAGATATTATCCGTTAGGAAAAATGATTCATTTGAATCAATTATTTGCTTATTCTATTGAATTGATTGACTTGATCACCTCCATTTATATTCAATTATATCAATGTATAATATACATATATAATAATATACATATATATATATATATATATATTATAATTTTGAATTTACTTCTAAAAAAAAAGAAATTTCTGAAAAAAAAATTTTTTTTTCGATAATTGAATTCATTAAAAATGAATATGGTTTCCGAAAAGATCCTGTATATTTTTCAATTATTTGCTCACACATTAATTGAAATAAAAATATCATTCATTAGGAAAAATAATTCATTTCAATCAACTATTTCTTTTCTTTATTGAATTATTAGACTGAATTACCCTCATTTATATTCAATTATATTATTGTACAATATATATATGAATAAATGAATTTATATTCAATCATATTAATTTTGATTATTCGAATATATACATATATATATATTATGATTTTAATCTACTTTTAAAAAAAGAGAAATTTAGGAAAAAAAAAAATTTTTTCACTACAAATCAATCCATTAAGAATAACTATAATTATTGGAGAAACCCTATGTATTTTTTGATTATTTGCTCACATATTAATTAAAATATGAATATTATCCGTTACGAAAAATAATCTATTTCAATCAATTATATGCTCATTTTATTGAATTATTTAATTTGATTACCTCCATTTATATTCAATTATATTAATGGATAATATACATATATATACAGATATACATATATAATAATATACATATATATATGTATATTATAATTTTGAATTTACTTTTAAAAGAAGAGAAATTTTCGAAAAAAAAATTTTTTTTTACAATAAATAAATTCATTGAAAATAAATATAATTATTCAAAAAATGATACGGATTTTTCAATTATTTGCTCACATATTGTTTGAGATATAAATATTATCAGTCGAGAAAAATAATTCATTTAAATCAATTATTTGCTTATTTTATTGAATTATTCAACTTAATTACCTCCATTTATATTCAATTAAATTAATGTATAATATACATATATATACATATATACATATATAATAACATACATATATATGTGTATATTATAATTTTGAATTTACTTTTAAAAAAGAGAAATTTTTGAAAAAAAAAATTTTTTCTACAATAATTAAATTCATTCAAAATTAATATGGTTATTGAGAAGATCCGGTATATTTTTCAATTATTTGTTCACACATTGATTGAAATAAAAATATTATACATTAAAAAAAATAATTTATTCAATCGATGATTTCCTTTTTTTATTAAATTATTTGACTTAATTACCTCCATCTGTATTCAATTATATCTATGTATAATGTATATAAATAAATGTATTCATATTCAAATATATTAATGTATAATATTCAAATATATACATATATATGTATTATGATTTTTAATTCACTTTTAGAAGAAGAGAAATTTTTGGAAAAAAAACTTTTTTCACAATAATTAAATTCATTGAAAATAAATATGGTTATTGAAAAGATCCTGTATATTTCTTAATTATTTGCTCACATATTATTTAAAATATAAATATTATCAGTTGAGAAAAATAATTTATTTGAATCAATTATTTGCTTATTTTGTTGAATTATTTAACTTCATTACCTCCATTTATGTTCAATTAAATTATTGTATACTATACATATATATACATATGTTACGCCCCGACGTACTGCCTTGGCGTACCTTTTTAAAATTCTATTTCATTTCATTTCTTTGATTACTTCAATGCACGTATATCATTTCATTCAATTCTCATATTCTAATAACAGCGAGTTCCACCCCTCCTGGCAAAAGTCACGTGGAGACCAACAACGATCCCTAGCATAAGGTTCCACTTTCGTTTATTTAGCTGGTACCAAGAACTGAGATGAGAGACTGCTGAGTTAGTATCAGTAGTGCTCAGCCTGGAAATATCCCTCTTTTTAAATTAAAATTGTAATCAATAACTAGGATAAAACACTACCTTCAGAACCACCAAATTAAAATAGATTACTCATTGGAATGTATGAATGAATGTGTAAACATTGCATGCAAATATCTTTTGTTCATATTTTCAATATGTCACCGACGAGATTGAGAATCGTCGGAACACCGTTGGAGAGCGTGAAGTGACGCTGACCACGTGGATTTGGGCGCCAGGAGGTCGCCTCGCTCCCCATTGGCTAATTACCGTTGTAACTTATTACAACTGCAGCTCCTTGGACCCTCGGGCCCAAGAAGCCGCGTCTTTCGTCTGTCAAGTCGCGAAGTGCGTGGACGTAAACCCGGATTAGCCCTCTCGAGCAAGAGTAGCGTTTGGAAAATCTTAGTTGTGACCGGCCTAAAGTCTCGCGCTAATTCGTTAAATTCGAGCATTCAGTTATTCTGTTAGCTGCAAAAGACTCACTATCTTCTACATTTCCATCTTTTCTGTTCTTTACTAAATCTCGTCATTTCGCGAATAGACATTTTTATGATATTCCATTTCCCTTAGTTAAAATTGAGTTCGGCCCTGATTCAAGCGAATCAGGTAATCTTAAGTGAAAATAATAATAATTACACTATCATTTTTAATAAATAATCGTTCCAATCAATTTTAACTTATCATCAAAATCACAAACAGACACTTTCAAACTTTCGATAACAAGATATCATTCTAAATTCACAAAGACTAAGTGACCAACGTTCAACATCATTCGATTCATCAACTCTTCCAAATTTGAGGTGAGGCCCCTGGTCCAGCATTCTACCGACGCAGACCGACACGATCCGACGGCTCTCAATCTCGTCGACCGATTCACCAAAAAGCTAAGTCAATCCGAGTGTTAATCTTCGAAATTAGACGAATTCTTGTTCACCTTGATAATCAAAACTACTTCAGTAAATTCACAAAAACCAAGCATAGAATTGGTGGCTAGCTTCACTACCCCCAATTAAATTCCACTTATTGTTTCCAAGAATTAACAAATAAGACTAAACGATTAAATATATATATTAAATATATATATATAATATTAAACGATTTAAGATAATCTAAAAAGAGAGATACAATACAATTATCACGACCAGCTAGTTATAATCATCGTTCAGAGTAGATGTTCCTGGTACCAAATAATATTATCTTCTAGAATAGTATAACACGCGATTTTTTATTCAATTTGAAAACTTTATAAATTGTTATTTTTGGCTCATATATATAATTATCACCATCGATTGTTACCAGATATTTCAATAACTAAATTGAACCAGAATATACTTCATCTTTTACCAGTTAAATCTTTTTAAACATTTATTTTGAGCGACCTTCTTCCCATTTTCTTTATCATAAAATAGCCTCAACTATTTAAACAAACCTCACAGACCTGTATAGGTCTATGGCAACACGATCCTACAAATTACCGGCTTACCGAAAGGTAAGTCTTTTCTTAGTTTTAATTATTATTCATTGTCGTTACGTGGGAGCTAGATTATTCAATTAATCATTAACTACCACCGCTCAGTACACACTCACCCCCACGTAACACAAGAATTGGTGGCAGCGGTGGGATATTGTTGCTAAAAGTGAGATTTGTTTAAATAAAAAAAAAAAAGGGAAAAAAAAAAAAAAAAATTTTAGTTTTTGTGTTAAAATTGAAAAACTGGTCAAACGCATGAAAAAACAAAGTATCTTTCTTTCTAGATAATTATTATATAATTAATGACAAATTGTGCATGAAACTCTGCGAATTATTACTTGTGTATTTGTTTGTATATGTCGTAATATCCTGATATCGTATATTGCCGAATTTTCCACTGGTCATTTGTGTATTAGCTGTGTTCCCAATATTTGCCTAAAAATTGGCCTGAATTATTTCGTGTGCATAAACAACCTTTTTCGATTTTGAAATGCCCAACGAAACGGGAAACCAGAGCGCGGACCGAACCAATGTATCCGCTCTAGACGCGAGTAATGCGATGATGACGTCGATGGCGGAATGCTTCGCGCTACAACACAGTACATTAAATATTCCATATTTTGACGGGAAAAACATTCGTTTGAAAGATTTCTTACAAGACGTGCAAAACGGTTCAGCGTATATTCCGCCGAATTCGGAAGGCGCATATGTAAAGTGCGTTCTAGGAAAATTGCAAGGAGCAGCTCGCGATAGTACATATGGCGAGACTTTCAATACGGTCAATGAATTAATAAAACATCTGAAATGTCGATTTGCAGCTGAAAAGACTTATCCGTATTATCAACAAGAGATCGCGAATATACGGATGAAACGTGATGAAAACGTGAGCGATTTCTACGATCGATTAAAAATCTTGGTCAGTGCAGCTCGCGTAGCTTTAGAAGACGAGTACGGAAAAACCGAAGTCGACGCGGTAATGAAAGTACTGCAAGTGAACGCGTTGGATGCTTATATTCGAGGACTACCTGAAGCTATCGAAAGATATGTTGAAGGACGTGTAAAGACATTGGAAGAAGCGTTTAAGTTAGCGCGAAAAACAGAAAATCGTATGCGCCAGGGAATAATATCTTCCGGAGAAACGCAGAGAGTACAAATTTCGCGACCGAACTCTCCAATGATCTATAACCAAAATAACGCGCCGCAATTGTATTCGAATTATGGCATCTCAGACGGAGCGGAGACACGCGCGAGAAGCCCGTCACCGAACGCGGCGATGTACAAACACCCGACGGCAAACGTCGCCGATCGACGATCACCCGAACCGAGGGGTTATTACCCATACGGCATGCCCACTCACTCACAGTTTCAGCACCAGCAACCGCGTGCTTATCAATATCCGCCTTATTTTCCACAACACCCGTATTATTATCCGCCGATGACATATCCGTATTTACCACCTTATGGATATCCGCCCACAATAAATCCTGCATCGATTCCACAGAGATCGGGATCGCCGGGAGCAAATTTAAATACGAGCAGACCGAATTCGCCAAATTTAAACACCCGTTCATACGACCCGAATCAGCAGTCCGGTTTTAATCAAGCGAGGTTTGATAATTCGAACGTCAGAACACGGTCACCATCTCCGCGTAGAACGTCCGAAACAGCTGAATCTTTAAACTTGAACGCGGCTCGTCGTCCGGACGCAACGGCGAGGTACGCGACGCCCGAGCGTCAACCGACGGTCCGTTTCGCGGAACCGCCGGCCGGTGCAACGATACGCGCGGACCAGATCGAGAATCGCCACTGATCAGGATGACAGCTCCTGAATTAAAAGAACATTCAGCTATTTTTCTAATAGACACCGGCGCAGATATCAGTCTCATTAAAGCTAATGTTTTACATCCTGACGTTTTAATCAGTGTAGACGAAATTTCTACGATTACGGGAATAACAACCGATAAAGTAAAAACTTTGGGAATAACAAATTTAACTTTACAAAACGAACCAAGTAAATTTCACGTCGTACGATCAACCTTTTTGCTAAATTGCGACGGTATATTAGGTAAAGATTATTTGCGCGAGCGTAAGGCTGAGATCTCTTTCACACATAACACCTTGGTAACGAAAACTGACCCGATTAGACCGATACGATTTATCGGATACGAAGAACATTCCGATACCGAAACAAAACCGCAAAAACGTTTCTTTAAAATTCGTGCGCGCACAAAGCAAGCCATTGGCATCGGCGTAATCAGTTGTGGCACAAAAGAAGCATATTTGCCACGCGTAGAAACCATAGACGGCGTGTACATTGGTGAGGCTGCAGTCTCGGTACAGGATGGCGTATGCCATGTTCTTGCAATTAATACCTTGGATAGAGATATTGAGATAGAGATTCCACCACAGGAAGTGATACCTTTTGAATATCACAACTTTCCGGAGGAGCATGAATATCACGATTCAAGTTCAGAAGACTTAAATTTAGAACCTGTAGTGACTGATCGGTTTACAGAAATTCAATCAAAATTGCATTTAGATCATTTGAATTTAGAGGAACGCGACCACGTATTAGATATCATTGAGAATTTCCAGAATTATTTCATTTACCTGGAGATAAATTAAAATCTACACCCGGAATTCAGCATCGTATACCAACCGAGGATGATATACCGATTAATACGCGACAATACTGGTTCCCTCCAATCCACAAAACCGACATTGAAAACCAAATCAAAATTAAAATTGACAGCGGAATAATAGTTCCTTCAAATTCACCGTATAATTCACCCGTGTGGATTGTACCCAAAAAACCCGATTCTGCAGGTAGAAAACGATGGCGCATGGTAATAGATTTTCGGAAATTGAATGAAAAGACAATTGGGGACGCGTATTCATTACCTAACATTACAGACATTCTTGATCATCTCGGTGAAGCGCGATATTTTTCAACTTTCGATCTTGCCAGCGGTTTCCAACAAATTGAAATGGACCCCCGAGATAGAGCAAAAACCGCATTCACAACACCAAACGGTCATTACGAATATCTCAGAATGCCTGAAGGGCTTAAAAACGCGCCCGCTACATTTCAAAGATTAATGGATCAAACATTACGCGGACTACAAGGTGTCGAAGTTTTCGTTTATTTAGACGACATCGTAGTTTATGCAAAGAATTTAGAAGAACACGGGAAGAAAATCCGCCGGTTATTTAACAAATTAAAGGACGCTAAATTAACGTTACAACCAGATAAATGTGAATTCCTAAAAACAGAAGTGGCTTATTTAGGCCATATTATTGGCAGATCAGGAGTTAGACCGGACCCGAAGAAAATTACCGCGGTTCGACATTTTCCACAACCTAAAAATCCTAAGAACATTAGACAATTTCTGGGACTAGCCGGTTACTACAGGCGTTTTATTAAAGATTTTGCGGGAAAGGCTAGGCCTCTCACAGACTTATTAAAGAAAGAATCACCATTTATTTGGGGAAAAGATCAAAAGAAAAGTTTCAAAATTTTAAGGAAATATCTATGCCAATATCCTATCTTGCAGTACCCAAATTTTAAGAAGCAATTCACGTTAACTACCGACGCATCCGACTATGCAATCGGAGCCGTTTTGAGCCAGGAAGTGGACGGTTATGACATGCCCGTCGCCTACCTGTCTCGTGCTCTGAGCAAAGCGGAACAAAATTATTTCACAACTGAGAAAGAGTGTTTAGCAGCTCTATATGCCGTGTTACATTTTCGACCTTACCTTTATGGCCGAAAATTCACACTGGTTAGTGATCATGAGCCATTACGCTGGATCGACTCGATTAAAGATCCCGGGCAGCGACTAATACGATGGAGGCTCAAGTTACGAGATTACGAGTATGAATTCAAACACAAGGCTGGACGACTTAACAGTAACGCAGATGCATTGTCGCGCAACCCAGTCCCTGTTATCGACGGCATTAACCAATCGTCGGAGTCATCTGATAGTGGAAACGATAGTGATAATCTAATAATTAAATCTGTAGACTCATTTCCAAAATATTCAGACTATTTGAAAATAATTAGAACAGCTGATATTGAAAATCCAAACATTATTGAAGTACATGAAAGCGTTTTCGATAGACTTGACAATTATGCGCATACCGTTTCTGTAGATCTTGAAATGAGTTCCGGTATAGCAAGCGATTTCAGAAAAAAATATGGGGTACCGGAACACCTTCGCAGTCAAGCTGATATGTATTCGGTAGCTAAATTAGAACTGCCAGATCAGAAAATTTATTACATTATGACAAAATTAAACTTTTGGGACAAACCAGAATATGAAGACATGTACCTCAGTCTGATCAATTTTCGGAAAATTTTAGAGGATGACTCTGTTAAAACAGTTAGAATACCTAGAATGGGATGCGGTCTAGATAAACTAGCATGGAACAAAGTAAGAACCATGTTACGATTTATTTTTGGAGGAACGGGAATCAAAATTTTTGCTTGTACAAATTTAAAATTAATAGAAAATCAAAAACTCCAAACAATATTTGCTATTATGAACCCTAGGTCAAACTTAAAGGTCAGGAGTAAACCGAACCAATGGAAGATATTACCCATCGATTCGAAAATTTCAAAATTACCTGCTCCAAAAATAAAGCGACCATTAGCTAAATCAGACTCAGTCCCAAGGAAAAAATCAGCTGACGAAACATTCTGTCCAAAAACAAAGACTACCATAGAGCCTGATGAGAACGCGATCTCAACAAGAACTCGATCGAGAGCTAGGACAACAGCAGGAAGTAGGCAAGCTGTTTCTGAAGACTCATCCGACGATGAATCTTCCGAACCGCCGGCCTACCGGAGGCAAAGAAGTGTATTACCGAATTTAGGTCTTGAACAACTTACTATATCCCAGGGAATACGACAACCTGAACAAACAAACATTCAGACTGACGCACGAACTAACGACGACGTTGAATCTGATTCTGAGCCTGAAAATATAACAGTAAAATTAAAATCACCGCGTGATAGAGATAGCGATTCGGATGATGATGTATTTTTGCAAACAGAAGCGAGTCGTAAAGCTAAATTATCTATAGATCCTAAAGAATTAAGGAAATCATTTGACCTCTTTAATAAATCTTTGCGCGAAAGAAGTAATCTGAATCCGAAGGAGTTGCAAGATTCATTTGAACTCTTTGACAAGACCTTGCACGAGAGGAGTCTTCTAGACAACTCCAGTAAATCGGATGCAGATGAAGTAGAGTTACCAGGCCATATATCAGAGGGTGAAGAATTAGACGAAACCATACGTGAGGTACTCGACGAAAAAGACGAGACGGATGACGACGAACTAAATAACAAAATTGAAAAATTTTTAGAAAAAGTTAATAGAAATCAAGGAAACAATAGCGAGGCTGGACAGACTAACACCAATCAAACTAATTTGAATGAGTCAGTAGTTAGTCGACCTTTGCAGAAATCGGCATTACCAACACCTATAGTCGCACCCAGACCAATAGCACTCTCAACCCCGTATCCTTTGAATATGATACCTGAGTTAAATGAGACGGGGGACATTTCAGTGAAAAGCAAGGTCAGCAAAACGCCAAGGCGTTTACAGCCGCAACTAGAATTCCGAGATTTACCAACGCAAATTGAAATTACGGAAAGTATACCACCAGATTTAGAAACAGTATCGCCATTAAAATTTCCCAAAACAGGTTACCATTCAGGGAATAGAATCTCATTCAGTCGTGAAAATTTGACATACAGAAAAGACAATTATGTACATTTCATATCAATAGATTCAGAATTTTCTACACCAGTCAGCAGACTATTAAACGATTTGGAATTAATAAATGCAGACGATCATCGGGATGCAAAACCAAAATTAGGCCAAGTCATTATTACAAAAACGGGAAAATATAGCATATTTAGCCTCGTAGTTAAAAGAAAACATTTTGACAAAATTGAATTACATAACGTCAAGGTAGCTTTGGGAAATTTGAAAACGACTTTATTAGATTTGAAAATAAAAACATTTAGAATTTCAAAATTAGGGGATATGACTGACGAACTATCAATAGACATCTCAAATTTATTAATAGATATTTTTGAAGACGAAGACATAGACATTACAATCTGTTCAGGTATAACCGAGATACCACCATCAGAAATACGACCGGGCATAATTTCGGAAATGCATAGTGGGCTAATGGGAGGACACAAAGGCGTAACCAAAACATATCGAAGAATCCGCGAAAGATTTTATTGGCCACGAATGAGAGAGGATATCAGTAATTTCATTCGAAGATGCGAAAGCTGTCAAGAACAAAAGCTAGTTCGCGTAAAGACTAGAGAGCCAATGCTAATAACGGACACTCCATCTGAGCCGTTTCAGAAAATTTCACTAGATACAGTAGGTCCACTTCCGCAGACCCCTAGTGGCAACAAGCATATCTTAACCATGCAGGATAATTTGACAAAATTTTGTATCGCTGTGCCTATTCCCGACATAAGAGCTGAGACTGTGGCTCATGCAATGGTAAAACATCTGATTTTGCAATTTGGATCGCCTAAAACTATTCTAACAGATCGAGGAACAAGTTTCGTAAATAAACTACTACAAGAATTAGCTAAACTTTTCAAAATTAAACATATTACCACTTCCAGTTATCGACCACAATCAAATGGCGCATTAGAACGTAGTCATATCGTTTTAACAGAGTACATTAAACATTATATTAATGAGTTTGACGATTGGGATGAACTAGTTCAATTTGCTATGTTTTCATACAATACGGCAGTTCATGAAGCCACAAACTTCACACCGTATGAGCTCGTTTTCGGAAGAATAGCGCGCTGTCCAACTTCGTTTGATACTGAGGAAAACCGTTTAACGTACAACTCGTATCTTGAAGACCTAATTATCAGATTAAACGAAATGCAGGCCTTGGCTGCGACCAACTTAGTGCAGGCGAAGGAAAGGTCGAAAATGTATTACGATCGGACAGTACATCCGTTCAAAGGCAAAGCGGGAGACATGGTACGCGTACAGATAGAAGCTAGAAAAGGAAAATTTAGCAAGCGATACCAGGGTCCATATAGAATTGTTAAAGTCTTGGAAAATAATAATGTAGTATTAGAAGGTAACAACGGTGAAAGATTCGTTAAACACGTAGACAAACTCGAATTAGCTTACTGATGGAACGCATTGTAGACTGATAAATGCGATTACAAATATGAGATTGGGAGTAATGAACATTCATTTTCGAGGGAAACGAACTTGGAGGACTACATGATCACATCATTTACCAACAATCCTGGGATATTTCTAAGTAATTTTAAGCTTAACGCCAATGGATGGGGCGTGACCAACCGCAACGAGGGATATTCAACTGTAACTAGCTCTAAGTTTGAAGCCTAACACTTAAGAGGGAAGTTCAGCGATGAACTTGATCTGCCCTTAGAGTTTGTTCAGAAGCTTTTGAATGGATCAACTCAGTGTGATGTTAACCTTGAAACCTTTCCTTTCTTTCAAATTCCTTTCATTCCAAATTAATGTTAAAAATGCTACAGTATATTAGGAAAAAAAAATGACCATTGGAACTTCGGCAATTATTTAAGGCAAATGGCAATTTGGTGAAAACTTTTACAAAACCTAACAGGAGAAGAGGCGAGTTCGAGTGGCTGAATGCAGTCGACGAGCTGTTTGGGTCCAGAATGCACCACTCCAAAGGAACCCAGATGCCAAAACAAGGCAGCACTTCAAAGTACTGCCAGGATTCCTGTTCGTCAACCTATTAATGAGTATCCGCTACGAGGGTACACATACGACTACGACTCTCAGTGGGTCACATGATACTGGGCCCACCACAAAGATCTAAATGCACGGAATCCGGCCTCTACCGAGGCGTAAGGCTCTCCAGCTAGCCGAGCATCCAGATCTCGTTCACCAATCAGAGGACACGGTACACCTGATGTTCAGCAGCGCCAAAGCCAAATGTCAACCAACGCAGAACATACTAGGCGTTCCACCAACGTTTCGCATAAGTCATTTTCGCTATGAAGAACTCGGCTGACCAGTCTCACTGATCACAGAGAGTTATTCTCCCGCCGACCTTACATCCTAAATTGCGGTAGCAACGATTGTCACCATGTTATAAAATATTCCACCTTTAATCATGATATTACTCCCTTACGTTAGCCTAAGATGTAGTTGTCCTTAATGTAAAGGCCGGTTGACCAGTTTACTGATCACAGAGAGTTATTCTCCCGCCGACCTTACATCCTAAATTGCAATAGCAACGATTGTCACCATGTTATAAGATATACCACTTTTACTCCCTTACGTTAACCTGAGTTATAGTTGTTCTTAATGTGAAGGCCGGCTGACCAGTTTACTGATCACAGAGAGCTACTCTCCCGCCGACCTGAAATTTGTTTTTACATCTATATAATACCTTAATTCATCATTATCATTGTCACACTGTCACACACACCCATACATTATCATTTTGATTACTCTCGATTTTTATATACCTACTAGCCTTTAATTATTCATCAACGGGGACGTTGATGGTTTCTAAGTGGGGAGGGATGTTACGCCCCGACGTACCGCCTTGGCGTACCTTTTTCAAAATTCCATTTCATTTCATTTCTTTAATTTCTTCACTGCACAGATATCATTTTATCAAAATCTCATATTCTAATAACGGCGAGTTCCACCCCTCCTGGCAAAAGTCACGTAGAGACCAACGATGATCCCTAGTATAAGGTTCAACTTTATTCTATTTAACTGGTACCAAGAACTGAGATAGGAGACTGCTGAATTAGCATCAGTAGCGCTCAGCCTGGAAATATCCCTCTTTTTAAGTTAACACTATAATCAATAACTAAGATAAACCACTACCTTTAGAACCACCAAATTAAAATAGATTACTTATAGGAATGTATGAATGAATGTGTGAACATTGCATGTAAATATATTTTGTTCATATCTTCAATGTGTCACCGACGAGATTGAGAATCATCGGAACACCGTCGAAGAGCAAGAAGTAACGCTGACCACGTGGATTTGGGCGCCAGGAGGACGCCCTCGCACCTCATTGGCTAATTACCGTTGTAACTAATTACAACTGCAGCTCCTTGGACCCTCGGGCCCAAGAAGCCGCGTCTTTCGTCTGTCAAGTCGCGAAGTGCGTGGACGTAAACCCGGATTAGCCCTCTCGAGCAAGAGTAGCGTTTGGAAAATCTTAGTTGTGACCGGCCTAAAGTCTCGCGCTAATTCGTTAAATTCGAGCATTCAGTTATTCTGTTAGCTGCAAAAGACTCACTATCTTCTACATTTTCATCTTTTCTGTTCTTTACTAAATCTCGTCATTTCGCGAATAGACATTTTTATAATATTCCATTTTCCTTAGTTAAAATTGAGTTCGGCCCTGATTCAAGCGAATCAGGTAATCTTAAGTAAAAATAATAATAATTACACTATCATTTTTAATAAATAATCGTTCCAATCAATTTTAACTTATCATCAAAATCACAAACAGACACTTTCAAACTTTCGATAACAAGATATCATTCTAAATTCACAAAGACTAAGTGACCAACGTTCAACATCATTCGATTCATCAACTCTTCCAAATTTGAGGTGAGGCCCCTGGTCCAGCATTCTACCGACGCAGACCGACACGATCCGACGGCTTTCAATCTCGTCGACCGATTCACCAAAAAGCTAAGTCAATCCGAGTGTTAATCTTCGAAATTAGACGAATTCTTGTTCACCTTGATAATCAAAACTACTTCAGTAAATTCACAAAAACCAAGCATAGAATTGGTGGCTAGCTTCACTACCCCCAATTAAATTCCACTTATTGTTTCCAAGAATTAACAAATAAGACTAAACGATTAAATATATATATTAAATATATATATATAATATTAAACGATTTAAGATAATCTAAAAAGAGAGATACAATACAATTATCACGACCAGCTAGTTATAATCATCGTTCAGAGTAGATGTTCCTGGTACCAAATAATATTATCTTCTAGAATAGTATAACACGCGATTTTTTATTCAATTTGAAAACTATATAAATTGTTATTTTTGGCTTATATATATAATTATCACCATCGATTGTTACCAGATATTTCAATAACTAAATTGAACCAGAATATACTTCATCTTTTACCAGTTAAATCTTTTTAAACATTTATTTTGAGCGACCTTCTTCCCATTTTCTTTATTATAAAATAGCCTCAACTATTTAAACAAACCTCACAGACCTGTATAGGTCTATGGCAACACGATCCTACAAATTACCGGCTTATCGAGAGGTAAGTCTTTTCTTAGTTTTAATTATTATTCATTGTCGTTACGTGGGAGCTAGATTATTCAATTAATCATCAACTACCACCGCTCAGTACACACTCACCCCCACGTAACATATATATACATATATACATATATAATAATATACATATATATATATATCTCATAATTTTGAATTTACTTTCAAAAAAGGAGAAATTTTTGAAAAAAAAATTTTTTTTACAATTATTAAATTTATTGAAAATGAACATAATTATCCAAAAAATCCCACGTATTTTTTTATTATTTGCTCACACATTAATTAGGATATAAATATTATCCGTCAGGAAAAATAATTTATTTGAATCAATCATTTGCTCATTTTATTGAATTACTTAACTTAATCACCTTCATTTATATTCAGTTATATTGATGTATAATATACATATATATACATATGTACATATATAATAATATACATATATATATATATATATCAAAAATTTGAATTCACTTTTGAAAGAAGGGAAATTTTTGGAAGAATATTTTTTTTCACAATAATTAAATTCATTAAAAATAAATATGGTTATTGAAAAGATCCTGTATATTTTTTAATTATTTGCTTACATATTAATTGGAATGAAAATTTTATTCATCAAGAAAAATAATTTATTCAATCAATTATTTCCTTTTTTTATCAAATTATTTGACATAATTACCCCCATTTATATTTAATTATATTATTGTATAATGTATATACAAATAAATGTATTCAAATTTAATTATATTGATGTATAAAAAACGAATATATAAATATATATGTATATTATGATTACTAATTTACTTGTAGGAAAAGAGAAATTTGAAAAAAAAAAATTTTTACGATGATTGAATTCATTCAAAATAAACATAATTATCCAAAAAATCCTACGTATTATTTAATCATTGGCTCACATAATCATTAAAACATAAATATCATCAGTTAAGAAAAATAATTCATTTACATCAATTATTTCCTTATTCTATCAAATTATTTAACCTAATTACCTCCTTTTATATTCAAATATATCAATGTATAATATATATATAAATAAATGTATTCATATTTAATTATAATAATGTATAATATTCGAATATATGCATATATATATATATATTATGATTTTTTCAATTTACTTTTGAAATAAGAGAAATTTGAAAAAAAAAAAATTTTTACTATAATTAAATTCATTGAAAATAAATATAAATATTCAAGTAATCCTATGTATTTCTCAATTATTTGCTCACATATTAATTAAAATATGAATATTATCCGTTGAGAAAAATAATTCATTTAAATCAATTATTTGTTTATTTTATTGAATTATTCAACTTAATTACCTACATTCATATTCAATTATATTAATGTATAATACACATACATATACATATATGCATATATAATAATAAACATATATATATTTTATAATTTCAAATTTACTTTCAAAAAAAAAAAATTTTTTAAAAGAAAAATTAAATTCATTAAAAATAAATATGGTTATTGAAAAGATCCTGTATATTTTTTAATTATTTGCTCACAAATTCATTGAAATGAAAATATTATACATTAAAAAAAATTATTTATTTAATCAATTATTTCCTTTTCTTATCAAATTATTTGACATAATTACCTCCATCTATATTGAATTATATTAATGGTTGATATTCAAAAACATACATACATATATATTATGATTTTTCATTCATTTTTAAAAAAAGAGAAATTTGAGAAAAAAAAAATTTTTTGACCATCATTCAATTCATTAAAAATTAATATGATTATTCAAAAAATCCTACGTATTTTTTGATTATTTTCTTACATATTAACCAAGATATAAATATTATCCGTTGGGAAAAATAATTTATTCAAATCAATTATTTCCTTATTTTGTTCAAATATTTAACATAATTACCTCCATTTATATTCAATTGTATCGATGTACGATAAACATATATATACATTTATACATATTACATATGTATACATATATGTATATATATGTATATTATACATTAATATAATTGAATATAAATGGAGGTGATCAAGTTGAATGATTCAATAAAATAAAGAAATAATTGATGTAAATGAATTATTTTTCCTAACGGATTATATTTATATCTTAATTAATATGTGAGCAGATAATTGAAAAATATGTAGGATTTTTTGAATAATTATATTTATTTCAATGATTTTAATGATGGTAAAAGAATTTTTTTTTTTTCAAATTTCTCTTTTTTTGAAAGTGAATTTGAAATTATGAAATACATATATATGTATATTTGTATATATGTATATATATGTATATTATACATTGATATAATTGAATATGAATGGAGGTAATTGAGTTGAATAATTTGATAAAATAAGGAAATGATTGATGTAAATGAATTATTTTTCCTAACGGATGATATTTATATCCTAATTAATATGTGAGCAAATAATTGAAAAATACGTAGGATTTCTTGAATAATTATATTTATTTCAATGATTTTAATAATGGTAAAAAAAATTTTTTTTTCAAATTTCTCTTTTTATAAAAGTGAATGAAAAATCATAATATATATATATATGTATATATTTGGATATTATACATTGATATATTTGAATATAAATACATTTATTCATATATATTATACATTAATATAATTATATCTAGATAGAGGTAATTATGTCAAATAATTTAATAAAAAAAGGAAATAATTGATCAAATAAATTATTTTTTTTAATGTATAATATTTTTATTTCAATCAATGTGTGAGCAAATAATTGAAAAATATACTGGATCTTTTCAATAACCGTATTTATTTTTAATGAATTTAATTATTGTAAAAAAAATTTTTTTTTCAAAAATTTCTTTTTTTTTAAAAGTAAATTTAAAATCATAAAATATATATATATATGTATATCATTATATATGTATATATGTATATATATGTATATTATACATTAATATAATTGAATATAAATGGAGGTGATTAAGTTAGATAATTCAATAAAATAAGCAAATGATTGATTCAAATAAATTATTTTTTCTGACGGATAATATTTATATCCTAATTGATGTGTGAGCAAATAATAAAAAAATACGTAGGATTTTTTGAATAATTATGTTCATTTTTAATGAATTTAATGATTGTAAAAAAAATTTTTTTTTCAAAAATTTCTCCTTTTTTGAAAGTAAATTCAAAATTATGAAATATATATATATATATATGTATATTATTATATATGTATATGTATATATATGTATATCATCCATCAAAATAATTAAATATGAATGGAGGTAATTAAGTTAAATTATTCAATAAAATAAGCATATTAAAATAAATGAATTATTTTTCGTAACGGATAATATTTATATTTTAATTAATATGTGAGCAAATAATTAAAAAATACGTAGGATTTTTTCAATAATTATATTTATTTTGAATGAATTGAATCATTGTAAAAAAATTTTTTTTATGTCAAATTTCTCTTTTTTTTAAAGTAAATTAAAAATCATAATATATATATATGTATATATTTGAATATTTTACAATAATATGAATAAATATGAATACATTTATTCATATATATATTATACATTAATATAATTGAATATGAATAGAGGTAATTAAGTTAAATAATTCAATAGAATAAGGAAATAATTGATTTAAATGAATTATTTTTCGTAACTGATGATATTTATGTTTTAATGATTATGCGAGCGAATGATTAAAAAATACGTAGGATTTTTCGGATAATTATATTTATTTTGAATGAATTTAATCATCGTAAAAAATTTTTTTTTTCAAATTTCTCTTTTCCTACAAGTAAATTAGTAATCATAATATATATTGTTACAAAGGGTGAAATCACCCGTTTTGCCCCCTCTTCAATGATCTAGTAGTCAGCATAGATAAAAGACGTTTATAAACCTCTTATGTCTTTAAAAAGAATAAGGTTGCTGCGCCAACCGATATTATTGTAAAAACAGTCTTGTTTCAGACTTCAAACATGAAACACGTATATTGCATTAAAAGCATTTACCACGATATTTTTGTTCACGCTCTTGATTTCTTTTAATTCGATAATAAGTAAACTCGCGGATCCATATTTTATTAACGTAACGCCTAAAAAGTTACATTGGTGTCAGAAGCGGGATCTTGAGTTCTTATTAATTGAGTCAATTCAGTGCGCGGACTTTAATTATGAGTAGCAGTCGTTTGACGCGCTCACGTCGAAGAAAAAGTAGCGGAGAAGAACCTTTCGTTATGGAGAATCCGCGGGTCCCTGAAACGATTCCATCACCTTCAGTGGACCCTCATCCAATTCCTTCGACAATCTCTCAAATTGATCTGCTGAAGATCATGTCTGAACAGCAAGAGGCTGCTGAGCGCCAACAACAGCAACTTCTTCAGCTGCTTCTTGATCAACAAGAACAGCGAAGAAAAGAACAAGAACAACGAGAAAGGGAAATTGCCTCTCAGCTGGAGCAGCGCAGGCTTGATAGAGAAGCACAAGAACGATCCGAAACCAGTCTGCACGAATTGTTCCGGACGACTGTGGCAGCTCTTCAGGCTGTTCATCAGGTGAATGGCTCAGGAGAACCGGCTGTCACCCCACGAGGTTCCAGAGTCGTTACGCCGCTTCCCTCTCCTGTTCCTTCTCCTGTTCCCGTTCCCACTGTTCGACAGGTCGAACATCCAGGACAGTTCCAGGATGTACGAGACTCAAGGTCTGTGCCTTTTATTAGGGGAATAGATGAATTCCCAATTGGTAGAGTAACGGTTAATAATGAGGTTGGCTTTTCCGAGCCTTTGCCTCAAGTTCGACCTCGATATTCTCATTTTAATCAATTGAATAATTCAAGATTTCCTGAGGTTGCTTCTCAGATTAATGAGAAACCTCTTTATCCTTTAAAACCGCCAATTTTTGACGGAAAAATTCCATGGGCAGATTATGAACGCCAGTTTAATACAATTGCTAAACATAATCAGTGGGACTCCGCCATGAGGGCCCACAGTCTTGCCTCCTGTCTTCGAACGCCGGCTTTGAATGTTTTAACGGCGTTGTCTGAGGAAGAAATTTCTGATTATGAAAAACTTAGTTCTGCACTAAAGTTAAGATACGGAAATGACCACTTGACGAAACTGTATACGGCTCAATTACAGACTAGGAGACAAGGACGAGACGAAGACCTCGCGTCTCTTAGCCAGGATATAGAACGGCTTTCACGTGTAGCATTGCCAGATCACGAGCCGTCTCATAATTTATTAGCGACTCAAGCCTTTCTAAACGCAATTAGTGATCCAGAAATCAAAATGGCCGTTGGAACATCGGGCCTCACTTCTCTGCGGGAGGCAACGGCCAAAGCCCTTGAGGTGGAGGCAATGAGGAAACAGTATTTTGGGCTGAACAAGCTTCGTCGGATTGAGGTGTCTGAAAACGCCTCAAAAAGACGAAGTTTTGAACACTCGGAGGAGTCAAAACCTCAAAATTATAAAAATAGAAATAACAGTAACAATTTTAAACCAAGAAATCGAGGTTCTTTTCAAAACCAACAAAACCAGCGTATAAATAAAAACGTGGTCGTGACAAGTCAAACTAGCTTGACTTGTATATTTTGTAAAAAAACAGGTCACGACGCCAATCATTGTTTTCTAATTAAAAAAATTAGTGGAAAACCGATGCAAGGTTCGAATCCAAATTCTTATAATTGGCGTAAGAAAAATATAGAAATAGGGGAAGCAAATCCTCAATCGAGTTCTTCAACAGGAACTCACCCAAAAAACTAATTTCAGATGATTTGTCAGGGCGAAAATCATCGCAGATTGTTAATAGTGAAAGCCCTCTTAGAGAACAGTTTTTAATTAGAAGTCTACGACAGTCTGGTCTTTACGCGCGCGGTACTGTAAATGGCGTCGATTGTCTATGGGTAATAGACACGGGCGCAGAAGTAACCGTAGTTCGATCGGATCTCTTTAAATCCGATGACCGGATTGTTCCCTCTTTTTCTCTGCGAACAGCCACTGGAGAGACGACCCCGGTTTTGAGACAGGCTACTGTCCAAATTAACCTTTTTGGGTGTATCGACTCTCCACATAAGGTTTTTATAGCAGATATAGAGGATGAAGGTATTTTGGGAATAGACTTTCTTACAGCTCATAACTGTGTTATCTCGACTAACAGAAATTCACTAGCTTCAAACAATCGCGAAATAACTCTTTGTACAAATAGAAATGGAATTTACTGGACTCCTCCTAGAATTCGGGAAATAGAACTTTCGAAGGATGATTGGCAACAACATTTCCCTTCACATTTACAGAGCCTTGTTGAGAAATCTTCGATTTCGTTAAATTCAGCTTAGGTAGAATCGTTTAAATCTCTTTTGCTAGAATTTATAGATTCCTTCGCCAAAGATAGTGGTGATAAGGGCCGATGTACTTCTGTCAAGCACAAGATCGACGTCGGAGAGAGTTCACCAATTAAACAAGCTCCTCGAAGACTCGCTCTTAACGCCCGAGAAGAGGTGAAGAAGCTTGTGGAAGACATGCTAAAGAACGATGTGATTGAACCATCGTCTAGTCCCTGGGCCTCACCAATCGTCCTTGTTAACAAAAAGGACGGATCCAAACGATTTTGTATCGATTACAGGAAGCTGAACGATATAACGAAGAAAGATTCTTACCCTCTACCCAGAATCGACGAGACACTCGACCTGATAGCTGGTGCAACTTGGTTCAGCACCATAGATCTTCAGAGCGGATACTGGCAGGTTGAAATGGATCCTCTAGATGAAGAAAAAACAGCTTTTGTTACGGGTTTAGGAGGATTATGGCAGTTCAAGGTTATGCCGTTTGGTTTGAGTAATGCCCCGGCTACCTTTGAACGAATGATGGAGGCTGTTCTCCATGGGCTCACTGGCAAAATATGCCTCGTTTATTTAGACGATATAATCGTTTTTGGCAAGAACTTTGAAGAAGAAGTTCAAAATCTCAGACAAGTTTTCGCTAGGTTGAAGCAAGCAGGTCTGAAAATGAGCCCGAAAAAATGCCATCTGTTCCAGAAAGAAGTAGGCTTCCTCGGACATATCGTTTCAGCACAAGGTGTGAAGACCGACCCATCTAAAATAGAGAAGGTTTCTTCTTGGCCGACACCTAAGAATAAAGAACAAATTCAAAGCTTTTTAGGCCTTTGTACGTATCACAGAAGATTTGTAAAAGGTTTCGCTAGTATAGCTAAACCTCTCCATCATTCGACCGGAATCAAGATTCCTTTTGACTGGACCCCGGAATGCGAAGAGGCTTTCAAGAAATTAAAAGAAAATCTTATTTCTTCGCCGATTTTAGCTTATCCAGAGGTCGAAATTCCTTTTATTTTAGATACGGATGCATCTCTTTCAGGAATAGGCGGGGTTCTGTCACAAATTCAGGGAGGACAGGAGAGAGTGATAAGCTATTTCAGCAGAGTTTTGAGTAAAACTGAAAGAAATTATTGTGTCACTCGTAGAGAGCTTTTAGCTGTTGTTAAGACCGTAGTACATTTTCACCATTATTTGTACGGCAGGAAATTTTTGATACGTACAGATCATGCTTCTCTCAGGTGGCTACTTTCGTTCAAATCTCCCGAAGGTCAGGTAGCTAGATGGTTAGAAAGGCTCGGTCAGTACGATTTTGATATTCGTCATCGAGCAGGAATTCATCATGGAAACGCCGATGCTCTCTCTCGAAGACCCTGCGAGGAAATGCCAGAGTGTAAACAATGTGCACGATTAGAGAAAAATCGTGACCCCTCTCTTATAATACGGAAGATTTCTTTCGAAAATAACCAGGAGGAATGGAGAAAATCGCAACAAGAGGACGACACTTTGAATCAAGTGAAGTCTTGGAAAGAAGCAGAACTCGCCCAGACTGGCAGGATATATCCTTAGCCGAGCCAGATTTGAAAATTTATTGGGCTCAATGGGACTCTATCCTTTTAATTGATGGAATTTTATACCGAAAATGGGAATCTGCAGACTTGAAAGAAATCAGGTGGCAACTTTTGGTTCCCAGGTCACGAGTTCCAGAGATTCTTGCTCTTTATCATGATTCTCCTGCAGGCGGACACTTCGCGTCAAATGAAACTCTGGGCAGAATTCGCAACTTCTACTTTTGGCCCCATTGCCGGATGGACGTTGAAGATTGGTGTCGAAGATGTCGAATCTGCACGGCAAAGAAAGGACCTCGAGCGAAGGGACAAAGCTCTCTTCAAATTTACAACGTGGGAGCTCCATTTGAAAGGATAGCTATGGATATTCTTGGACCTCTCCCGATAACCCATTCTGGAAATAAATATGCTTTGGTTATTGCTGATTACTTTACTAAGTGGCCTGAAGTGGTCCCTCTCGCTGATCAAGAAGCCTCTACTGTAGCACAGGCATTCGTTAAAGAATTTATTTGTAGACACGGAGTTCCTCTGGAACTTCATACTGATCAAGGCCGAAATTTTGAGTCAACCTTAATGAAAGAGGTTACTCAGATTTTAGAGGTTAGAAAAACTCGTACAACTCCTTCGCATCCGCAATCTGACGGCATGATAGAGCGTCTGAATCGGACTTTGCTACAATATTTGTCGTCCTACGTAGAACAGAATCAGAGAGACTGGGACTCCTGGATCCCTTTCTTCCTCTTATCTCAAAGGGTGAAATCACCCGTTTTGCCCCCTCTTTAATGATCTAGTAGTCAGCATAGATAAAAGACGTTTATAAACCTCTTATGTCTTTAAAAAGAATAAGGTTGCTGCGCCAACCGATATTATTGTAAAAACAGTCTTGTTTCAGACTTTAAACAAGAAACACGTATATTGCATTAAAAGCATTTACCACAATATTTTTGTTCACGCTCTTGATTTCTTTTGATTCGATAATAAGTAAACTCGCGGATCCATATTTTATTAACGTAACGCCTGAAACGTTACAATATACATATATATATATATTCGTTTTCTATACATCAATATAATTAAATTTGAATACATTTATTTGTATATACATTATACATTAATATAATTGAATATGAATGGGGGTAATTACGTCAAATAATTTGATAAAAAAAGGAAATAATTGATTGAATAAATTATTTTTCTCAATGAATAGAATTTTTATTCCAATCAATATGTAAGCAAATAATTAAAAAATATACAGGATCTTTTCAATAACCATATTTATTTTGAATGAATTTAATTATTGTGAAAAAAAATTTGTTTCAAAAATTTCTCTTTTTTCAAAAGTGAATTCAAAATTTCAATATATATATATATATGTATATTATTATATAAGTATATATGTATATATATGTATATTATACATCAATATAATTGAATATAAATGGAGGTGATTATGTTGAATAATTCAATAAAATAAGCAAATGATTGATTCAAATAAATTATTTTTCCTGACGGATAATATTTATATCCTAATTAATGTGTGAGCAAATAATAAAAAAATACGTCGGATTTTTCCAATAATTATATTTATTTTTAATGAATTTAATGATTGTGAAAAAAATTTTTTTTTCGAGAATTTCTCTTTTTTTGAAATTAAATTCAAAATTATGAAATATATATGTATATGTATATTATTATATATGTATATATGTATATACATGTATATTATTCATTAATATAATTAAATATGAATGGAGGTAATCAAGTTAAATGATTCAATAAAATAAGCATATTGAATTAAATAAATTATTTTTCGTAACGGATAATATTTATATTTTAATTAATATGTGAGCAAATAATTAAAAAATACGTAGGATTTTTCTAATAATTATATTCATTTTTAATGGATTGAATGATTGTAAAAAAATTTTTTTTATGTCAAATTTCTCTTTTTTTTAAAGTAAATAAAAAATCATAATATATATATATATGTATAGATTTGAATATCATACAATAATATGAATGAATATACATACATTTATTCATATATATATTATACATTAATATAATTGAATATAAATGGAGGTAATTAAGTTAAATATTCTAATAGAATAAGGAAATAATTGATTTAAATAAATTATTTTTCTTAGCAAATGATATTGATATTTCAATTAATACGCGAGCAAATAATTGAAGAACACATAGGATTTTTTGAACAGTTATATTTATTTTTAATGAATTTATTCACTGTAAAAAAATTTTTTTTCTTTCAAATTTCTGTTTTTCTAAAAGTAAATTGAAAATCATGATATATATATCTGCATATATCTGAATTTTATACATTAATATAATTAAATATAGATACATTCATTCATATATATATTATACATTAATATCATTGAATATAAATGGAGATAATCAAATCAAATAATTTAATAAAAAAAGGAAGTAGTTGATTGAAATAAATTGTTTTTTCCTAATCAATAATATTTTTATTCCAAATAATATGTAAGTAAATAATTGAAAAACATACGGGGTCTTTTCAATAATTATATTTATTTTTGATAAATTTAATTATCGTAGAAAAATTTTTTTTTTCAAAATTTCTTATTTCTTTAGAAGTAAATTCAAAATTATAATCCATATATATATATGTTCAACACTATACATATATATGTATACATATATGTATATATATGTATATTATACAATAATATAATTGAATATAAATGGAGGTGATCAAGTTGAATGATTTAATAAAATAAGGAAATAATTGATGTATATGAATTATTTTTCCTAACGGATAATATTTATATCTTAATTAATATGTGAGCAGATAATTAAAAAATACGTAGGATTTTTTGAATAATTATATTTATTTCAATGATTTTAATGATGGTAAATGTTCACAACAACGTGAACACAACTCATTGGTCGCGCGCCTTCCAACTCACGCGAGGCAACCAGCCTCGCGTGCTTTCCAATCACGCGACCCAAAAGAAAGTGTGACGTCACGCACGCCGCTCACGCCACCCACGCAGCTGAGCGCGTTACGTAATCACCGAACGTGGTCTCCCGCTATCAAAGATCCACCGAGGCTGGAATAAGAGACGGCCGATCAGACCGATCGGCAGGACACTTCGGGTTCAACGCTTTGACGCTCCCAACTGACTCCAAACGACACTGCTTCAACTCATCACCGCTACAACGACTGACTGACCAAGCTGACTGACTTCACAACAGACTTGACGACACCACGTTTTATGACGGACTCCTTTCATCTGGCTTCGGTCAGCGACCAACAAAGATCAACTGCATCAAACCCGCCTGCCCCTTGGACGCTACACTCAATAGACGTTCCCGCTCGACCACTGACAAGACCACCAGCCGTGCTTCTCTCCTTGTGGGATGTTCGCCGAGCGCGATTGACTTCTCCGAGCTATTACCGGCACATCCCACCTCCTGTATCACCATTTCCTGAGCCGCAGCGTTTCTTTGCGACGATTGCCACCCAGACTACTGACAGCGAGTGGGAGTCTCCGGTGAAACCGACTGAGAACCGCCGTCCCTCAACGCCTCCCAGTTCGCCGGAAAGCAGATATACTCCGCCGCCCAGGACCGTGACCGATCTCCCTATACGACTGACCAGCAGATATACTCCGCCGCCCAGGACCGTGACCGATCCCCCTAGACGACTGACATCAACACTAACGCCTCCACCACATTGCATTGTTACTAAAACTGCACCATGTATTACTTGGAAACCGTGTAAATGACTGTACATATTGTAAATAAATCAAATAATTAGCATTATACAAAATAAACTCAACACCACAAATCATCTTTGATTCCAAGCGACTCACACCTTCCAAGCGGCTCGGTCGAACAGCGCACATTTATTGGTCCTTCGAGCCGGATACAGAGGACAAGGTCAACGCGTCAACATAGCACCTTCGTCTTCCTATATAACCACCCACCGCAATCATGGATCGTTCATTCGAAGAGCTGATCCGGAGCCAGACGGAGCTACATGGAAGGATCGCAAGGATGGTCGAGAACCTAAGGAAGACCGGCCAAGCAAATATCAGCACCGGAGCCGTCCAAGCACGCATCTTCAATCTCGACAAATACTGGGAGAAATTCGAGAGTCAACACGAAGTTCTTCTCAACAAATTCAAGGATGAGTTAAAGAAGCACGATTACGCCACATTCTCATCACTGGTGGAAGAGGAGTACATGACTCAGCGCGGCATGCTCATGGACTTTGCTACAAGGCTAACAGGAGAGACAAGGAATTCTTCTGCAAGCACCCAACCACAGCAGAGCAACAGCCGAGCTTCACTGCCTCGCATCCAGCTGCCCATGTTCTCGGGCAATTACGAAGATTGGCCATCCTTCAGAGATCTGTTTAAATCATTGATCGACCAGGATGCATCAATCAGCGAGGTCGAAAAACTCCACTACCTCAAGGCGAGCCTGAAAGGGGAGGCCAGCCTGCTCATCAAAACTCTCAGCATCACCGCAGAAAACTACAAACAAGCCTGGAACACTTTGAGCGGCTTGTACGAGAACAAAAGGGCATTGATTAGATCGTGCCTCACCAAATTTACATCAATCCCAAAGGCAAAGGCGGAGTCAGCAAACGAACTTCAAAGAATCTTCCACGGCATGATCTCAACCTGCAGTTCACTTGACGCCATTGGAAGACCCATCGGGCAGCACGAGGACTTGTATGTCTTCCTGGTGGTCGAACTATTCGACAACAAAACACGTCGAGATTGGGAGGCCTCTATCGCCGAGACAACGGAGCCTCCTACCTACACACACCTCAGAAACTTCCTCGAACGCCGAATCCAGACGCTCGAAGCAATCCAGCAACCAAAGGGAGAACAGAAATCTCCCGAGCCATCACCACGGTGGAAAAACACACATCACGCCCAGAACAACAATGGGAAGAAGAAGGCAAGCGAACCCGAACAAGAACAGAGACGCAGTGCACCCACAGAAACCTGCATCATCTGTAACCAGGCACACTACATTATGTTCTGCCCAACCTATAAGGACAAACCAGCCAGGGAACGGTTGAGTATAATTTCGCAACACAACCGCTGCACCAACTGCCTGGGCAAACACAAGCACCACGAATGTCCATCCAAGAAGACGTGCCGAACTTGCTCGGAGGGACATCACACCACGCTGCACGATGCCTTGGCAGCTCCAAAGCCACCAACCTCAGCCAATTGCCTCATCGCCAAGCAGCGCCCATCAACAAGAGTGTCCGTTCTGCTAGCTACAGCCCGCATCCGGGTAGCAGATCGTTTCGGCAACTTGCACCATGCACGTGCACTCATCGATCAAGGTTCCGACACGAGCATGATCACCGAGAGGCTAGCACAACGCCTCCACATCACTCGGACTAAATCATCAATCGCCATATGCGGAGTAGGTGGAGTCCAAACCGCAACAGCAAAGGGGAAAGTCGAGCTGAAGGTTACAGCTCGTCACAAGAACACCACCATTGTAACGACAGCACTGATTCTCCCCAAACTGACCCTCTACGGCAACAACGTGGAAGCATCTAGGCGGAAGTGGAGTCACATCAAGGGGCTCGATCTAGCAGACCCAGACTTCGAAGCCTCCGATCCCATCGACGTCCTCCTCGGGGCTGACATCTATGCTCAAATCATGGACACAGGTCTCCGGAAGGGGGGCAGAAATCAACCCATCGCCCAGAAAACCATCTTCGGATGGATTCTATCAGGATCCACCAGTGCGTCAAACGCATCCACCAATACCACTGTGAGTCACCACTGTTCAACGAGGGACTCGCTATCATCCATGGTTCGACGATTCTGGGAACAGGAGGAACTGCCCAACGCCCCTCCTTCCTTGACTCCCGACGAGAGAATTTGTGAAGAGACATACGCCACCGGACATTCCCGAACACCCGAAGGTCGCTACATCGTGCGACTGCCAACTTCATCAAGAATAATGGACTTGTCGGACACCCGGAGAGCTGCCGAAAGAAGTCTCAATTTCACCTTCAAGCGCTTTAAACACAATAAGGGGCTTGAGCAACATTACCACGAGTTCATGTCCACCTACGAAGCCATGAAACACATGGAGGTGGCAGAACAACCCAAGCCGACGAGCAACGTCTGCTACCTTCCTCATCACGGAGTGTGGCGAGAGTCCAGCACCACTACACCACTTCGAGTAGTGTTCAACGGATCCTGCCTAACTCACCAAGGAATCTCCCTCAACCATTTTCTGCTAAAAGGGGAGAATTTGCTGCCAGCTCTATCTGACGTCTTGCTCAGATGGAGAACCCATCGCTTTGTCATCGCTGCTGACATCGAGAAAATGTACAGACAGATTCTCGTACACCCAGATGACAGAGACTTCCAAAGAATATTGTGGAAAACCGAGGAAGATCAAGACCCACGCGAATATCGACTCAACACCGTGACATACGGTCTCGCTTGCGCTCCCTTTCTAGCCATCAGGACCATCCGACAACTGGCTCACGACGAGCAGGCGAATTTCCCACTTGGAGCCTCTATTCTTCAACGAGACATCTACGTTGACGACATCCTTACTGGGGCAGATAATCAAACGCAACTGCTCAATCTTCAAAAGGAACTTCGAGAGATATGCATGGCGGGCGGATTTCCACTCAAGAAATGGATGTCAAACGACTCCACTCTGCTCACACACATTCCAGAGTCAGATCGTTTGGTAAAGGGCAACATGTCTTGGGCTCCTACAGAGGAAACTCACTCCACTCTAGGGCTTCAATGGAGCCAGCAATCAGACACCTTCCTGTTCACCGTCCAACCAACCACCGCCAAGGCTATTACGAAGCGATCAATTTTATCTCAGGCAGCTCAACTCTTCGATCCATTGGGATGGCTCACACCCGTAACAACCCGAGCAAAAATCACCATTCAGTCGACATGGTTGATCAACGCCAAGTGGGATGATCCTCTTCCTCAACACATTTCACAAGATTGGAGGGAGTTTCACGACCAATGGACAACACTCTCCAACATTCGCATTCCTCGCTGGCTAATTCGGACCAACAGAATAGAACTCCATGGGTTTTCAGACGCCTCCGAACAAGCCTACGCGGCCGTCCTCTACTTGCGAGCTCTCCAGGAAAACGGCCGGAGCGAAACATCATTGATAGCTGCAAAGAGTAAGGTCGCACCACTAAAACAGGTGTCACTTCCTCGACTGGAACTTTGTGCGGCACATCTCCTCGCTAAGTTGGCTCACCACACACTCAGGCTGACCAACTGGAATAACATCACTACATACTTGTGGACAGACTCCACTGTCACGCTGGGCTGGATCCAGGCACCTCCACGAAGATGGAAAACATACGTAGCAAACCGAGTCGCTGAGATCCAAACACTGCTTCCAGAAGCCAAATGGAATCACATCCCGAGTCAGCACGACCCAGCGGATTGCGCATCACGAGGGATCTCACCACGGGATCTACTCACACACCAACTTTGGTGGAAGGGACCAGAGTTTCTTTCCAATGATGAGAAACCTCCACGGAGTAATCTCCAGACAGATCTCACCAACCTTCCAGAAGAGAGGTCAACAGTCCATGCAGCAATAGCCAGAGAACCACCAACTGAACCTGAGATGCTCAGCCTATTCTCCAGCTACAGCAAGCTGCTCAGGATCACCGCTTGGTGTAGACGTTGGCTTCCTCAAAACCACAATCACGAAAATCTCCTGTCCCCAGCCGAGATCATCCAAGCCGAGATCGCGTGGCTAAAAATCATCCAACAACACCATTGGAGGGAAGAACTCAGACACCTTACAACCGGCATCATCAAAAGGGGAAGTTCATTAATATCCCTTACTCCCTACCTCGATGACAAAGGCATTTTACGAGTCGGAGGAAGACTCAAGCATTCATTACTTTCCCTCGACGAAAAACACCCAATAATCCTGCCACATGACTCAAAATTTTCATCCTTGTTGATAGATCACCTGCACACGAAGACACTACATGGCGGAGTTCAACTCGTCCTAGGAACATTACGCCAGCGGTACTGGATCCCCCGAGGACGGAACCTCATCAAATCACGTATACGCCAATGTGTCACATGTACGCGATGGCGGGCGGAGCCACCGCAACAACTCATGGGAAATTTACCACGGTCACGAGTAACTCCAGCAAGACCGTTCCAATTCACTGGAGTTGACTACGCAGGACCAATCGCCTTGAAGACTTCACCAGGACGAGGACACAAGACCACCAAGGCCTTCTTCGTCATCTTCGTATGCATGGTGACCAAAGCTGTGCACTTAGACATCGCTTCCGACTATTCCACGCAAGCCTTCACAGCAGCTTTAAAACGATTTATCTCAAGAAGAGGACTCTGCACTGAGCTCGACAGCGACCGAGGTACCAACTTCGTAGGCGCAAACACCGAACTGCAAAAGCTGATCAAAGCTGCAACGAGCGAACACAACTCCTTCACAAAGGAACTCGCTCAACTGGGTATCACTTGGCAGTTCAACCCACCAGCAGCTCCACACTTTGGCGGGCTCTGGGAAGCCGCCGTGAAATCTACAAAGTTTCATCTTCGCAGAGTCATCGGAGACGCTTCGCTCACATACGAAGAAATGAGCACCGTCCTCTCACAAATCGAGGCGTGCCTAAACTCTCGGCCTCTCAGTGCACTGACTGATGATCCTGACGACGTATCGGCCTTAACCCCGGGTCACTTTCTCATCGGTGCACCCCTCAATGCACTTCCGGAATCAACGCTTGCGGACACGCCAACATCACGATTGTCCCGCTGGCAACAACTCACCCAGATGCGAGATCACTTTTGGACAAGATGGTCCCGCGAATACATCCAAAGCCTCATCCCAAGAAACAAATGGCTGCAAGCAAAGGACAACATAAAAAAGGGTCGTCTGTGCCTCATCCGAACCGAAATCACTCCTCCGTCAAAATGGCCGCTGGGACGAATCACCGAAACACTACCAGGAAACGATGGTCTTATCAGAGTTGCCGTCATTAAAACCGCCACAACCACTCTAACAAGACCAATCAACAAGATAGTTCTCCTTCCAATCGCTGCAGAAGAGTAACAACAATATCACTATGCACACATAGTGAGGCGGGCGGAATGTTCACAACAACGTGAACACAACTCATTGGTCGCGCGCCTTCCAACTCACGCGAGGCAACCAGCCTCGCGTGCTTTCCAATCACGCGACCCAAAAGAAAGTGTGACGTCACGCACGCCGCTCACGCCACCCACGCAGCTGAGCGCGTTACGTAATCACCGAACGTGGTCTCCCGCTATCAAAGATCCACCGAGGCTGGAATAAGAGACGGCCGATCAGACCGATCGGCAGGACACTTCGGGTTCAACGCTTTGACGCTCCCAACTGACTCCAAACGACACTGCTTCAACTCATCACCGCTACAACGACTGACTGACCAAGCTGACTGACTTCACAACAGACTTGACGACACCACGTTTTATGACGGACTCCTTTCATCTGGCTTCGGTCAGCGACCAACAAAGATCAACTGCATCAAACCCGCCTGCCCCTTGGACGCTACACTCAATAGACGTTCCCGCTCGACCACTGACAAGACCACCAGCCGTGCTTCTCTCCTTGTGGGATGTTCGCCGAGCGCGATTGACTTCTCCGAGCTATTACCGGCACATCCCACCTCCTGTATCACCATTTCCTGAGCCGCAGCGTTTCTTTGCGACGATTGCCACCCAGACTACTGACAGCGAGTGGGAGTCTCCGGTGAAACCGACTGAGAACCGCCGTCCCTCAACGCCTCCCAGTTCGCCGGAAAGCAGATATACTCCGCCGCCCAGGACCGTGACCGATCTCCCTATACGACTGACCAGCAGATATACTCCGCCGCCCAGGACCGTGACCGATCCCCCTAGACGACTGACATCAACACTAACGCCTCCACCACATTGCATTGTTACTAAAACTGCACCATGTATTACTTGGAAACCGTGTAAATGACTGTACATATTGTAAATAAATCAAATAATTAGCATTATACAAAATAAACTCAACACCACAAATCATCTTTGATTCCAAGCGACTCACACCTTCCAAGCGGCTCGGTCGAACAGCGCACAGTAAAAAAATTTTTTTTTCCTTCAAATTTCTCTTTTTTTGAAAGTAAATGAAAAATCATAATATATATATATGTATATATTTGAATATTATACATTAATATATTTGAATATAAATACATTCTTTTATATATATCATACATTAATATAATTGAATCTAGATGAAGGTAATTATGTCAAATAATTTAATAAAAAAAGGAAATAATTGATTGAATAAATTATTTTTTTTAATGTATAATATTTTTATTTCAATCAATGTTTTTCAAATTATTTGACATAATTACCTCCATCTAGATTCAATTATATTAATGTATAATATATATAAATAAATGTATTTATATTCAAATATATTAATGTATATTATCCAAATATATACATATATATATATTATGATTTTTCATTTACTTTTGAAAAAAGAGAAATTTGAAAAAAAAAAAATTTTTTTACCATCATTAAAATCATTGAAATAAATATAATTATTCAAAAAATCCTACGTATTTTTTAATTATCTGTTCACATATTAATTAAGATATAAATATCATCCGTTAGGAAAAATAATTCATTTACATCAATTATTTCCTCATTTTATTAAATCATTCAACTTGATCACCTCAATTTATATTCAATTATATTAATGTATAATATACATATATATACATATATGTATACATATATATGTATATATATATTATAATTTCGAATTTACTATCAAAAAAAAAGAAATTTTTGAAAAAAAAATTTTTTCTGACAATCATGTAATTCATTAAAATTAAATATAGTTATTGAAAAGATCCATAGAATTTTTTAATCATTTGCTCACATATTAATTGGAATAAAAATATTCTTCATTGAGAAAAATAATTTATTCAATCGATTATTTCCTTTTTTCATCAAATTATTCGACATAATTACCTCCATTTATATTTAATTATAATAATGTATAATATATATACGAATAAATGTATTTATATTTAATTATATTGATGTTCAATATACAAATATATATATATATATATATATATATATTATGATGTTTAATTTACTTTTAGAAAAAGATAAATTTAAAAAAAAAAAAATTTTTCACAATAATCAAATTCATTAAAATAAATATAATTATTCAAAAAATCCTACGTATTTTTTGATTATTTGCTCACATAATCATTGAAATATAAATATTATCCGTTAGGAAAATAATTTATTTAAATCAATTATTTCCTCATTTTATTGAATTATCTAACTTGATCACCTTCATTTATATTCAATTATATTAATGTATAATATACATATATATACATATATACATACATTATAATATACATATATATATATTTTAGAATTTTGAATTTACTTTCAAAAAAAAAGAAATTTTTGAAAAAAAAATTTTTTTCACAATAATCAAATTCATTAAAAATGAATATCGTTATTAAAAAGATGCAGTATATTCTTCAATTATTTGCTCACACATTGATTAAAATAAAAATATTATACATTAAAAAAAATAATTTATTCAATCAATTATTTCCTTTTTATATTAAATTATTTGACATCATTACCTCCATCTAGATTCAATTATAATAATGTATAATATATATAAATAAATGTATTTATATTCAAATATATTAATGTATAATATCCAAATATATACATATATATATACATTATGATTTTTCATTTACTTTTAAAAAAAGAGAAATCTGAAAAAAAAAATTTTTTTTACCATCATTAAAATCATTGAAATAAATATAATTATTTAAAAAATCCTGCGTATTTTTCAATTATTTGCTTACATATTAATTAAGATATAAATATTATCCGTCAGGAAAAATAATTCATTTACATCAATTATTTCCTTATTTTATTGAATTATTTAACTCAATTACCTCCATCTATATTGAATTATATCAATGTATAATATACATGTATATACATATACATATACATATACACATATATAATAATATACATATATATATATTTCATAATTTTAAATTTACTTTTGAAAAAAGAGAAATTTTTGAAAAAAAAATTTTTTTACAATAATTGAATTCATTAAAAATAAATATGGTTATTGAAGAGATCTTGTATATTCGTTGATTATTTGCTCACATATTATACGAAATAAAATATTTCCATATTTCATCAAATTATTCGACATAATTACCTCCATTTATATTTAATTATAATAATGTATAATATATATGCAAATAAATGTATTTATTCTCATTTATTTCAATGTTCAATACACAAATATATTTATATATATTATGATTTTTAATTTACTTTTAGAAAAAGAGAAATTTAAAAAAAAAAAAAATTTCTTACAATAACTAAATTCATTAAAAATAAATATAATTATTCAATAAATCCTACGTATTTTCAATTATTTGCTCACATATTAATCAAAATATAAATATTATCAGTCAAGAAAAATAATTCATCTAAATCAATTATTTCCTTATTTTATTAAATTATTCAACATAATCACCTCCATTTATATTCAATTATATTATTGTTTAATATACATATATATACATATGTACATATATATATATATATATTATAATTTTGAATTTACTCCTAAAAAAAAAAAAGAAATTTTTCAAAAAAAAAATTTTTTTTTTTCGATAATTAAATTCATTGAAAATAAATATAATTATTGAGGTTAGAAATTCAGTGCCGTAACGTAAACACGTCAATTTTAGTACTCTCAGCATTTATTCAAACTTTCGTATTTTCAACAATTAGTTCGGACTAGAAAGGTGATTTTACGATAAATAAAAACCAGTTTCTCGACTAGAGTACAGAGAGTTAAAAGATTCTTTGTTAAATAATACATCACATAAGCTGTCAATAAAATCTCTAACCTTTGTAGGTTAGAATGGCCACATTTATATTTGTCGATTTATAAAAGAGATTTTTGGAGTGAGTAGCACTACAATTTGAGAAAGTCCCCTAGGATGATTACTGCCGAAGACGTAAAGAAAATTTTAGCAGTAAACCCGCCACGAATAATAGTATCACCGTCTGAATCAATTATTGAGGTTCCTGCCTGTCACCAAACTCCAACACCACCTGGCAATAAACCGGGAAGGAAACTTAAAGCATTCACCTTCAGAGAAAGAGCAAACTCCGAAAGTGACATCAGAGAATTCCTGAAAAGGAAAAGAGAGGCGGGAAAAGACCTGGACTCCTCCATTTCGGACTCCGAAAAAGATCTGCCTCCCCTCAAAAAGGTGAATAGTGTCAAAGCACTGGAGTGCCCAGATAAGTTGAATTCCATTACTGATAATAATATGGAACCCACTGCTACTGAATCTTTCGTTGTTACAGAACAGAGTAATGCAATAAGCTCGGAGTCGGATTTGGGGCAGGCACTACTTGGCTTGACCCAACAAATAAGCCTAATGAGGTCAGAAGCCTCTGTAAACACCAAGAAGCTTGAAAATCAAATCTCAGACGTCAAAAAGAGCAATGCCGAAGCTATAGAGGAGGTTCAACAGGAAATGCATAAGATTGAAAGCGCCTGGAATGAAAACTGGCACGGTGTCCAAGCCAAGCAAACGGAGCTGGAAATTGAAATTATGGAACTCAAGAAACAGATTGCAAGAAAGTCGCCGGTAACGGATAGCGAGGTGAGCCAAAAATCCCGGGACCTGCTAGAGAAAGCTGATAAAAAACTGAAAAAAGTAGAGCAACTCCTGCAGGAGCAAGAAAAAGAGACAAAGAAAATGAATATTATTATTAAAAACCATAACTGGCAACTCTCCCAATTACAAGGAAGTACGCGACAATTTCTCAAAGAAAAATTTAATGCTGATGAGGAGATAGCTAAAATACATGCGGTAGACAAGCTAGGCTAAGTCATAAGAGTTAAATTTAACTCACAAATAGCCAAAGACAGGATAATGACAACTAAAGCCTCTATCTTAAAAGAAAGTAAAATATCAATTGTTAACGACCTAACAGCCCGTGAACTTGAACTAAGAACGAAACTGATTCAAATTGCGAAAGAAAGAACAAGTCTAGGTCAGAAAACAGAAATAAGTGGCAAAAAGATAAAAATCGACGGTAATTGGCACTACTGGGACTACAACCAGAACACACTTAAGCCTGACAAAGTGCAAAATCAAAGGAACACTCCTAACCTACAAAATCTGATCCAGCTGCAGCCAAAAAACTAGCAATAATAGCATGGAACTCGAGAGGCATCAGCAACCTGTTTAATTATCAATTCTCACTCGATTTTGATATTCTTTGCATAAGCGAAACCTGGGCCACTAACTCTATAATTCTACCAAGTAACTGGGACAACTACCAAGCTTTTTGCGCCAACGCTATCAAAGAAAAAAGCACTGGGCATGCCAGTGGTGGGCTGGCGATTATCCTTAAAAAACAATTTCAAGCCCAAGCAGTCGAAACAACAGATAGCTGGATATTCTTACATGTCAAATCATTTCATTATGAAGCAATTACTGCCTGCATATATTTCAGACCATCCAGGAACATCAACACGCTTCTCGAGCTCTTCCAAAGCACGCTAGATGAGATCCTGTGCTCATTTGGACACCTGCCTATACTACTGACCGGTGATTTCAACGCGAGACTTGGCAACCTTAATTCTCTGCCAGAAGAGGTAACACTCGGATCCAATTTAAGCCCCGATAGAGTTTCTTTAGACACAGTCACCAACCACAGAGGCCAAAAGCTAGTTGAATGCCTGGAGAATAATAGCCTGATCTTATTAAACGGAAGAACATTAAGCGACACTCCTGCGCAATTTACTTGCACTCATATTGGTCACAGTATAGTTGACTTTGGCTGGATCAGCAGTAACGGGCTGAAGGATATTAAAGACCTTGAGGTCATTCAAGAACACAACCCGTCGGACCACTTCCCAGTTCTGATCAGTCTTACAGCCGAAAAAGACGAACTGCCGGATGCTTGGGAAAAGAAAGCAAGAAGAGTGCGCCTCAAGTGGAAGCCGGAAAAGAAGGAAGAGTATAAAGACTATTTAAGACACTCGAATAGCATCGCAGCCGATTTCGAGGCAGAAGATGTTGAAATAATTGCCGCAAAGCTCTCGGGCGCTATCGCGGGCGCTGCACACGCTGCTCAAATGTCCTCGACTTCATACACGGGCCACCACAAAATCAAGAAACGGAAACAGGATTGGTTTGACTCGGAGTATTCCTCTGCCCATGAACTAGTTAAAAAAAGCTTTGCTGATTGTAAATCTGCGTCCTTCAATAACGCCCAACTTGAGATATATAGACGAGCTAAAAGAGACTACTTTAAGCTGACCAAAAAGAAGAAAAGGAAGCTACAAATAAAAAAGCTAGATGCTCTCGCGAACACAAAAAACCCCGCAGAATTCTGAAAAACAATAAAAGAGGTCAGACGAACTTAATCTTTGCCTAATCCAATTCCGCTCAGAGATTGGGAAGACTTCTACGACAAGATCACCCCACAAATCGCTCCAGACTCTACGACATTCGTTGGGGTAGAACATCCTGAGCTGGATAAAGAATTCACAATGGAAGAACTGGATAAAGCTTTCGCTAGCAGTAAAAATAATAAGTCGCCAGGCCCAGATGACATCCAAAATGAATTCTTGAAGAACATGCCATATAATTGGAAGCTTTACACGTTATGTCTAATCAACAAAATCCTGAGGGAAGAAACTACGCCAGAACATTGGTTTACGGCTCTTATTTCTCTAATCCATAAAAAAAGTGACAAACTAGATCCCTTAAATTACCGAGGCATCGCCTTGATAAATCACATTGCCAAATTGCTGACGAATATGATAAATAAACGACTGACGAAATGGGCCGAAAAATGCAAAATACTACCTGAATCACAAGCCGGATTCAGAGCTGGAAGAGGCTGCAATGACAACTTATTTACTCTGCTCGCTGCACTTAACTGTCGACTGAGACAACGCATGGCATCTCAATTCCTGCTATTTGTGGACTTTAGAAGAGCATTTGACTCGGTGTAGCACAAACTGCTCTGGATAAAACTCTTCGAAGCCGGCTGCAGTGCCAAACTGGTCAGACTTCTACGCAATATCTACAATTCTGCCAACTTCAAGTTGAAAGTTAATGGCGAGATCTCGCGTGAATTCCAGATAAGGGAAGGAGTTCTGCAAGGTGAATTGCTCAGCCCTCTCCTTTTCCTGATCTTCATTGCTGATTTAGAAAAATTCCTGAAAAAGCTAGGCTGTGCTGGAACTAACATCGACGGTGTACTGGATATTCTCTTGCTTCTATATGCAGATGACCTGGTCATCTTAGCCTCATCGCCAAAGGACCTGCAGAAGAAAATTAATCATCTCAAACGTTATTGTGACAACAACCTGTTAAATGTCAACATTGACAAAACAAAAATTGTTGTTTGCAGAAGGGGTGGTAGGCCAGCAAACTTAAAACAGTTTCATTATGGTGACAAGGTAATTGACATCACAAACTCTTACGAATACCTGGGCTTAAAAATCACGACATCAGGATTTAGCAGACCGACAGCATTGGCTGCGATAAATAAAGCCAAAATGGCATTCAGTGCTGTACACCCTACCCTCATAAAAGCAAAAACAGATTCGTTCGAGTGTATTAACAAATTATTTGACAGCATCGTTGTCTCAACCTTAATATACGCCTCACCAATCTGGGCTATTAGATACTTAGATATGATCGAACAAGTCCAAGTGGAATTCTTTAAGAGAATTTTTGGTATGCCAAGAAGCACTGAAGGTGCCTTACTGAGAGTTGAACTAGGCAGATTGCCGCTAGCACTCCAAGTCATCACAGCTACGTGGAACTGGATTATTAAAATCCTAGAAATGGAAGAAGATAGATATCCGAAAATATGCCTACGCCGCCTTATGGCACTCAGGAACTTCAACAGCAACGATAAATATAACTGGCTCGCTTTGTTTCTCAACCAAATCAGTAAATTTGCACCAGAACTTACCCCAGCTCTTGAAAAACTTGAGATAGAAACTTGGAAAGCCTTTAAGCATTACTTTCTTGCCAAACTCAAAAACCATCTTCTACAAGACAGGAGAAGAGCGAATAACGCACACTACCTACAACTGCAACTTCAAAGACCTGTGGCTGGCAATAAGGCTGAAATTTTGAATAGAAGAGTTAATTTCAATGTACTTAAAGTGCTCCTGCAAGTTAGATTAGCCAGCAAGTACCATTTCCGCCTAGCATTCAACCAGATAATTTACAAATTCAACCCAGGGCTGCTGTGCCCCATCTGCAACACTAATCAGTCTGATACTCTCGAGCATTTCTTCTTCAACTGCCCAATTTTTGAGCCCTATCGCAAACCGTTCGTGACTTCTGCAGTGACTCCAACTGATCTCCGCTGGAATTTCCTGAACAGCAGTGATACCTCACTGATTAAAAATACCTTCTTCTATATTCAACAATGTTGCCGCCTCAGAGCTTTCGGCTAAAATGAATAATCCCCAAGTCGTCACCTCTGCTGATTGCGCGGCCATGCTATTACTTACTCATACATGTATCTCTTAATTGCTGGTTTATTTTGTAAATTTTATTTTATTGTATTTTATTGTATTTTATTTTATTGTATTTTTCAAACTCTAGCCAAAATGTATTGTATTATCTAACCGATTGTTAAAGACTTGTACTGGTCTTTGAAACAATAGATAATACTACTATACAACTACTACTGAATATAATTATTGAAAAGATCCTGTATGTTTTTCAATTGTTTACTCACATATTAATTGAAATAAAAATATGATCTATTAGGAAATACAATTTATTTCAATCGACTATTTCCGTTTTTGATTAAATTATTTGACTCGATTATCTCCATTCATATTCAATTATATTGATGTATAATATATATATAAATAAATGTATTTATATTCAATTATATTAATGTATGATATATATATAGATGAATGTATTTTAATTTAATTATATTAATGTATAAAATTCAAATATATACATATATATATATATTATGATTTTTAATTTACTTTCAAAAAAAGAGAAATTTGAGAAAAAAAAAATTTTTTCACTGTAATTAAATTCATTAAAAATAAATATAATTGTCCGAAAAATTCTATGTATTTTTTAATTATTTGCTCACGTATAAATGAGAATATAAATATCATCCGTTAAGAAAAATAGTTTATTCAAAACAATTATGTCCTTATTGTATTAAATTATTCAACCTAATTACCTTCATTTATATTCAATAATATTAATGTATGATATATATATAAATAAATGTATTCATATTTGATTATATGAATGAATGATATTCAAATATATACATATATATGTATATTATTATTTTTAATTTACTTTTGAAAAAAAAGAAATTTGAAAAACAAAAATTTTTTCACTATAATTAAATTCATTGAAAATAAATATAATTATTCAAGTAATCCTATGTATTTTTCAATTATTTGCTCACATATTAATTTAAATATAAATATTATCCGTTACGAAAAATAATTCATTTGATTCAATATGCTTATTTTATTGAATTATTTAACTTAATTACCTCCATTCATATTTAATTATATTAATGGATAATATACATATATATACATATATACATATATAATAATATACATATATATATATATTATAATTTTAAATTGACTTTCAAAAAACGAGAAATATTTGAATATAAAATTTTTTTTACAATAATAAAATTCATTAAAAATAAATATGGTTATTGGAAAGATCCTGTATATTTTTTAATTATTTGCTCACATATTAATTGAAATAAACATATTATACTTGAAAAAAAAAAGTTTATTCAATCAATTATTTCCTTTTTTTATTAAATTATTTGACATAATTACCTCCATCTATATTCAATTATATTAATGCATAATATATACAAATAAATGTATTCATATTCAGATATATTAATGGATAATATACATATATATACATATATAATAATATACATATATATATAAATATATTATAATTTTGAATTTACTTTTGAAAAAAGAGAGATTTTTGAAAAAAAATTTTTTTTACAATAATTAAATTCATTAAAAATAAATATAATTATTCAAAAAATCCTACGTATTTTTTAATTATTTGCTCACATATTATTCAAAATATAAATATTATCAGTTGAGAAAAATAATTTATTTAAATCAATTACTTCCGTATTTTATCAAATTATTCAACTTAATCACCTCCATTTATATTCAATTATATTAATGTATAATATACATATATATACATAAATACATATATAAAAGTAAACATATATAAATATATATATATTATAATTTTGAATTTACTTTTGAAAAAAAAGAAATTGTTGAAAAAAAAATTTTTTTCACAATAATGAAATTCATTGAAAATGTATATGGTTATTGAAAAGATCCTGTATATTTCTGAATTATTTGCTCACATAATAATTGAAATAAAAATATTATTCATAAAAAAAAATAATTTATTCAATCAATTATTTCCTTTTTTTATCGAATTATTTGACATAATTACCTCCATTTATATTCAATAATATTATTGTATAATATACATACAAATAAATGTATTTATATCTAATTATGTTAATGTATAATATACAAATATATATATATATATATATATATTATGATTTTCAATTTACGTTGAGAAGAAGAGATATTTGACAAAAAAAAAAATTTGTTAACAATAATTGAATTCACTGAAAATGAATATCATTGTTCAAAAAATCCTACGTATTTTTCAATTATTTGCTCACATAATCATTGAAACATAAATATTATCAGTTAAGAAAAATAATTCATTGAAATCAATTATTCCCTCATTCCATCAAATTATTTAACCTAATTACCTCCATTAATATTCAATTATATTAATGTATAATATATGTATAACTAAATGTATTCATATTTGATTATATTAATGTATAATATTCGAATATATACATATATACATATATAAAAATATACATTGTAACGTGGCATTTTTGATGCCCGTTACAAGGGGCTCCTCGAACCCTGGGCGGAACCAAAAATTTAGGAATTTCCGAAATCGAGTCGCGAAGTTTTTGGAAAAGAGCGCCAGGACTAGAGTCACGCATCCGAAACTACGAGAGGGGACACTTTAGCGACCAGCATAAGATATTTCAGTTTTTTTTGTTTTTTTATTTTTCGAGCTACAACGGCATGAGGCAAGAAGTTGACACCGAATTCGAGGAAAGTGCGAAGTGGCGGACTAGCGACAATTGCGAAGGAAGGATGTCGAGGCTGCGGAGGGGGAGCCGACGCAGATCCCCGCATCGCGGAAATCCAAGGTGGACGCGATTCCCGCTGGCGGCCGGCGCGCCGCAGCCTCTTCCACTTCACCCCGCCAACAATTGACCAGCGAACTTGCGACGGACCGACTAGCGACGAGGGAGCACCACGCTCACCGCCAAGACGTCATGGAGCTGCGCGGAGGACGAGATTGCGAGCTAGCTTTAAGTTCTGCGCAGCGATGCTATCGAAGGTGCGCGTTGAGTTGCGCGATCGACGAAATCGATGACGGATCAATTATTGCGTATTCTTGGGGGTATGACGTCACGTGTGGGATGGCGTATCGAGATCCGTGTTGCGGCAGGTGGTAGGTTTTTGAAACCACTCTGGTTCTGGCGGTCGTGATTAGTAGTCACGTTTTGGGGGAGTTCGCGAAGCAATGGAGTCGCCCAAAAATCGCGAAGGGCATGGAAAGGGGGTTGCAAGGATGTAGAAGGTAAGCGCTGCTTCTATCCCCGCGATTGAATTTCGAGCATAATTGTGAAAAGGCTTGCCGAGTAACGGATAGCCGTTTTGGATTTGCGTTGTAGAAAAGTACTCGAAATTCTTTTGCCGATTCTCTTGCTTGATGACCGTAGCCTGAGTACGCGGGTTAGAGTAAAGTAAATTTTGAGTTTTTGAAAAAGTTGAGTAGAGTCACGGGTTTTAGTTGAATCTTTCTCGTTAGTGAAACCAAGTATAGCCGAATTTCGCCGTACCGGGTCGAGCCGCGTTATCGTTTTCTTTTTGTGTCACCTCTCGAGTAGGTCGGGAAGCACCGAATTGGAGTGCTCGGATTAGCGGGTAACGTTTTGGAGGATTTTGAAAAGAATTAAGTTCGGATGCGTTGCGATTGCGTATAGTTTAGGTTACGTTTAGTTGCGCCTGCATTGAGTTCCGTACCCGTTAGTTAAGATAATGTAGGTTGAGTTGAGTTACTTTGAGCTTGTGTATAGTTAAAGTTAAACGTAGTGGTGCTTGCGCTTAGTTAAGTTTACGTTCAGTTAAGATAGTGTTTAGTCGAGGTTAGGCGATGTATAGTCGAAATTGCCGTTGCGTTGCGCAGCAGTTGAGACGAGAAGTTTGAGCATGGTGTTTTAAGTTGCGAGACCTGACGGCGCACCGTCGAATAATTAGTTTTAGTTTCGTTTCGAGCAATCATCGCCATGGAGAACAAACGGCGAATTTGCGAATTGAGAATTGCGTATGAGGATGTTGCGATCGTCGAGTGACGTTTTGAGAATTGCGTATGAGGATGTTGCGATCGTCGAGTGACGTTTTAGTTAGGGAGCCGCGAGCTCATTAGAGTAAGAAATAGAGTAGGTTACGTATAATTCTATGTTTAGTTTTAGACTCGCGATGAGCGATTTTTGAATTATATTTTTTTTTTTTTTGTTTTGTATCACCGCTATTGTGAAATATAAGATTTTATTTTACTTTTGTTAAATAGCGTGTGTATTTCGAGTGTCTCTCTCTCTCTCCAAAAATTACCCCTCCCCTCTACGCGGTACTGAGCTATCGAGCATATGCCCGAGGAATAGCGTATTAATGATTTCGAGGCGTGTTAATCACGCCAGGCGCCCAACAAAAACTTTGCGATATTGTTTTAGATCCAGGGTACATCGTGGACGCCAAATTATTGTGCACGCGGTAAGTTCTCTGTCATTTTCTCCGAGTGACCGAAGAGCGGGAAAAATCCACGTCACAACATATATATTCATTTTATAATTTTAAATTTACTTTTAAAGAAAGAGAAATTTGTGAAAAAAAAATATACAAAAAAAAATACATATATAATAATATACATATATATAAATATATTGTTACAACGGGGGGAAATTGAGAAAGATCTAAGAGAATCAAAGAGTTCTCTGTGCGATTTAAAATGAAAAATGATTATAAATGAAAAAAAATAAAAAAATTATTTAAAATAAAAAGTAAGCGAATAATTGAAAATATTTAGGATTATTCTAATGATTATACATAATTTTAAAAAATTTAAATCATGTTGAGAAAAATTTTTTTTTTGAATTTTCCTCTTTTTGAAAATGAATTGCAAGTTATAATATACATATATATATACACACACACACGTCTATATATATATACATATATATGTATAAATATATATATATATTTTCATTTATATATATTTATATTATACATTCATATAATAGAATATAAAAGAAGGTAATTAGGGTGAAAAATGGGATAAAATGGAAAAATAATTATGAAAGAAAAAAATGATTGAAAAATGAAATAAAATAAAAACCAAGCAGATAATTGAAAATATCAAGAATTTACCTAATAATTATACATATTTTCAAAAAATTGAAATAATGTTAAAAAAATTTTTTTTTCAAATTTTCCTCCTTTTAAAAGTAAATTGCAAATTAAAATATACATATACATATATACACACACACGTATATATATATATACATATATATATATATATATATATATATATTTATTTACATATATTTATATTATACATCCATATAATAGAATATAAATGAAGGTAATTAGAGTAAATCATGTAATAGAATAAAAAATGATTATAAATGAGAAAAATTAGAAAAAAAGGGAATAAAATAAAAAGTAAGCGAATAATTGAAAATATTTAGGAATTTTCTAATAATTATACATAATTTTAAAAAATTGAAATAATGTCGAAAAAATTTTTTTTTTTAAACTTCCCTCTTTTTAAAAGTAAATTGCAAGTTATAATAAACATATATACATATATACGCACACACGTATATATATATATATATATACATATATATGTATATATATATAAATATACATTTATATAATCAAAAATAAAAGAAGGTAATTAGGGTAAAAAATGGGATAAAATAAAAAATGAATATAGAAGAAAAAATTGATAAAAAAATGAAATAAAATAAAAAACAAGCGGATCATCAAAAATACTGAAGATTTTTCTCATAATTGTACATAATTTCAAAGAATTGAAATAATGTTAGAAAAATTTTTTTGTTTGAATTTCCCTCTTTTTAAAAGTGAATTGCAAGTTATAATATACATATATAAATATATACAAACACACACGTGAATATATATATACATACACATATATGTATATATATGTAATATATTTTTATTTATATATATTTATATTATACATTTATATAATAGAATATAGAAGAAGGTAATTAGGGTGAAAAATGGGATAGAATAAAGAATGATTATAGAAGAAAAAAATGATTAAAAATGAAATAAAATGAAAACCAAGCAAGTAATTAAAAAAATTCAGGATTTTTCTAATAATTATTCATAAATTTAAAAAATTGAAATGATGTGAGAAAAATTTTTTTTCTTTCAATTTCCTATTTTTCGAAAGTAAACTGAAAATTATAATATACATTTATATAATCATATATATATATATATATACATACATATATATAAATATATATATGTATAAATATATATATATATATATAGATATAGATGTATATACATATATATATTTATATATTTATATACATATATATACATATACATATATATATAAATATATATACTTATATATATGAATGTATATATGTATATTATGATTACCAATTTACTTGTGAAAAAAAGGGAAAATGGAAAAAAAAAGTTTTTTTCCACAATATTTCAATTTTTTAAAATCATGTATAATTATGAGAAAAATCCTGAATATTTTTAATTATTCGCTTATTTCTGATTTTATTCCATTTATTATTAATTTTTCAATTTACAATTATTTTTTATTTTATTACATTATTTACCTCAATTACCTTCATCTAGATTATATTATAATAAGGTATAATATAAACATATATAAATATATATATATTTATACACATATATATATATTTATATGTATATATATGCATACATATGTATATTATAATTTTTGATTCACTTTTGAAAAATAGGAAATTGAAAGAAAGAAAATTTTTCTTACATTATTTCAATTTTCTCAAAATTATGCATAATTATCAGAAAAATCCTAAATATTTTTAATCATTCGCATATTTTTTATTTTATTTCATTTTTTTATAATTTTTTCCATCCTTAATCATTCTTACTTTATTACATATTTACCTCAATCACCTTCATTTATATTCTATCATATTAATGTATAATATAAATATATATAAATATATATACACATATATATGTATATATATATATACATATATATACACATATACATATATATATACATATAAATATATATATATATATATATATATATATATATATATATATATATATATATATATATACATATGAATATATATATATATATATATCTATACATATATATATATATGTATATACATCCGTATATTACCATTTTCAATTTACTTTTGAAAAATGGGAAATTGAAGGAAAAAAAATTTTTCTCACATTATTTCAATTTTCTAAAATTATGTATAATTATTCGAAAAATCCTGAATATTTTCAATTATTCGCTTATTTTTCATTTCATTTCATTTTTTCATAATTTTTTCCATTCGCAATTATTTTTTATTTTATTACATTATTTACCTCAATTACCTTTATTTATATTCTATTATATTAATGTATAATATAAATATATATGAATATATATATACATATATATCTGTATATGTATATATATACATATATATACATATATATATACATATATATATATATACATATATATATATATATATATATGTATACAAATATATATATATATATATATACATATGTATATGAATATATATATGTATATTATGATTTTCAATATACTTTTAAGAGAAGGCAAATTAAAAAAAAAATTTTTTCCACAATATTTCAAATTTTTAAAATTATGCATAATTATCAGAAAAGTTCTGAATATTTTTTTTATTCGCTTATTTTTTATTTTATTTCATTTTTCTATAATTTTTTCCATCCTTAATCATTTTTACTTTATTACATATTTACCTCAATCCCCTTCATTTATATTCTATTATATTAATGTATAATATGAATATATATAAATATATTTACATATACATGTATATATATATAAATATATATATACACATATATATATATATATATATATATATGTTTCGGCAAGGTATCGAATAGTTAAATGTGTGTCTCGCGACACTCAAAATCGTCCTCGTACATTTACGCACACTCGCGTGCAATGTTTACTTGCCGTCTCTGCGTCAAATCTCGCCGCTTGCCCGTGTCGCGACTCAAAACCCATCAGCTGTATCTCATGTATTGTCTACTATCTCGAAATCATGTATGTGTATAATCTATGTGTTCTCTCGCTCTGTGAAATCTTCACTCTCTGTAACGTTCTCTTGCGATACGGTCGGTATCGCCGCATCAAAACCAATAAAAATCCTCGGTTTCTGTTAATCATCATCTCTCTACATCTCTACATCATTTCGTTTCATTCACACTCGTTCCCGTCACTAATTCGCGGATCCCACGTCGATGATCCATATCCTTTTTGCCATCTCTCTTAACATTTTTTGGTCCTTCGAGCCGGATCAGTCGCGAATCGAATCGGATCATTCGCAAATCGAGTCGAATCTTTCGAATCGTTGCGACTTACGGGAAAACGAATTAGCCAGTGAGTGAAACGAAACTATCGCGTGTGCATCAAGTTGCGAAAGTTCACGCAACCAAAGTGAACAATATCGTTATCGGTGAAAACCATCATCAAAATCAGTCGCGTCCGTTAAATTCAAACGTGCGGTGTCCTCTGTAGTGACCGTGACTAAGATCTGAGCGTCAACAACACCGATCTCTCGAAGTGTGTATCGCGACGCCCTATTATCACTGTGTGCGTATCTCGTTCGTGAAAACTCTGTTCGTCGCGTGAGTTACACTTTCTCGTTTGTCAAGATGACGATCGACGAATACATTGAACGTCAAACCGATCTCTTCAGGCGCATCTGTCGCACTCTCGAAAACTTGCGCAAGCTCGGTGAAGCAAAAACAACCCTCGGGCAAGTGCAATCGCGATTAGATGCTTTAAATTCAAATTGGCTGAAGTTCCAAGACATGCACGAGACAGTCGATCAAATTAGAATCGCAGCAAAAGGTGATCAACTCGACGCTATCAAAAGACTTTCGTATTTCGCGAAAGACTATTACGGACAGTGCGAAGAGCAATACTTAAACGCGAAGGGAGAGTTGCTCGATCTACTCGGAACTCTCAAGACTCTATCGGCACCGATCGTGCCAACAGCCGTAGCCCCCCAACTCACAACTGGAGGAGCCTCAAAACGGCTACCACGCATCGAATTGCCTACGTTCTCGGGCAATTACTCAGACTGGAAGTCTTTCCACGACCTCTTCACATCAATCGTTCGCGAAAATTCGCAACTCTCGGAAGTGGAAAAACTGCACTACCTAAAAACAAGTCTTACCGATGAACCGTCACAACTCATTAAAAACATCGCTCTTACCGCTGAAAACTTCCCTCGAGCCTGGGAAACTCTCGTATCGCGGTACGAAAACAAGAGACTTTTGACGGATTCTCATCTCGCGACACTTTTCGCGATTCCTCGTGTCACGAAAAAGTCGTCATCAGAACTGAAGAGCTTGCACAGCAACACTTGCGAAGCTCTTGGCGCACTCGAACTTCTCGATAGTCCCGAGAAATTAGGGGATCACATCATCGTGCACATGACGATTCGCAAGCTCGACCCAGCATCTCTCGAAGAGTGGGAGAAAAGTGTCAGCGAGAAACTCGAGCCCCCCACGTTTGCGGAGCTCAAGGCGTTTCTCATCGGTCGCATCCACACCCTCGAAGCCGTGGAGCAAGCTCATGCTCATAATCAAATCGCGACGTCGAAACCGCACTCATCGCAAGGAAGGTCAAATCTTCAGACGACAAGGTCACATACAGCGCAATCAAAGGAACAGTCGTGTGCTTGTTGCAAAGGCAACCACTACATCGCGTTCTGTTCGACCTTTCGCGACAAATCTCTGGATCAAAGAAGGGAAGTGGTTTCTGCGAAAAAGCTTTGCTTCGATTGTCTCGGTCCACATCAGCAGAAGGACTGTCGATCCAACAAAACGTGTCGCGTGTGCAACGGTCGACATCATTCCTTGCTGCATCGAAACTCTTCTTCAATCTCGACAGCTGCCAACAGCGGCACATCTCAAGGACAGGCCGCAGTAGCGCAACCTGCAGTGCAGAACGCACCGATCTCGAACAGCGCCTCTCAGGTGAGCAACCACTCAGTTCAGCCTACAATGATCAAGCGCTCTCCAGTTCTTCTCGCCACAGTGCAATTGATCGCTTCGAATCCGGAGACTGGAGAAAGAATCATCGCTCGCGCTCTACTCGATCAAGGATCCGAAAGTTCATTCGTCACGGAGTCGCTAGCGCAACAATTGCGACTACGTCGGCATCAAGCAACGATACCGATCATTGGCGTCGGAGCTCATCAATCGGCAGTGACTCGCGGCATCGCGACATTGCAACTCCAATCTCGTGCTCACACCTCGTTCTCATGTCAGGTGGAGGCACTCGTGCTTCCACGACTCACATCGTATCTACCCTCATTTCGACTTCTCGTCGAAGACTGGCCTCATCTACGAGGACTCAACCTCGCGGATCCAAGCTTTGCACATCCCAGTCAAATCGACGTAATTCTCGGAGCTGACATCTACAGCAACATCATTGGTCAAGGAGTTCGAAGAGGAGCACCAGGAACACCAATCGCGCAAGAAACTCAGTTCGGTTGGGTCCTCTCCGGCTGCGTTTCAGCGGAAGCAGCAAGCCCCTCGTATAGCGCAGTCCAAGGCTTCCAATGCTCCCTCGATCACGAACTGCTCAATCTCGTGCAGCAGTTTTGGAAGCAGGAAGAAGTGTCGAAACCTTTGGCACTAACGTCCGAAGAAGAGCGTTGTGAGCAACACTTTCGCGAAACGGTTTCTCGAACTGCGTCCGGTCGTTACGTAGTTCGGCTGCCGCTCAAAGACAATTCGGTAGAGCTCGGCAACTCGCGGAATCCCGCGCATCAAATGCTCCTTCGTTTGGAGAAACGGTTCGGTAGCGACGCGAAACTCAAGGAGGCTTACTCGAGCTTCCTTCGTGAATATCGTGAACTCGGGCACATGCGTCGCGCTATCAATACACCTGAAGACAATTCCCGCGTGTTTTATCTTCCCCATCACGGTGTAGTTCGCGACAGCAGTTCAACAACAAAGTTGCGTGTCGTGTTCAACGGGTCTCAAAGAACCAACCTCGGACTCTCTCTCAATGACAATCTTCTCGTCGGTCCAAAAGTGCAAACCGACCTCGCGGACGTTCTCTTACGCTGGCGACAATATCCAGTCGCGTTCTCATCAGACATCGTCAAGATGTACCGACAAATTTTCGTCCACAATGATGACCAAGATTTTCAGCGAATCCTCTGGAGGGAAGAACCAGAGCTACCGATTGAAGAATATCAACTGACTACAGTAACGTATGGTCTTGCAAGCGCTCCGTATCTCGCGATCCGTGTTCTTCATCAACTCGTTCAGGACGAAGGTAAGCAGTATCCCTTTGCGAGCCACGTCATTCTCGAGAACACGTACGTCGACGACATCCTCTCAGGAGCAGAGGACGTTGATCAAGGTCGCGAGAAAATCAACGAACTCAATCAATTGCTCAAGGCGGGCGGCTTTGAACTTCAAAAGTGGACTTCAAGCCACCCAGAAAATCTCGTTGACATTTCTCGAGACCATCAAGAGATCGCGATGCATCTGAATCTCGATCAAAGTCCATTCTTTCGGGCTCTCGGTCTTGCGTGGAGACCAGACATCGACGCGTTTGCGTTCTCTCCGCAAATTCATCAAACTCGGGACAATTTCACGAAACGAAAAGTTCTCTCACAAACCGCGCAGCTCTTTGATCCTCTCGGATGGCTCTCGCCGATCACGATCAGAGCCAAAATCTTTATGCAGGAATTGTGGGCACTCGGTTTCGACTGGGACGAGCCGCTCTCAGCTTCATTGTCCTCGCGATGGATCGAGTTTCTACAAGATCTTCAAGGCATCTCAGCTATCACCATCCCACGATGGATCGGGTCAAGTTCAGCATCTCTCGGGATAGAGATTCACGGTTTCGCGGACGCCTCTCAAACTGCATTAGGCGCAGTGATCTACGCGCGAACGTATATCAACACTCACGAAGTGCGCGTTTCACTAGTGTGCGCGAAAACTAAAGTAGCGCCGCTAAAGAAGGTGACAATTCCTCGTCTTGAACTCTGTGCTACGAATCTTCTCGTCCGGTTGATGTGTCATGTGGAAAAGACTCTTAATTTCGAAAACACCCCGGTTTATCTGTGGACGGATTCCACAGTCGCGCTCGCATGGATCAAAAGCCACCCATCGCGGTGGAAGGAATTCGTTCGTAATCGCGTAACGGAAATCCAAGAGTTCGCGCGCGCTCGTTGGTATCACATCTCGGGTTTTGAAAACCCCGCTGATCTTGCGTCTCGTGGTACATCTCCGGAGCAACTTCAAAAATCAGAACTTTGGACCTTCGGACCATCCTGGCTCTCGAAGCCTTCTGTCAATTGGCCATCCTTATCTCCGCGACCGGAAGAAAACATTCATCTCGAGGAAAGAAAAGGGCTGTCGACGCACATCGCAACAGCTAAGCCGCTACAAATCTGGGATCTCGTCGATCGCTACTCAAAACTATCGACTCTCCTCAAAGTCACATCATTGTGTAAACGCGCAGCAAATCGGTTCCTCGCGAAGACGACATCGAATCGCGTAAACACGTCTATCACTGTCGGACCGATCTCTACTCTCGAATTGAGCGACGCCCAACTGTTTTGGACCAAGGTGACCCAGCAGGCGTACTTTGCAGAAGAAATTCGCCAAATCGAGACAAGCTCAAGTCTCACTCGAAGTCATCCACTATCGCGACTCACGCCGTTCATCGATTCGAACGGATTCCTCAGAGTCGGTGGTCGACTGAATCACTCATTGCTTTCGTATGACGAAAAGCATCCGTTCATCTTGCCTCGCGAATCATCGTTCTCCACATTGATCATCGATCATCATCATCGGTTGACGCTCCACGGAGGTCCGCAACTCACTCTCGCTACAATCCGACAGCGGTACTGGATCCTGGGAGGAAGAGTACCGATCCGCATGTTCATACATCGTTGCGTTCCTTGTGTGCGTCATCGCGCCACCCTCAGCAGCCAACAGATGGGCCAACTCCCTCAGTCTCGGGTCACGCAATCAAGGCCGTTTCTTCACTCTGGCGTTGACTACGCTGGTCCATTCTCGATTCAAGCCTCCCGCGGAAGAGGAGCGAAATCATGCAAGGGATATATCGTTATCTTCATCTGCTTCACGACCTCGGCTGTGCATCTCGAGCTAGTTTCGGACTACACGACGGAGGCATTCATCGCGGCGTACAAACGCTTCACATCTCGACGAGGAATTTGTGCCTCAATCGCAAGCGATTGTGGAACGAATCTCGTCGGCGCAGACTCAGAACTTCGCCGTCTTCTCGCTGCATCG